>NC_041388.1:688391823-688447005 GCF_002162155.2 Triticum dicoccoides
TCGGGTAGTTTGTGCAGGACTAGATTTGCTGCCCTCACATAGGAAGAAGGTTCAAAGAGAACAAATATGGGACCAGCGCATATATGATGCTTGGCTACATACTCTGCATCACCCATTTATACATGTGGACGCACATGGTGCTGTCATGTCCCATACATCTATTTTGACGTTGTTAATCTAAGAATGCCGCCGAAAAATTGAAGCAATGCCACTGTTAAAAGTAAATTACATTTTATAACGAATGTTGTTTCAAGAAAATGTCTCTGTTAATATGAATCAATGCAACCGTTTTAGAAATGCTACTGTCCTACTTTGTTTTCCATCTAAGATAAGTTAGGTGCTTCTTTCTGTCACCGTTTGTTTCATCCTCCTTTATCGGCAAGTAATTGTTTCCTTTTTTGCCTCTATTAAAACAGGGGTATCGATTCAACTTGTTGCTATTGCGACATTTTTCTTCGCTACTCGAAACACTTATGTTTTAAGAGAGTTTTGTGCAGTTCAACTTGAATGTCACACCGGTGACTTTGCTTAATTTTGGTGGAACTGCACAAAAGGAGATCGAGATTTGTTTCCAGTCTTCGTATCGATTCAACTTGTTGCTATTGCGACATTTTTCTTCGCTATGCAAAACACTTTGCTTGATTTCAGTGCAACTGCACAAAACGAGATTGGATTTCCTATTCGTGTTGGCAGATTCGTATTTTATCTTGTCTGTCTCATGAAAGGTCGGTACAGGCCTTCATCCACATGATTGTGCAGTGTGCTTTGAGATGTTGTGCTACTTGTATTGGTACTGTTTTAAATAAATGTTGAATTGAAGCTATTGTATTGCTGTCTTTTCTCATTAAGTAGTGAACAAAAATGGGACCAACCCAGACATGATGCTTGTTGCTTTGTTACAATAAACTCTGCATCACCCCCTTTATAAGTAGATGGAAGCACATACTGTTGTTGCGCCCACTCTCCCCTGGAACTGTTTATGCTTTTCGTTAATCTAATGCCGCTGGTAAAATTAAGCAATGCCACTCTCAGAATTAATTAACTATTGAATCTTAGTTCAAAAATGCAACACTTGTTAGGAATGGTACTATCCTGCTTTGTAGTTCTTTCTACATGTTTAACCAAGGTATTGTTAAGATAATGTCTATGTTAAAATGAATCAGTTGCATTGTTTTAGGATGGTACTTTTCTGCTTTGTCGTTCTTTATACATGTTGAAACAAGGCATTGTTAAGATAATGTCTCAGTCAATATGAATGAATCACACTGATGGAGAATTGCTACTCTCCAGCTTTGTTTCCCATTAAGATAAAGTAGATCAGTAGATACTTTTCTTCTGGGAGTACAAGTCATCAACCGTTATTTCTCAGTAATTGTTTCCCTTATACCTATTGTTGCTTATAGGGATATCAAAATTGAAGCTCGGTTTTATTCTGACTTCGATTTTAGTTGAACTGCACAAAAGGAGCCAATGTGTCCAAGGCAAACTGCTGCATTATTGGGTCCAGTTGGTCGTTCCACTTTGCAGAAAGAAGCAGTCACTATTTGCGCTACATTACAAAAGGAATGACCGAGAAGCTTTACAGAGTATTATTAGACACCGGTGACATGACTAGTCTGCAGAGACCATTTGCAATTTAACAACACGTGGAGTGCCCAAACAAGTACAAGAAGCTACGATAGGACGATCATAGGCATTACATATTTTGAATGGGAAAAGCTTGTCAAAGTTTAATCATTGATGTTAGCAAGAAGAAGTTAGTTTAATATATTGGAATTGGAAAACCTTGTCAAAATTTGCTCATTGATGTTAGCCAGAAGACATGCATTTGATATTTTTGAGTGGGACGCCCTTGCTGTGAGCAGCGTCGAGTGTTTTTTCCTATTCCTGTGTTCAGTTTAGAAGTAAATAGTTACTCTGCTGAGATATTCTTGTGTTAAGAGTTTGTTCTGAATATTGTCTATGTAATGCCAGGCCTTGTGTTTGATTGCAAAGTTGAGCTTGGAATGTTGTGGCATGCGGCATCACGAGTTGTTCACCGTGCCTCCTGAGAATAATGCTTCGTATTATTTTTCATGTCGATCTAATGCCAGTGATTTGCTTGTTAAGAAAAGCATCCTTTTCTGTTGTTTCCGTGCTTAAGAAGTTCATCGTCTGATGTTTCATTCATATCCTATACGACAAGTCGGGTAGGTTAGACGTGAAACCACATGATCTTCCGACCAACTCATGATATTAGGCCGTGATTGGATCGTCGTTTTCCAACCAAAACCGCTTATAAAACTAACGCTTGTAAATTAAAGCAGATGGTCTCGGGCGAAGGTGCTTGGTTGGTCGGTTTCGACTACTAAGATATCGAAAGTACTTCACACACGATAAAAACATTGAACGACACTCGGACAATTGCTAATCCAGCCATTAGCTGGTGTTTCAGCCTTGCCCTTGGATGGCATGATACGCACGTCGTGCATGTATCGTCTGGTAATGTCATACATATAGCAGTGCTCGTAAAATATACACTGGTCTCTCAAATTACACACGCGACCCGCCGGTTTTACTTACAGACCTCGGGCCCTCGGTTTCAATACGCCTGTATTTTACGCGTTGTTTCCGATGACGAGTAAATTACACTTGTATGTTAATAGAGGTTTGAAATAAACCAGAGCTCCCAAGCGCGGCCTTACCGTTTCATGCCGTCTCAGTTTCTCGAAGGTGGATAATCCTGGCTTCCTGAATGAGCAGCGGGCGCTGTATCAGACCATCCGTAGGGCCCGCGAGGCCCTCTCCGTTGTCCTTTGAGTTGTTGCGCTCGCCGTGGCGCCGAGCATTGTTAACATCGTCAACGAACATGAGGATTCAGGAGATGACTTTATTTTGACTGGATGACACTAGGGACCCACTAGGGCCATAGCGGTACGTACGCAAGTGCCTCCTTATTATGTACAACTATTTTTTTTGCTTTCTCCTGGTTTCCTGACATCACGGTCCCACACCATTGTCAACCTATGTAGTCAATATAAACGATAGAATTGCACAAGGTGCGGCCGACGGCTGGGACCAAGCAGCTCGAGCAGTATTTGTGTTTTTGAGGCATGAGCACTACAGAGTTTTTCTTGGCGATGATTTCGTTGTTGTTCAGAGGAGAGCAGGGAATTAACTGGGCGGGTTGTGGCCCGTCTAGCCCAGGCCAGATATCCAGCCCAGATACTAATTTTTTCAAGATGAAAATGGCTAGCCCAGCTATACGTCTTTTTGAGGAATACCCAGGCAAGGTCAACTTGTTATTCTCCGCCCCGCTGGGCTGCAAATCTTTCCTAGGAGGGATGCATTAGGCTTAACAGGAAAATGGGCTTTAAAAATAATAAATGAGATGTAATTATAAAAACTGGGCAGTAACTATAAAAAATGAACCAAACACGAAATTAGTTTATAAAGTATTATTTATGGATTTTGAAAATCTTAAATTTTCATTGTTGCGTGCGCAATGTTTCGTTGGATTTTTACGTAATACAAATTTATATTTAATCTGACTAGAAATTTCGGGATAAAAATATTTCGGATCCCATCAAAATGTGGGAAATTTTCTTGAATTCTGTCTTCAACGGTTGGTTGAAATTATTAATCGTTGTCCTAGCTAGAAAATGGGTTGTACTTTTAACAAACTGTAAATTGGTTGTTGTAAATTCCATTAGAATTCAAAAATGGCTTATACATTCTTACAAAACGCAAATGGGCTATAAGTTCGCTGTCACACACTTGTGGGCCTACTAAGTGACGCGTCCCTAAAAAATAAGTTGACGCGTATGCAAGGCTTTGTCAACTTATTATAGTCAACACATGGTTCTAGCAGCAGTGGCCATTGGATGTCTATCCAACGGATGTCGTGCTTCTTCTTCAATCTCGGATATTCTTAGCTTCGGCCGCCCAAAAAATGATTCCTCCCGCTGACACCTGGGGCACACCGTTTCGGAGGCTGACGTGTGGGCCAACTAAGTTGGAGCGTACCAAGGGCTTTGTCAACTTAGTCAATATAAACGATTCTACCTTCAGTGATCGTACGATGTCCATCTGCTACGTCTTGAGCTTGCGTTGGTTTTCCCCGAAGAGGAAGGGATGATGCAGCAGAGTAGCGTAAGTATTTCCCTCAGTTTTTGAGAACCAAGGTATCAATCAATAGGAGGCCACGCGCAAGTCCCTTGTACCTACACAACACAAAGAGCTCAACGCAACCAACGCGATTAGGGGTTGTTAATCCCTTCACGGTCACTTATGGAAGTGAGATCCGATAGATAATATTTTTGGTATTTTTGATATAAAGATGCAAAGTGAAAAGTAAAAGGCAAAGTAAAAACAAAACAAGATTAAAGCGATGGAGATTGATATGATGAGAATAGACCCGGGGGCCATAGGTTTCACTAGTGGCTTCTCTCGAGAGCATAAGTTTTCTACGGTGGGTGAACAAATTACTATTGAGCAATTGACAGAATTGAGCATAGTTATGAGAATATCTAGGCATGATCATGTATATAGGCATCACGTCCGTGACAAGTAGATCGAAACGATTCTGCATCTACTACTATTACTCCACTCATCGACCGCTATCCAGCATGCATCTAGAGTATTAAGTTAAAAACAGAGTAACGCTTTAAGCAAGATGACATGATGTAGAGAGATAAATTCATGCAATATGAAATAAACCCCATCTTGTTATACTCGATGGCAACGATACAATACGTGTCTTGATGCCCCTTCTGTCACTGGGAAAGAACACCGCAAGATCGAACCCACTAAGCACTTCTCTCATGGCAAGAACTACCAATCTAGTTGGCCAAACCAAACGGATAATTCGAATAGACTTGCAAAGATAACCAATCATACATAAAAGAATTCAGAGAAGATTCAAATATTGTTCATAGATAGACTTGATCATAAACCCACAATTCAACGGTCTCAACAAACACATCGCAAAAGAAGAAGATTACATCAAATAGATCTCCACAAGAGAGGGGGAGAACATTGTATTGAGATCCAAAAAGAGAGAAGAAGCCATCTAGCTACTAACTATGGACCCGAAGGTCTGAGGTAAACTACTCACACTTCATCGGAGAGGCTAGGATGATGTAGAAGCCCTCTGTGATGACGGCCCTCTTCCGGCGGAGCTCCGGAATAGGCCCCAAGATGGGATCTCGTGGATATAGAAAGTTGCGGTGGTGGAATTAGGTTTTTGGCTCCTGCTCTGATCGTTTGGGGGTACGTGTGTATATATAGGAGGAAGAAGTACGCCGGAGGAGCAACAAGGGGCCCACAAGGCAGGGGGGCGCGCCCCCCACCCTCGTGACTGCCTCTTTTGTTCCTTGGAGCCGGGTCCAAGTCTCCTGGATCACGTTCGGTGAGAAAATCACGTTCCCGAAGATTTTATTCCGTTTGGACTCCGTCTGATATTCTGTTTCTTCGAAACACTGAAATAGGCAAAAAAACATCAATTCTGGGCTAGGCCTCCGGTTAATAGGTTAGTCCCAAAAATAATATAAAAGTGGAAAATAAGGCCCAATATAGTCCAAAACAGTAGATAATATAGCATGGAGCAATCAAAAATTATAGATACGTTGGAGACGTATCAGGCATCCCCAAGCTTAATTCCTGCTCGTCCTCGAGTAGGTAAATGATAAAAAGAGAATTTTTGATGCGGAGTGCTACTTGGCATAATTTCAATGCAAAATTTCTTAATTGTGGTATGGATATTCAGATTATAAAGATTGAAGACAAAAGTTCATATTGACATAAAGAATAATAACACTTCAAGCATACTAATAAAGTAATTATGTCTTCTCAAAATAACATGGCCAAAGAAAGTTATCCCTATAAAATCATATAGTCTGGCTATGCTCTATTCACCACACAAAGTATTTAAATCATGCACAACCCCGATGACAAGCCAAGCAATTGTTTCATACTCTAACTTTTTCAAAATTTTCAATCTTCACGCAATACATGAGCGTGAGCCATGGACATAGCACTATGTGGAATAGAGGGGTGGTTGTGGAGAAGACAAAAAGAGGGGAAGATAGTCTCACATCAACTAGGCGTATCAATGGGCTATGGAGATGCCCATCAATAGATATCAATGTGAGTGAGTAGGGATTGCCATGCAACGGATGCACTAGAGCTATAAGTATATGAAAGCTCATCAAAAGAAACTAAGTGGGTGTGCATCCAACTCGCTTGCTCACGAAGACCTAGGGCAATTTGAGGAAGCCTATCATTGGAATATACAAGACAAGTTCTATAATGAAAAATTCCCACTAGTATATGAAAGTGACATAACGAGAGACTCTCTATCATGAAGATCATGGTGCTACTTTGAAGCACAAGTGTGGTAAAAGGATAGTAACATTGTCCCTTCTCCATTTTTCTCTCATTTTTTTATTTGGGCCTTTTCTCTTTCTTTTTTATGGCCTCCCTTTTTTTCGTCCGGAGTCTCATCCCGACATATGGGGGAATCATAGTCTCCATCATCCTTTCCTCACTTGGGACAATGCTCTAGAAATGATGATCATCACACTTTTATTTTTCTTACAACTCAACAATTACAACTCGATACTTAGAACAAATATGACTCTATATGAATGCCTCCGGCGGTGTACCGGGATATGCAATGAATCAAGAGTGACATGTATGAAAGAATTATGAATGGTGGCTTTGCCACAAATACAATGTCAACTACATGATCATGCTAGCAATATGACAATGATGGAGCGTGTCATAATAAATGAAACGGTGGAAAGTTGCATGGCAATATATCTCGGAATGGCTATGGAAATGACATGATAGGTAGGTATGGTGGCTATTTTTAGGAAGGTATATGGTGGGTGTATGATACCGGCGAAAGGTGCGCGGTATTAGAGAGGCTAGCAATGGTGGAAGGATGGGAAAAAGTGCATATAATCCATGGACTCAACATTAGTCATAAAGAACTCATATACTTATTGCAAAAATCTAGAAGTTATCAAAGCAAAGTATTACGCGCATGCTCCTAAAGGGATAGATTGGTAGGAAAAGACCATCGCTCGTCCCCGACCGCCACTCATAAGGAAGACAATCAATAAATAAATTATGCTCCGACTTCATCACATAACGGTTCACCATACGTGCATGCTACGGGAATCACAAACTTTAACACAAGTATTCTTTAAATTCACAACTACTAAACTAGCATAACTCTAATATTATCACCTCCATATCTCAAAATTATTATCATGCTTCAATCTTCTCTTAGTATTCAACGCACTCAAAAGAAAATTTCACATATCTTGAACACCAAGCATATTTATATTAAGCAAATTACCATGCTATTAAGACTCTCAAAATAATTTAAGTGAAGCATGAGAGATCAATAGTTTCTTTAAAACAAACCACCACCATGCTCTAAAAGATCTAAGTGAAGCACATAGAGCAAAATTATAATGCTCAAAAGATATAAGTGAAGTGCATAGAGCAAAACTACATAGCTCAAAAGATATAAGTGAAGCACATAGAGTATTCTATCAAATTTCAATTCAAGTATGGCTCTCTCAAAAGGTGTGCACTGCAAGGACGAAGGGCTTTGTCAACTTAGTCAATATAAACGATTCTACCTTCAGTGATCGTACGATGTCCTTCTTGCTACGTCTTGAGCTTGCGTTGGTTTTCCCCGAAGAGGAAGGGATGATGCAGCAGAGAAGCGTAAGTATTTCCCTCAGTTTTTGAGAACCAAGGTATCAATCCAGTAGGAGGCCATGCGCAAGTCCCTTGTACCTACACAACACAAAGAGCTCAACGCAACCAACGCGATTAGGTGTTGTCAATCCCTTCACGGTCACTTACGGAAGTGAGATCCGATAGATAATATTTTTGGTATTTTTGATATGAAGATGCAAAGTGAAAAGTAAAAGGAAAAGTAAAAAAAACAAGATTAAAGCGATGGAGATTGATATGATGAGAATAGACCCAGGGGCCATAGGTTTCACTAGTGGCTTCTCTCGAGAGCATAAGTTTTCTACGGTGGGTGAACAAATTACTGTTGAGCAATTGACAGAATTGAGCATATTAATGATAATATCTAGGCATGATCATGTATATAGGCATCACGTCCGTGACAAGTAGATCGAAACGATTCTGCATCTATTACTATTACTCCACTCATCGACCGCTATCCAACATGCATCTAGAGTATTAAGTTAAAAATAGAGTAACGCTTTAAGCAAGATGACATGATGTAGAGAGATAAATTCATGCAATATGAAATAAACCCCATCTTGTTATCCTCGATGGCAACGATACAATACGTGTCTTGCTGCCCCTTCTGTCACTGGGAAAGAACACCGCAAGATCGAACCAAAAGCTTAGCACTTCTCTCATGGCAAGAACTACCAATCTAGTTGGCCAAACCAAACAGATAATTCGAAGAGACTTGCAAAGATAACCAATCATACATAAAAGAATTCAGAGAAGATTCAAATATTGTTCATAGATAGACTTGATCATAAACCCATAATTCATCGGTCTCAACAAACACACCGCAAAAGAAGAAGATTACATCGAATAGATCTCCACAAGAGAGTGGGAGAACATTGTATTGAGATCCAAAAAGAGAGAAGAAGCCATCTAGCTACTAACTATGGACCCGAAGGTCTGAGGTAAACTACTCACACTTCGTTGGAGAGGCTAGAATGATGTAGAATCCCTCCGTGATGACGGCCCTCTTTCGGCGGAGCTCTGGAACAGGCCCCAAGATGGGATCTCGTGGATACAGAAAGTTGCGGCGGTGGAATTAGGTTTTTGGCTCCTGTTCTGATCGTTTGGGGGTACGTGTGTATATATAGGAGGAAGAAGTACGCCGGAGGAGCAACGAGGGGCTCACGAGGCAGGGGGGTGCGCCCCCCACCCTTGTGACCGCCTATTTTGTTCCTTGGAGAAGGGTCCAAGTCTCCTGGATCACGTTCGGTGAGAAAATCACGTTCCCGAAGATTTTATTCCGTTTGGACTCCATCTGATATTCTGTTTCTTAGAAACACTGAAATAGGCAAAAAAAAACAATTCTGGGCTGGGCCTCCGGTTAATAGCTTAGTCCCCAAAAATAATATAAAAGTGGAAAATAAGGCCCAATATAGTCCAAAACAGTAGATAATATAGCATGGAGCAATCAAAAATTATAGATACGTTGGAGACGTATCACCATCCAACGGCTGTAGTGCTTCTTCAACCTCTGGTCTTCTTGGTCCAGCCGCCCAAAGCAGCGCCGGTTGTGCCGCCTGCTCCTGCCTCCCATGGCCGGCTGTGCTGCCGTGGAGGCCTCACCGCCCCCATACTCCTCCCACCGCTGGCCAGGCCATCCCTCCACTCACCCACACCCCCTGTTATTCTGCAATGACGGCAGCCTCACACCGCAGCCAAACCAATGAACGCTCGTACTCCTCTTCGCGTGGGCATCCACTGCCGCGTCTTGCCCGGCTTCGCGTCGTCCCCTTCCTAGGCCTCGCCATCGGCCACCGCCCTAGTGCTCTCGGCGCGGCGTGGTCGATGTGGTCAATGACCGACTTCCATCTGAAGAGTACTGTACGTGGAGAAGCTGACAGCTGGGTCCACGGCAGCCGCAAGGAAGTGCCTCCTTATTACGCGGAAAATAATTATTCCTCCACCTGACAGCGGGGACCAACCGGACGGGCCACCAGTATTTTGTGAAAAAAATTGTTTCCCCCTGACTGCTGGGACCCACCGGACGGGCCATCGTATTTCGCAAAAAAATGTTCCCCCCGCTGTCAGCTCGGACCCACCGGAAGTGCCTCCTTATTACGCACAAAAAATATACTCCCCCGGCTAGCTGGGACCCACCTTGGTGGGAGACTGACTTGTAGGCCTACTAAGTTGACGGGGACGAAGGGCTTTGTGAACTTATTCAATATGAACGATTCTAGCTCCAGTGACCGTACGATGTCCATCCAACGGTCGTAGTGCTTCTTCAACCTCTGGTCTTCTTGTTCCAGCCGCCCAAAGCAGCGCCGGTCATGCCGCATGCTCCTGCCTCCCATGGCCGGTTGTGTTGCCGCAGAGGCCTCGCCGCCCCTACTATTCCCACCGCTGGCCAGGCCCTGTGGCGACTGCAGCCTCACACCGCAGCCGAACCAGTGAACCCTCGTACTCCTCTTCACGCAGGCTTCCACTGCCGCGTCTTCCCCGGCTCCGCGTCGTCCCCTTCCTAGGCCTCGCCGTGGTGCTCTCCGCGTGGCGTGGTCAACGTGGTCAAGGAACGACTTCCATTGGAAGAGTATTGTACGTGGAGAGGATGACAGCTGGGTCCACAGCCACAACCTAGTTTTTTTGTGATTTGCCAAGTAAGTTGCTTTGTCGGGCCTGTTGGGCTGCAAATCTTTCAAGACGAGGAGAGCTTTCATTCGGCTGGCCGAGAAAATGGCCCATCAGTAATGAGAAATGGGCTGTACATTTTTAAAACACATCAAACCGGCAATTAGTTTCAAATATCTTTTTTTTTCATTTCAAGATTTTAAATTACATTAATTTTTATGCGTGGAGAATTTGTTGGATTTTATATTGATATACATTTATTTTTAAAATCAGTTTGAATGTGAGTCAAAATTTCGAGATTAAAAATAGTTCGGACCGCACCGAAATATGCAAAATTTCGTATACTTTTTAAACGTGGCCACAATATGGGCTGTAATGCTAACAAAAAGAATATGGGCTACAAAAAAACCTTAAGAATTAGCAAATGGGCTGTAAATTATTAGAAATAATGGTAGATGGGTTGTATGCTATTTTCCACATATTTGAGGCTTTCCTAAAAAAATCTTGACGCACAAGCACTGACTGTTGGATGTCCATCCAACGGCCGTCGTGCTTCTTCAATCTCTGCTCTTCCTGCTCCAGCCGCTCAAACAAGCGCCGGCGGGACTGCCTGCTCCCTCCTCCCCACGGCCGGCTGTGCTGCCGCGCAGGCCTCACCGCCCCACCATACTCCCATCGCTGGCCTAGCCATCCCTCTACTCACCCACACCTGCTATTATTCTCCGGCGAAGGCAGACGAACCAGTAAACCCTCGCATAGTCGTACTCCCCTCAGCGTGGGAAACAACTGCCGAGTCTTCCCTTCCTCCGTATCGTCCCCTTCCTAGGCCTCGTCGTCGTCTACCACCGTGGTGCTCTCGGCGCGGCGTGGTCAATGTGGTCAACGACCGACTTCCATCGAAAGAGTACTGTGCATGGAGACGCTAACAGCTGGGTCCACGGCCGCAGCAAGGAAGTGCCTCCTTATTACGCGCAAAATAATTATTCCTCCACTTGACAGCGGGGACCCACCGGACGGGCCACCGTATTTCGCGAAAAAAATGTTCCCCCCTGACTGCTGGGACCCACCAGCTACACCTTCGCACGCAAGGAAGTGCGTCTGGGCAAAAAAACAAAACGATTCGCCCCCCTGACTGCTGGGACCCACCAGCTACATCTTCACACGCAAGGAAGTGCCTGACAGCCGGGACCCACCTGGTCGAAGCGTACGTAGCGTTGTCATTCTGGTCGCGAACGTGTACGTACATATATACTAGTGGATGTAGAGGCGCGCACGTGTCGTAGTAGAGGCGCGCACGTAGCATGTGCATGTACGTACAGCAGCCAGGGTGCAAGAAAGAAAATACGGCCACGTATATGTACATACGGGCGGGGTCTCGAACGCCTACTCGCGCATACGTACGGCGAGGGCTCATTGACATGGCTGGGTCGGAAAAGAGAAATAGCGTCGTCATCATGTTCATGGGGAGGCAACGAAATGCGTCGTGTTCATGGGGAGGCAATGGAATGCGTCGTGTTCATCGAGAAGCAACGGAACGCATGGGAGCCAACCGGCTGGGTCGGAACAGAATGCGTGGTCGTGTTCATCGGGAGGGCTTGGACAGAACAGGCGATGTAAATGAGGCCTGGTGTACCGCAGAACGGAGGAAACGGCCTTGTGTTCAACCGGCCACGTTCGAAACGGGATCCTGTTCATCGAGAGGGGTGTAGCGTACCGCAAAACGGACGAAACGGACCTCCTACGGTCGAAACGGGGGTCCTGTTGATCGGGAGTGGTGTGGCGTACCGCAAAACGGATGAAACAGACTTGTGTTGGAGCGCTACAGTCGAAACGGGGGTCCTGTTCATCGTGAGGGGTGTGGCGTACCGCAAAACGGGACTCCACGGGATACTGTTCATCTCCACCGTCGACCTCCTCCAGCCTCCACGGGCTACCGTCGACCTCCTCCAGCCTCCACGGGCTCCTGTTCATCCAGCCTGCACTGCGCGCTACTCCACCGGCTACTGTTCAACCACCCCTCCACCGTCTATTGTTCATCCAGCCCTCCACATCACGGGGTCCTGTTCAACCACCCCTCCACGGGCACCCCTCCACCGTCTACTGTTCATCCAGCCCTCCACACCACGGGGTCCTGTTTAACCAGAGGCAACGCCACCACTCACTGTTCATCCAACCCCCCTCCCCCCGCAACGCTCACTATTCATCCCAGCGGCAGCATCGATCGGCTTCAGTTAGTAGCACTAGCGAAGGAATCGCTCGATCGGGTTCAGTTAACAGTCATCGATCGATCGCTCGGGTTCAGTAACGCGTAGCCTGTAGTGTAATCGCTCGGGTTCAGTAAGAGCCAATGCCTCGCACACACGCGCGTACGTGTACGAGAGAAACGTGCATCGCTCGGCCGCCGACCTCCCACCATAACCGGGAACTCCCCGAAATTTTCCTCCCCCTCGCTTCTACCACGGTTTTTTCCGTCATGGACGGCCCAAAGAATGTCATGCAGCTGCATCTCCGGCCCGCCCAGGACGAAAAGCCAATTTTCTGTCATGATTTTTTGTCATAGAAGTAGGAGCCCACCACATCTATGATGATACCGGGTTTTGTCACAATTATCGTCATAGAAGTGTCATATGTATGACAGGAAAAAAATTCGTTCGGCCCAAAATGTCACGGATGTGTCTTTTTTTTGTAGTGTTCACTGTGTTTCCTCGACGCATACACCGGATACCATCAAATTAAGATGAGAGAATCCGACCAGGCCGCAACAACATTCATCACCCCGTATGTGCCTTTCTTCTTCAACACCATGCCTTTCGGGCTTAAGAACGCCAGCGCCACTTACCAACGCATGATTCAAACATGCCTAGAAAAGCAAATAGGCAAGACTTGGAGGCATATCTAGATGTCATCAAAACCAAGCATGTTGAATCATTGGTGGATGACTTACGCCTTACATTCGACAACCTCCGAACATATGACATCAGGCTCAATTCGGAAAAGTGCATTTTCGGCGTTCCTGCCGGCAAACTGCTAGGGTTTATTGTCTCCAATAGAGAAATTGAAGCAAACCCAGCCAAAATCCGAGCCCTGTCTCAATTGGCAACACCAACTGACCTCAAGCAGGTCCAAAAACTAGCCGGGTGCGTGGTAGCTTTGAGCCGTTTTATCTCCAGATTAGGAGAAAAGGCATTGCCGTTGTATCGCCTGCTCCGATGCACCGACCACTTCGCATGGAATGACGCTGCAATAGCTGGACTGGAGGAAATAAAAACTTTGCTAGCAAGCAACCCCATCCTGGCCGCACCAAGCGTCCATGAACCAATGTTGCTCTACATATTTGCAACTCACCAGGTGGTGAGTCGGTGCTCGTCGTCGAATGAGAAGAGGAGGGGCATAAATTCCCACTCCAAAAACAAGTATACTACATATTGACGGTCCTTACACCATGCAAATCCTGATATCCACATTATCAGAAGATAGCATATGCGGTCTTTATGGCAGCCCGCAAGCTGCGACACTACTTTAAAGAGTGCTCGATCACTGTGGCTTCATAAGTACCACTCAATGATATTATAAACAACCGGGATGCCAACGGCCAGATTGCCAAATGGGCCATTGATCTCCTACCATTTGAAGTAACGTACAAACCACGCCAAGCCATTAAATCCCATGTGTTGCCTGACTTCATTGCCTAATGGATAGAGGCTGAACTCCCTAAAGAGTATGGTACGTATTCCAACTGGGTGATGCACTTTGATGGCTCTAAAATGCTAGCCGGACTTGGGGCTGGTGTTGTCTTTACATCCCCAACAGGAGACACGGTCCGTTATGTGCTCCAAATACTGTATACAAACTCTAACAATGCAGCCGCATAGGAAGCCCTCATACATGGTCTTCGGATGGTTATCTCTATGGGCATACAATGCCTTGAGGTGCGTGGGGATTCAAACCTCGCAATATTCCAAATAAACGGAGATTTTGATGCCAAGGATCCGAAGATGGCAGCTTACCACAACGCCGTACTCAAAATATCAGCTCGGTTCGAGGGGATTGTGTTTCATCACGTGGCCCGAGAGAGCAATCAGGCAGCGGACATCCTCGCTCACATGGGGGCTAAGTGTGACCCCGTCCCACCTAACACATTCGTGGAAAGTCTCTTCAAGCCATCCGTGGTATGGCAGGACAAAAGAAGCAACATCAGTCCAGATCCGATTACACCCCCGGATTCCGAATACAATCCTGATATCATCGAGAGCTGGGTCACCGAACCAACGCCATCGGCTCATGTAATCATGGCAGTAATCGCCCCATGGACCGAACCCTTCCTGGCCTACCTCAATAGGTGAGAGCTCCCCGAGGACCAGAATGAGGATCGATGCATCTTCTGATGCTCGAAAGCCTACAAGGTTCATGAAGGAGAGTTGTACAAGAAAAGTACTAGCAGAGTCCTTCAAAGGTGTATCTCCGAAGAAGAGGGCGGCAGCTCTTGGACGAAATCCACGCTGGTCTTGGCGGTCATCATGCCGCAGCTCGGGCCCTTGTAAGTAAAGCCTTCCAAACTGGATTTTTCTGGCCTACAGCCCGAGCAGATGCGCAAGACCTCGTCCAGCGTTGTGTAGGATGCCAACTTCTCACCAATCAAAGCCATATGCCGCCAACCACCCTAAAAACAATCCCAATTACTTGGCCCTTTGCGGTCTGGGGGCTTGAGATGGTTGGACCCCTTAAAGGGGGAATCCACAAGAAAAAATATTTGTTGGTCATGGTGGATAAATTCGCCAAGTGGATAGAAAGCCAGTTAAAACGACCGAAGTCAGAACAGTGATAGATTTCATATCAGGAGTCATACACCGTTATGGTGTCCCACACAACATCATCACTGATAACGGCTCCAACTTCATAGCTGATGAAGTAAAAACCTGGTGCGCTACCCTCAAACCAACGGTCAAGTCGAACGGGCTAATGGTCTGATAATGAGCGGCATTACACCCAGACTAGTGCGATCCTTGCAGGAGTCAGATAAACACTGGGTTGAGGAGCTCGACTCCGTACTCTGGGGGCTGAGGACCACGCCCAATCGCACAACCGGATACACACCGTTGTTCATGGTGTACGGCGCAGAGGCCGTCCTGCCCTGCGATATCATCCACGACTCACCTCGAGTCCGCATGTACAAGGAGAAAGAAGCCGAGCTCGATCGGCGAGATGACTTAGATGGCCTGGAGGAAGAGTGCGATGTCACAAAAGCTCGCTCAGCATTCTACCAACAACAAGCTCAAAGATACCAAAGCAGAGAAGTGCGGGCCAAGACTTACAATCTCGGTGAACTCGTTCTACGCCTACCAGAGAAGAAAACGGATAAGCTCAAGCCCAAATGGGAGGGTCCCTTCATCATAGATGAAGTTCTCACGAGGAGCATATCGCCTTTGTAATGCATCGGACAATCGCTTAGAGCCGAACCCATGGAACGCTGCTAGACTCCGAAGATTCTACGCCTAAGTCCGAACTCCCTGTTCGTTACCTTTTTGTTTTCTTTTCTTTCTCTTCTTTTCGTTTTTATATGACTCCTGGCTTCTGTTCGGATAAACCGCACACCTGAGGGGTATACATCCTTAAATTTATATACCCCACAATACCTGGGGGCTTCTTTTCACAAGAACCTTATTTTTTTTCGAGCATCAAGCTCACCGTATATATGTCATCTACTCATATATGTCTTTTCTTCACCATTATATGCACCTTTATGACTTAAGTTTTTGCCAAGCTGGGTTGCCTGGCTCCTGTGCTTATGCCCTACGTTCCTGCTTGTTCGGCTAGGGCATAAAGGGAGCACCTCTGCGATTGTTACAGCCGGGTTATTCGGACGTGTACCTCAGACGGGTGAAGCCGAAAGCTAGCGTTCTTAAGGGAATGATTGGTCAGTGAGCAAAAGACAAACTTCCCTTGTTGCAATACAAAACCCCCAGACTATAATGCGTACTATGATTTTTTTAGCATCACAGCATCGGTATGCGCAAAAAACCCGCATGCTGACCCACGGAAAGGAACCCTTAACGGAACTATTCTCTCTGGAAGATGTTTGTTACAATCAAATGTAATATAACATAACTCCCCGAATACAACTTGTCTGTTCAAGCATCTATGACCAGACTGCCTGGTTTTCGAACATACTTTGGTGTTTACCTACCGTATAGTATTCGAAAACACTCCAAACCTAGGGTTTCGGAGGTTGAAGCAGAAAGTCCGCCATGACAATCGTTTTACAAATTCGGCTGGAGACAAGTTTATCAATAAAAGTACATTTCTACTTGGACTCAAAAACTTCTTCTTCCTCTAGACCCTCTAACAGGTTGTCTAGTTTACAATCCTATTGAGAAAACTTGACGACCACCTTCACTTGGTCGTACACCAGGCTGACCGGAATTTCCTGCCCATCGAATCCTTGAGGTCCAACCCGCGCCAGATGATTCAGATCAAGTCCGGTGTACCATGTTTTCACCATGGCCCAGGCTTCCTGAGGGCCTTCTTGATAGGCTGATATCTTCCATAGCCCAAAATGGCGCCGAGCTCCCTTGAATAAATTAACGAGTTCCTCCATACTTCCTGGAGGAGAATGGGTTGGCCATAAAGCTTTAGCGATGTTCCTCATTGCTTTCCGAGCTTGCTCATGCACCTTGGACAGCTCTTGTAGTAGGTCGCCTTGAAATCCGGACACCTCTTCTTGGGGCCAACCAGTCAGCACACCTATAGAAATAAAACTTGTTAGGATTCGCATTAGCGAACTACACGGAAGTAAGTTAAAGGGCAATTGAATATGCCGCCTCTCAGCTTTCGGTTCTCCTTCAAGGCGTCCGCCAGTTGGGCTCGCACGTCTTTTAGCTCTTCGCCTAGCTGAGTGTTGGCGTCCTGCAACTTGTTCTTCTCCTCTCTGGTTCGTGCCAGTACACGCTAACTAGCGGCCTCTTGCCTTTCGGCATGTTGTTTAGCCATCTGCGCGGCCTTTAGTTTCTCTTTGAGCTGATCCGACGATCCTGCCATTGAAAATATAATAGTGTTTATTTGAATAAACATTACTGGCACATGATTATATTTTCCAGACAGTCATGGACATTACCAGTCGGTGCCTCCTTGGACTTCGCCAATTTGGTGATAATAGCAGTTAGTTGAGTCCGGCATTTCTCCAGCTCCTAAGACAGCATGTTGTTCTTCTCCATGAGTACCTGATTATGCAATGATCCTTAAATCAGTTGCATCAACTGCTTTAAGTCTCGGGGGCTACTGACACATGATCTTACCTGCATGTCCTTGGAAAGCTGTTGAGTGGCTCCAGCAAGCCCATCCCGAGAAGCTCGGATATATGCATCGCTGAGCTAAAAGCATTAAACGCTTCTTCAGTAAAGGTTGGGTCGCGCATAGCCGCTGTCCGGCGCCGATGGTGCATTGCACTCTCCACTTTGTAATTGGTAAATGATACATCATCAGAATCCTCAGGGAGAGGACAATTCGGCATTTCTCCTGTACCAACCCCAGCCCTTTAGGCAGGATGCGGGGTCTGGATGGATGATGCATGACCGGCCAGGTCCCCGGATATAGTTCGGCGTATGCTTTTCCTGAAAATGTCGCACAACAAGAAATGTCAAAATGCGGTACCTTTGCCATGAGAGCATTAAAAATAAAAATAAACATACCTTTTTTAGGGTGGGAGCTTGGCACTATCGTCATCCGCCTTTCTTTTCGAAGACCCGCCCGTGCAGGCGTCGCCATCTTAAGGGACGCTTTTGATGCGGCGTGGGGAGACGAGCGCCGCCCCTTTAAAAACATGAGACAATGTGACAGGTGAGGCGCGGTAAGAATACTCTTTTTGACGAGATGTCTCCTGGGTACTTACGTGGGAAGAAGGAAGAAGGCCAGGGTAATCAGCTATAATGGCCACTTCCGTGCCATCGTAACTCGCTTGATAGAAAACCCCCTCCTTGAGCTCTATGGAAATATCCGGATCCTCTTCGAATCCAGTATCCAGGTCCCAATTATGGTCCTCCGGCTGCGGGGCGGGGCTATACATCTCCGCGGCAACTTTCCTCCATTCCTATTAAGAAATGGTGGGATTAAGTTCGGCTGGGTACGACTCGGGAGGAGTATTAAGTAAAATTGCTGAGCGAAGGCTTACCCAGCTGGGAGGGTTGTACATGGAAAAGCCATCTCGACACTTAAGGCGAATGAATTCTTCTTTCTCTCCCTTAAAAAGATCAGCCAGCATGGCAGCCAAGGCGGCAAAGTTATCCAGACCCTTACGTCCGCATCATGACGCATCGTCTTCTCCGTTGTAATGTCACATGGGGAGTCCTCTGGATTGGAGTGGCTGAATGCCCCGCATAATTGAAATCGCCATTACGTCAATAATGGATAGTCCGGATTGGGCGAGGGTCTTTATCTTGTCCATTAGATTCTTAACCTCTGCAGTGTCTTCCTCCTCGAGGCTTCGGGGGCGCTAGCTGTGGCGCTTCTTTAACGAAGCATTGGAAAACACAGGTAGGTCTCGTTGGATTGGGTCTGGGAGAACGACATATTCAATATAAAGCCACTCCGAGGGCCATTCTTCGGATGCCTTCTCCGGAGTGATGGATAGGTATCTGATACGTCCATTTTGCATCATGCTTTTATATCGATATTTATTGCATTATGGGATGTTATTACACAATATGTCACAATACTTATGCCTATTCTCTCTTAGTTTACAAGGTTTACATAAAGAGGGAGAATGCCAGCAGCAGGGATTCTGGGCTGGAAAAGGAGCAAATATTAGAGACCTATTCTGCACAGCTCCAAAAGTCCTGAAACTTCATGAAAGATGTTTTCCAAATATATAAAAAATACTGAGAGCAAGAACTTGACCACGGGGGCCACACCCTACCCACGAGGGTGGGGGCACGCCCTACCCCTCCTGTGCGCGCCCCTACCTCGTGGGCCCCCTGGTGGCCCTCCGGTGGCCATCTTCTGCTATATGGAGTCTTTCGATGGGAAAAAATCATAAGCCATCTTCTCGGATGAAACTCCGCCGCCACGAGGCGGAACCTTGGCGAAACCAATCTAGGGCTCTGGCGGAGCTATTCTGCCGGGGAAACTTCCCTCCCGGAGGGGGAAATCATCGCCATCGTCATCACCAATGCTCCTCTCAGCGTGAGAGGGCAATCTCCATCAACATCTTCATCAGCACCATCTCATCTCAAATCCCTAGTTCATCTCTTGTATCCAATTCTTGTCTCCAAGTCCGGGATTGGTGCTAGTAGGTTGCTAGTAGTGTTAATTACTCCTTGTAGTTGATGCTAGTTGGTTATTGGTGGAAGATCATATGTTCAGATCCTATATGCATATTAATACCTCTCTGATTATGAACATGTTTATGCTTTCTGAGTAGTTACTTTTGTTCCTGAGGACATGGGAGAAGTCTTGCTATTAGTAGTCATGTGAATTTGGTATTCGTTCGATATTTTGATGAGATGTATGTTGTCTCTCCTGTAGTGGTGTTATGTGAACATCGACTACATGACACTTCACCATTATTTGGGCCTAGAGGAAGGCATTGGGAAGTAATAAGTAGATGATGGGTTGCTAGAGTGACAGAAGCTTAAACCCTAGTTTATGTGTTGCTTCGTAAGGGGCTGATTTGGATCCATATGTTTCATGCTATGGTTAGGTTTACCTTAATACTTTTGTTGTAGTTGCGGATGCTTGCAATAGAGGTTAATCATAAGTGGGATGCTTGTCCAAGTAAGGGCTATACCCAAGCACCGGTCCACCCACATACCAAATTATCAAAGTACCGAACGCGAATCATATGAACGTGATGAAAACTAGCTTGATGATATTCCCATGTGTCCTTGGGAGCGCTTTACATCATATAAGAGTTTGTCCAGGCTTGTCCTTTGCTACAAAAAGGATTGGGCCACCTTGCTGCACCTTATTTACTTTTGTTACTTGTTGCTCGTTACAAATTATCTTATCACAAAACTATCTGTTACCACTTATTTCAGTACTTGCAGAGAATACATTGCTAGAAACCGCTTATCATTTCCTTCTGCTCCTGATACGTCTCCAACGTATCTATAATTTTTGATTGATCCATGCTATATTATCTACTGTTTTGGACTATATTGGGCTTTATTTTCCACTTTTATATTATTTTTGGGACTAGCCTATTAACCGGAGGCCCAGCCTAGAATTGCTGTTTTTTGCCTATTTCAGTGTTTCGGATAAACAGAATATCAAACGGAGTCCAAATGGAATAAAATCTTCGGAAATGTGATTTTCTCACCGAACGTGATCCAGGAGACTTGGACCCTACGGCAAGGGATCAAAGAGGAGATCACGAGGGTGGGGGGCGCGCCCCCTAGGGCGCGCCCCCCGCCTCGTGGGCCCCTCGGTGCTCCACCAACGTACTCCTTCCTCCTATATATACACATGTACCCCCAAACGATCCGAACAGGAGCCAAAAACCTAATTCCACCGCCGCAACTTTCTGTATCCACGAGATCCCATCTTGGGGCCTGTTCCGGAGCTCCGCCGGAAGAGGGCCATCATCACGGAGGGCTTCTACATCATCATAGCCCCTCCGATGAAGTGTGGGTAGTTTACCTCAGACCTTCGGGTCCATAGTTAGTAGCTAGATGGCTTCTTCTCTCTCTTTGAATCTCAATACAAAGTTCTCCCCCTCTCTTGTGGAGATCTATTCGATGTAATCTTCTTTTTGCGGTGTGTTTGTTGAGTCCGATGAATTGTGGGTTTATGATCAAGTCTATCTATGAATAATATTTGAATCTTCTTTGAATTCTTTTATGCATGATTGGTTATCTTTGCAAGTCTCTTCGAATTATCCGTTTGGTTTGGCCAACTAGATTGGTAGTTCTTGCCATGGGAGAAGTGCTTAGCTTTGGGTTCGATCTTGCGGTGTCCTTACCCAGTGACAGAAGGGGAAGCAAGGCACGTATTGTATCGTTGCCATCGAGGATAACAAGATGGGGTTTATTTCATATTGCATGAATTTATCTATCTACATCATGTCATCTTGCTTAAGGCGTTACTCTGTTTTTAACTTAATACTCTAGATGCATGCTGGATAGCGGTCGATGAGTGGAGTAATAGTAGTAGATGCAGAATCATTTCGATCTACTTGTCACGGACGTGATGCCTATATACATGATCATGCCTAGATATTCTCATAATTATGCACAATTCTATCAATTGCGCAACAGTAATTTGATCACCCACCGTAGAATACTTATGCTCTTGAGAGAAGCCACTAGTGAAACCTATGGCCCCCGGGTCTATTCTCATCATATCAATCTCCATCACTTTTATATTCTTTTGCTATTTACTTTGCCTTTACTTTTTACTTTGCATCTTTAAATAAAAAATACCAAAAATATTCTATCTATCAGATCTCACTCTTGTAAGTGACCGTGAAGGGTTTGACAACCCCTAATCGCGTTGGTTGTGAGTAGCTATCGCTTTGTGGAGGTACGAGGGACTTGAGCGTGGGCTCCTACTGGATTGATACCTTGGTTCTCAAAAACTGAGGGAAATACTTACGCTACTCTACTGCATCATCCCTTCCTCTTCGGGGAAAACCAACGCAAGCTCAAGACGTAGCAAGAAGGATTTCTGGCGCCGTTGCCGGGGAGTCTACGCAAAAAGTCAATATACCAAGTACCCATCACAATCCCTATCTCTCGCATTACATTATTTGCCATTTTCCTCTCGTTTTCCTCTCCCCCCAATTCACCCTTCCCGTTTTATTTGCCCTCTCTCTATCCTCCCTCTCTGTTTGCCTTTTTGCCCGCTTGTTTTTTTTGTTTGCTCGTGTGTTAGATTGCTTGTTTGTCGCGATGGCTCAAGAAACTACCAAATTGTTTGACTTCACCAATACCAATAATAATGATTTCCTTAGCACTCCGATTTCTCCTCTTACTGATGCTGAATCTTGTGAAATTAATACTGCTTTGTTGAATCTTGTTATGAAAGATCAATTCGCCGGCCTTCCTAGTGAAGATGCCGCTACTCATCTGAATAGCTTCGTTGATTTATGTGATATGCAAAAGAAAAAAGATGTCGATAATGATGTCGTTAAATTGAAGCTATTTCCTTTTTCGCTTAGAGATCGTGCTAAAGCTTGGTTTTCGTCTTTGCCTAAGAATAGTATTGATTCATGGAACAAATGCAAAGATGCTTTTATCTCTAAGTATTTTCCTCCCGCTAAGATCATCTCTCTTAGAAACGATATAATGAACTTTAAACAACTTGATCATGAACATGTTCCACAAGCTTGGGAGAGAATTAAATTAATGATACGTAATTGCCCTACTCATGGTTTGAATTTGTGGATGATTGTTCAAAAATTTTATGCCGGATTGAATTTTGCTTCTAGAAACCTTTTAGATTCAGCCGCGGGAGGCACTTTTATGGAAATCACTTTAGGAGATGCTACTAATCTCCTAGATAATATTATGGTTAATTATTCTCAATGGCATACTGAAAGAACTTCTAATAAAAAAGTGCATGAGATAGAAGAAATTAATGTGTTGAGTGGAAAGATGGATGAACTTATGAAATTATTTGCTACTAAGAGTGTTTCTTCTGATCCTAATGATATGCCTTTGTCTACTTTGATTGAGAATAACAATGAATCTATGGATGTGAATTTTGTTGGTAGGAATAATTTTGATAACAACGCTTATAGAGGGAATTTTAATCCGAGGCCATATCCTAGTAATCCTTCTAATAATTATGGGAATTCCTACAACAACTCTTATGGAAATTATAATAAGATGCCCTCTGATTTTGAATCTAATATTAAAGAATTTATTTATTCGCAAAAGAATTTTAATGCTATGATTGAAGAAAAATTGCTTAAGATTGATGATTTGGCTAGGAACGTTGATAGAATTGCTCTTGATGTTGATGCTTTGAAACTTAGATATATTCCACCTAAGCATGATATTAATGAGTCTCTAAAAGCCATGAGAATTTCAATTGATGAGTGTAAAGAAAGAACCGCTAGGATGCGTGCTTCCAAAGATGCATTTATTAAAGCGTGTTCTTCTAATTCTTATGAAAATCAAGATGAAGATCTAAAAGTTATTGATATGTCTCCTATTAAATCTTTATTTTGCAATATGAATCTTGATGAAACTGAATACGATCTTCCTTTACCTAGAAGGCGTTCTAAAAATTCGGAGTGTTTAGATCTTAATGATGAAATTGATGAAAGTGGGATGGAAAGAAATAAAAATCTAGATGTTGCTAAACCCACTATTTTGGATTTCAAGGAATTTAATTATGAAAATTGCTCTTTGATTGATTGTATTTCCTTGTTGCAATCTGTGCTAAATTCTCCACATGCTTATAGTCGAAATAAAGCCTCCACCGAACATATTGTTGATGCCTTGATGCAATATTATGAAGAAAACCTTGAGTTGAAAGTTTCTATCCCTAGAAAACTCTATGATGAGTGGGAACCAACTATTAAAATTAAAATTAAAGATCATGAGTTTTATGCTTTGTGTGATTTGGGTGCTAGTGTCTCTACTATTCCCAAGACTTTGTGTGATTTACTAGATTTCCGTAATTTTGATGATTGCTCTCTAAACTTCCATCTTGCGGATTCCACTATTAAGAAACCTATGGGAAGAATTAATGATGTTCTTATTGTTGCAAATAGGAATTATGTGCCTGTAGATTTCATTGTTCTTGATATAGATTGCAATCCTTCTCGCCCTATTATTCTTGGTAGACCTTTCCTTAGAACGGTTGGTGCGATTATTGATATGAAGGAAGGGAATATTAGATTTCAATTTCCATTAAAAAAGGGCATAGAACACTTTCCAAGAAAGCAAATAAAATTACCATATGAAACTATCATGAGAGCCACTTATGGATTGCCTACCAAAGATGGCAATACATTCTTGCTCGTTATGCCTAGCTAGGGGCGTTAAACGATAGCGCTTGTTGGGAGGCAACCCAATTTTATTTTTGTTCCTTGCTTTTTTCTCCTGTTTAGTAATAAACAAATTATTTAGCCTCTGTTTTGGTTGTGTTTAATTAGTGTTTGTGCCAAGTAGAACCGTTGGGAAGACTTGGGGAAAGTCATGTTGAACTTGCTGTAAAAAACAGAAACTTTAGTGCTCACGAGAACTGCTGCCATTTTTATTTGAAGAGTGATATTTAGTTAATTATTTTTTCAGATGATTAATAGATAAATTCCTCACGTCCAGCAATTTATTTTAGAATTTTTGGGGTTCCAGATTTTGCGCTAGCTACAGATTACTACAGACTGTTCTGCTTTTGACAGATTCTGTTTTTCATGTGTTGTTTGCTTATTTTGATGAATCTATGGCTAGTAAAATAGTTTATAATCCATAGAGAAGTTGGAATACAGTAGGTTTAACACCAATACAAATAAATAATTATTTCATTACAGTACCTTGAAGTGTCTTTTGTTTTCTTTCGCTAACGGAGCTCACGAGTTTCCTATCTTGAGTTTTGTGTTGTGAAGTTTTCTAGTTTTGGGTGAATTCTTTTGATAGATCATGGTACAAGGAGTGGCAAGAGCCTATAGCTTCGGATTCCCATGGCGCCCCCAAGATAATCCAAGGACACCAAAAATTCTTGTATTATTTGGGGATGCCCCGAAATTATCCCCTCTTTTTCGTCCACTTCCATCGGTAATTTACTTGGAGCTATATTTTTATTCACCAACATGATATGTGTTTTGCTTGGAGCGTCTTGTATTATTTGTGTCTTTGTTTGTTAGTATTCCACAATCATACTTGCTGTAGACACCTTTTGAGAGATCCATACATGAATTAAAATTTGATAGAATACTCTATGTGCTTCACTTATATCTTTTGAGCTAGATAATTTTGCTCTATGTGCTTCACTTATATCTTTTGAGCTAGATAATTTTGCTCTATGTGCTTCACTTATATCTTTTGAGCTAGATAATTTTACTCTATGTGCTTCACTTATATCCTTTGAGCTAGATAATTTTGCTCTATGTGCTTCACTTAGATCTTTTAGAGCACGGTGGTGGATTCATTTTAAAGAAACTATTGATCTCTCATGCTTCACTTAAATTAATTTGAGAGTCTCTTAATAGCATGGTAATTTGCCTAATAATAATATGCTTGGTATTCAAGATTTGGGAAACTTTCTTTTGAGTGTGTTGAATACTAAGAAAAGATTGAAGCATGATAATTGTTTTGAGATATGGAGGTGATAATATTAAAGTCATGCTAGTTGAGTAGTTGTGAATTTAAAGAATACTTGTGTTGAAGTTTGTGATTCCCGTAGCATGCACGTATGGTGAACCGTTATGTGATGAAGTCGGAGCATGATTTATTTATTGATTGTCTTCCTTATGAGTGGCGGTCGGGGACGAGCGATAGTCTTTTCCTACCAATCTATCCCCCTAGGAGCATGCGTGTAATACTTTGCTTTGATAACTTCTAAATTTTTGCAATAAGTATATGAGTTCTTTATGACTAATGTTGAGTCCATGGATTATACACACTCCCACCCTTCCACCCTTGCTAACCTATCTAATACCGCGCACCTTTCGCCAGTATCATACACCTACCATATACCTTCCTCAAAACAGCCACCATACCTACCTATTATGGAATTTCCATAGCCATTCCGAGATATATTGTCATGCAACTTTCCACCATCTAGTTCATCATGACACATCCATCATTGTCATATTGCTTAGCATGATCATGTAGTTGACATAGTATTTGTGGCAAAGCCACCGTTCATAATTCTTTCATACTTGTCACTCTTGATTCATTGCATACCCCGGTACACCGACGGAGGCATTCATATAGAGTCATACTTTGTTTTAGTATCGAGTTGTAATCATTGAGCAGTAAATAAATAGAAGTGTGATGATCATCATTCAATAGAGCATTGTCCCAAAAAAAAAGAGAAAGGCCAAAGAAAAAAAGAAGGCCTAAAATATATATATATATAAATAAAAAAGAGGCAATGCTACTATCCTTTTTTTCCACACTTGTGCTTCAAAGTAGCACCATGATATAGCAAGTCTCATATATTGTGCTTCAAAGTAGCACCATGTTCTTCATATAGAGAGTCTCATATATTGTCACTTTCATATACTAGTGGGAATTTTACATTATAGAACTTGGCTGGTATATTCCACTGATGGGGTTCCTCAAATTGCCCTAGGTCTTCGTGAGCAAGCAAGTTGGATGCACACCCACTAGTTTCTTTTGTTGAGCTTTCATATATTTATAGCTCTAGTGCATCCGTTGCATGGCAGTCCCTGCTCACTCACATTGATATCTATTGATGGGCATCTCCATAGCCCGTTGATACGCCTAGTTGATGTGAGACTATCTCATCCTTTTTATCTTCTCCACAACCACCATTCTATTCCACCTATAGTGCTATATCCATGGCTCACGCTCATGTATTGCGTGAAGATTGAAAAAGTTTTGAAAAAGTTAGTGTATGAAACAATTGCTTGGCTTGTCATCGGGGTTGTGCATGATTTAAATATTTTGTGTGGGGAAGATGGAGCATAGCCAGACTATATGATTTTGTAGGGATAACTTTCTTTGGCCATGTTATTTTGAGAAGACATAATTGCTTTGTTAGTATGCTTGAAGTATTATTATTTTCTATGTCAATATAAACTTTTGTCTTGAATCTTTCTAATCTGAATATTCATACCACAATTAAGAAGATTTGCATTGAAATTATGCCAAGTAGCACTCCGCATCAAAAATTCTCTTTTTATCATTTACCTACTCGAGGACGAGCAGGAATTAAGCTTGGGGATGCCTGATACGTCTCCAACATATCTATAATTTTTGATTGCTCCATGCTATATTATCTACTGTTCTGGACTATATTGGGCTTTATTTTCCACTTTTATATTATTTTTGGGACTAACCTATTAACCGGAGGCCTAGCCCAGAATTGCTGTTTTTTGCCTATTTCAGTGTTTTGGATAAACGGAATATCAAACTGTGTCCAAACGGAATAAAATCTTCGGAAACATGATTTTCTCACCGAACGTGATCCAGGAGACTTGGACCCTACGGCAAGGGATCAAAGAGGAGGTCACGAGGGTGGGGGGCGCCCCCCTAGGGCGCGCCCCTGCCTCGTGGGCCCCTCGGTGCTCCACCGACATACTCCTTCCTCCTATATATACACACGTACCCCCAAACGATCAGAACAGGAGCCAAAAACCTAATTCCACCGCCGCAACTTTCTCTATCCACGAGATCCCATCTTGGGGCCTGTTCTGGAGCTCCGCCGGAAGAGGGCCGTCATCACGGAGGGCTTCTACATCATCATAGCCCCTCCGATGAAGTGTGAGTAGTTTACCTCAGACCTTCGGGTCCATAGTTAGTATCTAGATGGCTTCTTCTCTCTCTTTGAATCTTAATACAAAGTTCTCCCCCTCTCTTGTGGAGTTCTATTCGATGTAATCTTCTTTTTGCGGTGTGTTTGTTGAGATCGATGAATTGTGGGTTTATGATCAAGTCTATCTATGAATAATATTTGAATCTTCTCTGAATTCTTTTATGCATGATTGGTTATCTTTGCAAGTCTCTTCGAATTATCCGTTTGGTTTGGCCAACTAGATCGGTAGTTCTTGCCATTGGAGAAGTGCTTAGCTTTGGGTTCGATCTTGCGGTGTCCTTACCCGGTGACAGAAGGGGCAGCAAGGCACTTATTGTATCGTTGCCATCGAGGATAACAAGATGGGGTTTATTTCATATTGCATGAATTTATCTCTCTACATCATGTCATCTTGCTTAAGGCGTTACTCTGTGGGTCATCAAGACTCTTTTCTGGCACCGTTGCCGGGGAGTGAAGCGCCTTTGGTAGGTGGAATTTGGTAAGGAAAACTTTATATAGTGTGCTGAAATTTACTAACACTTGTTACCATGGAAAGTAATCCTCTGAGGGGCTTGTTCGGGGTATCTTCACCCCGACCAGTAGAGCAAAGAGTTGCTCCTCAACCTACTGAACCTACTGAAAATGAAAATGAAAATGCTTGCTTTGAAGTTCCTTCGGGTATGATAGAAAAGCTGCTAGCTAATCCTTTTTTAGGAGATGGAACAAAACATCATGATGAACATCTGATATATGTGGATGAAGTTTGTGGACTATTTAAGCTTGTAGGTGTACCCTGAGATGTTGTTAAGAAGAAGGTCTTCCCTTTATCTTTGAGGGGAGATGCATCGACATGGTATAGGCTATGTGATGATATGGGGTCTTGGAATTACAAACGATTGAAATTGGAATTTCATCAGAAGTTTTATCCTATGCATCTTGTTCATCGTGATCGCAATTATATATATAATTTTTGGCCTCGCGAAGGAGAAAGCATCGCTCAAGCTTGGGGGAGGCTTAAATCAATGTTATATTCATGACCCAATCATGAGCTCTCAAGAGAAATGATTATTCAAAAATTTTATGCTCGGCTTTCTGGTAACAATCGCACCATGCTTGATACTTCTTGTGCTGGCTCTTTTATGATGAAGACTATTGAATTCAAATGGGATTTATTGGAAAGAATTAAACGCAACTCTGAAGATTGGGACCTCGACAATGGTAAGGAGTCAGGTATGACACCTAGTTTTGATTGTGTTAAAT
The DNA here is from genome assembly GCF_002162155.2 of Triticum dicoccoides. Classification (NCBI taxonomy): domain Eukaryota; kingdom Viridiplantae; phylum Streptophyta; class Magnoliopsida; order Poales; family Poaceae; genus Triticum; species Triticum dicoccoides. Next base: position 688,420,846 of record NC_041388.1, read on the forward strand.
CTTGTATTGATACCATATTTTTCATAAATTTAGCACTAAATATGGACTTGACTCTGAGATAGTAGCTTCTTTCTATGAATCTTTTTGCTGCTTATGTTGATCTCCCCAAGGAGAAGTGGTTTAAATATCATCCTCCCATAGAAGTAAAAGTAGTTGCACCAATTAAAGTTGAAGAAAATACTATCACATATAATCATCCTATTGTTCCTACTTCTTATGTTGAGAAACCACCTTTCCCTGTTAGGATAAAGGATCATGCTAAAGCTTCAACTGTGGTTCGTAAAAGCAATATTAAAATATATACACCTCCTAAGCAATTTAAAGTTGAACCTAATATTGCTATTGTTAAAGATCTCTTATCTGATAATATTGATGGGCATGTTATTTATTTCTGTGATGAAACTGCTAGAATTGCTAAACCCCGTGATAAAGATAAACCTAGACCTGTGGTAGGCATGTCTGTTATTTGTGTTAAAATAGGAGATCATTGTTATCATGGCTTATGTGATATGGGTGCCAGTGCTAGTGCAATACCTATTAGCCTTTATAGAGAAATTATGCATGATATTGCACCTGTTGAGTTAGAAGATATTGATGTTACAATTAAACTTGCCAATAGAGATACTATTTCACCAATGGGAATTTTAGAGATGTTGAAGTCTTGTGTGGGAAAACTAAATATCCTATTGATTTTCTTGTTCTTGGTTCCCCACAAGATAGCTTTTGTCCCATTATATTTGGTAGACCCTTCTTAAACACTGTTAATGCTACCATAGATTGTAAAAGAGATGTTGTTACTATCGGTTTAGATGATATGACTCATGAATTTAATTTTTCTCAATATAGTAGACAACACCGTGAAGAAGAATTACCTAGTAAGGATGAAATTATTGGTCTTGCTTCTATTGTCGTACCTCCTAGTGATCCTTTTGAACAATACTTGCTAGACCATGAAAATGATATGTTTATGAATGAAAGAAGGGAATTAGATGAAGTATTCTTTAAACAAGAACCCATTCTGAAAAACAATTTACATGTTGAAATCCTAGGGGATCCTCCTCCACCCAAGGGTGATCCCGTGTTTGAGCTTAAACCGTTATCGGATACTCTTAAACATCCTTATCTTGATGAGAAAAAGATATATCCTGTTATTATTAGTGCTAACCTTTCAGAGCATGAGGAAGAGAGATTATTAAAAACTCTAAAGAAGCACTGCGCTGCTATTGGGTATACTCTTGATGATCTTAAGGGCATTAGTCCCACTATATGTCAACATAAAATTAATTTGGAAGAAGATGCTAAACCAGTTCGTGATCATCAACGCCGGCTGAATCCTAAAATGAAAGAAGTGGTAAGAAAGGAGATACTAAAGCTTCTTGAGGCAGGTATAATTTATCCCGTTGCTGATAGTCAGTGGGTAAGCCTTGTCCATTGTGTCCCTAAGAAGGGAGGTATTACAGTTGTTCCTAATGATAAAGATGAATTGATTCGTCAAAGAATTATTACAGGTTATAGGATGGTAATTGATTTCCGCAAATTAAATAAGGCTACTAAAAAGGATCATTACCCCTTACCTTTTATCGATCAAATGCTAGAAAGATTGTCCAAACATACACATTTTTGCTTTCTAGATGGTTATTCTGGTTTCTCTTAAATACCTGTGACAGCCAAAGATTAATCAAAGACTACTTTTACATGCCCTTTTGGTACTTTTGCTTATAGACGTATGCCTTTTGGTTTATGTAATGCACCTGCTACCTTTCAAAGATGCATGATGGCTATATTCTCTGACTTTTGTGAAAAGATTTGTGAGGTTTCCATGGACGACTTTTCCGTCTATGGATCTTCTTTGATGATTGCTTGAGCAACCTTGATCGAGTTTTGCAGAGATGTGAAGAAACTAATCTTGTCTTGAATTGGGAAAAGTGCCACTTTATGGTTAATGAAGGTATTGTCTTGGGGCATAAAGTTTCTGAAAGAGGTATTGAAGTTGATAAAGCCAAGGTTGATGCTATTGAAAAGATGCCATGTCCCAAGGACATCAAAGGTATAAGAAGTTTCCTTGGTCATGCCGGTTTTTATAGGAGGTTCATTAAGGACTTCTCATAAATTTCTCGGCCTCTAACTAATTTATTACAAAAAGATATACCATTTGTCTTTGATGATGATTGTGTAGAAGCATTCGAAATACTTAAGAAAGCATTGATTTCTGCACCTATTGTTCAGCCACCTGATTGGAATTTACCCTTTGAAATTATGTGTGATGCTAGTGATTATGCTGTAGGTGCTGTTCTAGGACAAAGAGTTGATAAGAAACTAAATGTTATTCAATATGCTACTAAAACTCTAGACAATGCTCAAAGAAATTATGCTACTACTGAAAAAGAATTCTTAGCAGTTGTATTTGCTTGTGATAAGTTTAGACCTTATATTGTTGATTCTAAAGTAACTATTCACACTGATCATGCTGCTATTAAATATCTTATGGAAAATAAAGATGCTAAACCTAGACTTATTATATGGGTTCTCTTGTTACAAGAATTTGATTTGCATATTGTTGATAGAAAGGGAGCTGAGAACCCCGTTGCAGACAACTTGTCTAGGTTAGAAAATGTGCTTGATGACCCACTACCTATTGATGATAGCTTTCTTGATGAGCAATTAAATGTCATAAATGCTTCTCATACTGCTCCATGGTATGCTGATTATGCTAATTACATTGTTGCTAAGTTTATACCACCTAGTTTCACATACCAGCGAAAGAAAAAGTTCTTCTATGATTTGAGGCATTACTTTTGGGATGACCCACATCTTTATAAAGAAGGAGTAGATGGTGTTATTAGACGTTGTGTACCTGAGCATGAACAGGAACAGATCCTACGCAAGTGTCACTCCGAAGCTTATGGAGGACACCATGCTGGAGATAGAACTGCACATAAGGTACTGCAATCTGGTTTTTATAGGCCTACTCTCTTCAAGGATGCCCATAAGTTTGTATTATCTTGTGATGAATGTCAAAGAATTGGTAATATTAGTAGACATCAAGAAATGCCTATGAATTATTCACTTGTTATTGAACCATTTGATGTTTGGGGCTTTGACTATATCGGACCTTTTCCTTCCTCTAATGGTTATACACATATTTTAGTTGATATTGATTACGTTACTAAGTGGGTAGAAGCTATTCCAACTAGTACTGCTGATCATAACACTTCTATTAAAATGCTTAAAGAAGTTATTTTTCCAAGATTTGGAGTCCCTATATATTTAATGAATGATGGTGGTTCACATTTTATTCATGGTGCTTTCCGTAAAATGCTTGCTAAATATGATGTTAATCATAGAATTGCATCTCCTTATCACTCTCAATCTAGTGGTCAAGTAGAATTGAGTAATAGAGAACTCAAATTAATTTTGCAAAAGACTGTTAATAGGTCTAGAAAGAATTGGTCCAAGAAACTAGATGATGCATTATGGGCCTATAGAACTGCATATAAGAATCATGTGGGTATGTCTCCGTATAAAATGGTCTATGGAAAAGCATGTAACTTACCTCTCGAACTAGAAAACAAGGCATATTGGGCTATTAAATAACTTAATTATGATTTTAAGCTTGCCGGTGAGAAGAGGTTATTTGATATTAGCTCACTTGATGAATGGAGAACCCAAGCCTACGAAAATGCCAAGTTGTTTAAAGAAAAAGTTAAAAGATGGCATGACAAAAGGATACAAAAGCGTGAGTTCAATGTAGGTGATTACGTATTGCTATACAACTCTCGTTTAAGATTTTTTGCAGGAAAACTTCTCTCTAAATGGGAAGGTCCTTACATTATCAAGGAGGTCTATCGTTCCGGTGCCATAAAAATCAACAACTTCAAAGGCACAAATCCGAAGGTGGTGAACGGTCAAAGAATCAAACACTATATCTCAGGTAATCCCATAAATGTTGAAACCAATGTTATTGAAACCGTAACCCCGGAGGAATACATAAGGGACACTTTCCGGAACGTTTCAGACTCCAAAAAGGAATAGGTATGTGGTGCGGTAAGTAAACCGACTCCAAAACAGTTTTTAAGGCAATATTTCTCCGTTTTGGAATATTTAGAAAAATAGAAAAATAAGGAGCAGTCCGGGAAGGACATGAGGGCTCCACGAGCGTAGAGGGCGCGCCCTACCCTACTGGGCGCGCCCCCTACCTCGTGGGCACCTCGTGTGCTCTCCGGACTCCGTTTTCGTACACGACACGTATTTTGGTCGGTAAAAATTCATTATATAATCTCCCGGGGGTTTTTGACTCCCGTATCACGCAAAAATCTCCTATCTTTGTTTCAAGCTATTTTTATGACAGATCCAGGTCATCATGTCGTCTTTAAGTGCCCCCAAGGACCAGTTCTTCGAGAAGGTCATCAACCCCTACATCGCAGAAGTGCTACAACACCCTCAAACCATAGAGATGCGTGAGGGGTTGTTGCACATCCGCGATGCTGAGGGACCAAGGAAGACTGGAAGAACAGAGGCCAGGCTCGAGGCATTGGAGCAAGAAGTTTTCAAGTGTCAGGATATGGTGGAGCGTGGACTTGATTCCAATCACATTATGATCACGGAGTTCACCAACAACCACAAGCTGGACGTCAAGGACATTGGGGAGGCCATCTTCAAGCTTCATGAGAAAATCGAGCACCTCCAAGCCCAGATTTATGACCGGCAAAACCAAAACTGTGAGTACGAATATAGATTAAAGAGGATGAGTTTGGCTGCAGATTTAAGCTTCAGGAGACTCGATCATCCTTCCATGATGGTGAGCCTATGCCCTGGAAGAAGGACGACAAGCCTACGCCATCAACAAAATCACCACCATCTCCACCAACAAAGAAGAATTGAGTATCTGGTATGGGCACTCGACTTGGCAACTTCCAAGCTTGGGGGAGTGCCCTAGTATCGTATCACCATCACTGATTTATCTTTACCATTTTTCTTAGTTCGATCCGTTTGGTAATATCTTGATCTAGTAGAACAAAAGTTCTTAGTATGATCTAGTCGTGAGTTTTGCTTTATTATCCTTCTATGTAATCGAGTCCGTGAGCCATATAATAAAGATTAGTGTTGAGTTAAGGGCTTGATTATTTTGCCATGATCCTAAGGGAATAAAATAAAATAGAAAGAAATAAAAAGAAACAAAGAGATCATCTGAGTCTTATGGAGAGTAATGAGCTCACATAGAAAGAGTATGATGAGTAAAAGTTGTTGAGGGTTGACAAACACAGTTTTGGTCATCGTTGCAATTAATAGGAAGTAATAAAGAAAGAGTGGTCTTCACATATAAATATACTATCTTGGACATCTTTTATGATTGTGCGCACTCATTAAAATATGACATGCTAAAGAGTTGGCATTGGACAAGGAAGACAACATAATGGGTTATGTTTTCTTACATATGAGATAAATTATAATAACTTGGATCTTCCAACATGATGAGCTTGCCTTTCCCCCTCATGCTAGCTAAGTTCATTGCACCAAGTAGAGATACTACTTGTGCTTCCAAATACCCTTAAACCAGTCTTGCCATAAGAGTCCACCATATCTACCTATGGATTGAGTAAGATCCTTCAAGTAAGTTGTCATCGGTGCAAGCAATAAAAATTGCTCTCTAAATATGTATGATTGATTGGTGTGGAGGAAATAAGTTTTATACGATCGTGTGATATGGAAGTAATAAAAGCGACATACTGCATAATAAAGGTCCATATCACAAGTGGCAATATAAAGTGAAGTTCTTTCGCATTACGATTTTGTGCATCCAACCATAAAAGCGCATGACAACCTCTACTTCCCTCTGCAAAGGGCCTATCTTTTACTTTTATCTCCTACATTGCATAAGAGTCATGGTGATTTTCACCCTTCCTTTTTACACTTTATCCTTTGGCAAGCAAAATATGTTGGAAAGATCCTGGTATATATGGCTAATTGGATGTGAGTTTTCATGAACTATTACTGTTGACATTACCCTTGAGGTAAAACGTTGGGAGGCAAAACTATAAGCTCCTATCTTTCTCTGTGTCCAATTAAAACTCCATACTCATAAGTATTGTGTGAGTGTCAACAATTGTGAAATACTATATGATAGTTGAGTATGTGGACTTGCTGAAAAGCTCTTATACATCGACTCTTTCCTATGTTATGATAAATTGCAATTGCTTCAATGACTGAGATTATAGTTTGTTAGTTTTCAATGAAGTTTATGATTCATACTTGATATTGTGATTGAATTATTACTCTAGCATTAGAGATTATATGACAAGAATTATATAAGTTGTTGTTCTAAGAATGATCATGATTCCCTCATATCCATATTTTATTTTTATCGACACCTCTATCTCTAAACATGTGGACATATTTTTCGATTTCGGCTTTTCGCTTGAGGACAAGCGAGGTATAAGCCTTGGGGAGTTGATATGTCCATTTTGCATCATGCTTTTATATCGATATTTATTGCATTACGGGCTGTTATTACACATTATATCACAATACTTATGCCTATTTTCTCTTATTTTACAAGGTTTACATAAAGAGGGAGAATGCCGGCAGCTGGGATTCTGGGCTGGAAAAGGAGCAAATATTAGAGACCTATTTTGCACAGCTCCAAAAGTCCTGAAACTTCACGAAAGATGTTTTCCAAATATATAAAAAATACTGAGAGCAAGAACTTGACCAGGGGGGCCACACCCTGCCCATGAGGGTGGGGGTGCGCCCTACCCCCTGGGCGCGCCCCCTACCTCGTGGGCCCCCTGGTGGCCCTCCGGTGGCCATCTTTTGCTATATGGAGTCTTTCGATGGGAAAAAATCATAAGCCATCTTCTCGGACGAAACTCCGCTACCACGAGGCGGAACCTTGGCGGACCAATCTAGAGCTCTGGCAGAGCTGTTCTGCCGGGGAAACTTCCCTCCCGGAGGCGGAAATCATCGCCATCGTCATCACCAATGCTCCTCTCATCGTGAGAGGGCAATCTCCATCAACATCTTCATCAGCACCATCTCATCTCAAAACCCTAGTTCATCTCTTGTATCCAATTCTTGTCTCCAAGTTTGGGAATGGTGCTAGTAGGTTGCTAGTAGTGTAAATTACTCCTTGTAGTTGATGCTAGTTGGTTCAATTGGTGGAAGATCATATGTTCAGATCCTATATGCATATTAATACCTCTCTGATTATGAACATGTTTATGCTTTGTGAGTAGTTACTTTTGTTCCTGAGGACATGGGAGAAGTCTTGCTATTAGTAGTCATGTGAATTTGGTATTCGTTCGATATTTTGATGAGATGTATGTTGTCTCTCCTCTAGTGGTGTTATGTGAACGTTGACTACATGACACTTCACCATTATTTGGGCCTAGAGGTAGGCATTGGGAAGTAATAAGTAGATGATGGGTTGCTAGAGTGACAGAAGCTTAAACCCTAGTTTGTGCGTTGCTTCGTAAGGGGCTGATTTGGATCCATATGTTTCATGCTATGGTTAGGTTTACCTTAATACTTTTGTTGTAGTTGCGGATGCTTGCAATAGAGGTTAATCATAAGTGGGATGCTTGTCCAAGTAAGGGCAGTACCCAAGCACCGGTCCACCCACATACCAAATTATCAAAGTACCGAATGTGAATCATATGAACGTGATGAAAACTAGCTTGACAATATTCCCATGTGTCCTCGGGAGCGCTTTACATCATATATGAGTTTGTTCAGGCTTGTCCTTTGCTACAAAAAGGACTGGGCCACCTTGGTGCACCTTATTTACTTTTGTTACTTGTTGCTCGTTAGAAATTATCTTATCACAAAACCATTTGTTACCATTTATTTCAGTACTTGCAGAGAATACCTTGCTGGAAACCGCTTATCATTTCCTTATGCTCCTCGTTGGGTTCGACACTCTTACTTATTGAAAGGACTACGATAGATCCCCTATACTTGTGGGTCATCAGTATCATGTCCCGGCTATGCGCCACACTTCGGCGTCGCCCACCTCGAACATGGATCCCTTTTGGGAGCGAGGGACGAGGCAGAAAAGCTTCCTCTGTAACTCAAAATGGGCCTCGCAGCCTAGGAACACCTCTCAAAGAGCAATGAAGCCCGCGATGTGCAGAATGGAGCCAGGCGTGAGGTTGTGTAGTTGGAGGCCATAGTACTCCAGGAGGCCTCGGAGGAAAGGATGGATTGGAAATCCAACGCCTCTTAATAAAAAGGAAACGAAGCACACTCGCTCCCCTTCAGAAGGATTTGGGAAATTCTCTGCCAAGGCTTCACCAGTAAAAGAGGTTAATCCCGCTCGAACGGGAACTAGATCCGCAGGGGGGGATATCCCTGCATCTTGAGCTTGGTCAGCTGGGCAGGGCCGCAGGGGATACAGAACAGCTCTCCCAATCGCCTTTTTGTGGACCGTGGGGGCGGGAGGAAGAACTGGGAGCGCTGGCCATGCTTGCATGGTTTCTCGTGGCAAGCTCTAAGAATTTTCCGCCTGGTGTGGAATGGCATGTGAGATTAAATCTCCTTAAATAGACGCCTTCCCTACATGGCCCGGGTGTTATGTGTAAAAATACTTGGACCCTTCGTATTCGTCTGACACATGGGAGCCGGAGCAGCGATGGCGCAGAGGCCGAAGGATTTAACATTCAATGTAAAGCTGACATGTTTGAAGAGCTCACCTTACCAAGACCGAAGATGTAAATCCGAATACAGTCCTTTGGTTTAGATGCTTTGAAGTCTGCGGAGGAGGAACCCGCCTTGCAATGTCGAAAACAATTTGCGCGTCGGACACATCGTCATTGAAGACTAGTTCAGGGGCTACTGAGGGAGTCCTGGATTATGGGGTCCTCGAGCGTCCGGGCTATGTGACATGGGCAGCACTGATGGGTCGTGAAGATACAAGATGGAAGACTTTCCCCCGTGTCCAGATGGGACTCTCCTTGGCGTGGAAGGCAAGCTTGGCGTGCGGATATGAAGATTCCTTTCTCTATAAACCGACTCTATACAACCCTAGCCCCCTCCAGTGTCTATATAAACCGAATGGTTTAGTCATAGAGTGATCATAATCATATAGGCTAGACATCTAGGGTTTAGCCATTACGATCTCGAGGTAGATCAACTCTTGTAATCCCTATACTCATCAAAGTCAATCAAGAAGGATGTAGGGTATTACCTCCATCAAGAGGGCCTAAACCTGGGTAAACATCGTGTCCCCGGCCTCCTGTTACCCTCGATCCTTAGACGCACAGTTCGGGACCCCCTACCCGAGATCTGCCGGTTTTGACACCGACAACAGTGGGGCACGCGCCACCGATATTTTTGAAAACAAGCAGTGGCGGGTAGCAAAATCAGCCTGCCACAGCTACATGAGTTGTAGTGGCGAGCGAATTCTCTCGCCCGCCACAGGTGAACCATTCCAAGTCTAATCCCATGATGAAACACGACAACGGTGGTTGTAAATCTTGTCCAGGGGTGTAGGAGGTCATTTTAGCAGTGGCGGCCTCCTGGTACACACAAACGATTGTCACCTGCCCACTCACCAAACTTGGTCATTTCTCCCCGTGTGTCGTCTCTCCACCCCCCCTCAAATCTCGCCCGAGTCACTGCCGCGCCCCCCGGTGCCGTCCCTCCTCGCCGCCTCGCCCCTCCTCACGCTGCCGCGGGAGGGCATGGCCTCATCCTCCAACACCGGAGGAGGCATCACATCGCCGCCGCCACCGCCACCACCGAGCTCCAGCCCGATGGCTAGCCATGTGGCCGCGTCCCCCTCCCCCGCCAACACCTAAGACCTCGGGCTGCACTCAAACTCCAAGCGTTCCACCTCTCCGGTATGTATTTTTAGATTTGATCCTAAGTGTAAATATTAGTAGTTTAGAAATACATGCCAATGTTTCTTAGTGTTATTTTGTATGATGGTCAGATCCGTGTTTAGGGTAAATATATACTAGTAGTTTAGAAATATTTGTCAAGTTTATGCGTAGGAACCCTTCTAGTGTGGTCATGTCAAATTTTTCTTTCACTTTTTAACTAGGATCCATTGTAGTATCGTTTGCTTAGGTTTGTAGGTATCGACAAGAGTGCCAATGTTTTGGCGAAACATTGATTCATTTTCCTTTCGCTGTATTTCTGGCACTCATTATGTCCTCTTGTTAGCAAAGGTCATGTCAAATTTTTCTTTCATTCTTCAATGAAGATCCATTGTAATATCATTGGCTTATATTGGCACGTATCGACATGACTGCCAATGTTTTGGCAAAACGTCGATGCATCTCTGTTTCGCCGAATTTGTTGCACTCGTTATGTCCTCTTGTTAGGAAAGATCGTGTCAAATGTTTCTTTCATTTTTTAACTAGGATCCATTGTAGTATCATTGGCTTATATTGGCAGGTATCGACATGAGTGCCAATGTTTTGGCGGAACATCGATTCATTTCCATTTCGCTGGATTTCTTGCACTCATTATGTCATCTTTTTAGCAAAGGTCATTGTCGGTGTCAAAACCGGCGGATCTCGGGTAGGGGGTCCCGAACTGTGCGTCTAGGCCAGATGGTAACAGGAGGCAGGGGACACAATGTTTTACCCAGGTTCGGGCCCTCTTAATGGAGGTAAAACCCTACGTCCTGCTTGATTAATATTGATGATATGGGTAGTACAAGAGTAGATCTACCATGAGATCAGAGAGGCTAAACCCTAGAAGCTAGCCTATAGTATGATTGTGTGTTGTGGTTGTTGTCCTACGGACTAAAACCCTCCGGTTTATATAGACACCGGAGAGGGTTAGGGTTGTTGGGGATCGTAGCAGAAATTTAAAATTTTCTACGCATCACCAAGATCAATCTATGGAGTAATCTAGCAACGAGGGGAAGGGGAGTGCATCTACATACCCTTGTAGATCACTAAGCGGAAGCGTTGCAAGAACGCGGATGAAGGAGTCATACTCGCAGCGATTCAGATCGCGGTTGATTCTGATCTAGCGCCGAACGGATGGCGCCTCCGCGTGTAACACACGTACAGCCCGGGGACGTCTCCTCCTTCTTGATCCAGCAAGGGGAGAGGAGAAGTTGAGGGAGAACTCCAGCACCACGACGGCGTGGTGGTGGAGCTTGTGGTATTCCTGCAGGGCTTCGCCAAGCTCTACGGAGGAGAAGGAAGAGTTGGAGGAGGGAGGGCTGCGCCAGGGAAGAGGTCACGGCTGCCCTCCCACCCCTCCACTATATATAGGGGCAAGGGGAGAGGGGGAGGCGCCCTAGGGTTTCCCCTAGGGGGAGGCGGCTAGGCAGATTGGATCTCCATAGGGAAAATCCTAGGGAGACTTGCCCCCAAAGCCAAGCAGGTGGAGGCTTTGCCTCCCAAGCCAGGTGGAGGCGCCCCAACCCTCCAAGTAACATGGGAAAGGGTGTGGGGGGCGCACCACCACTTAGTGGGCTGGTTTGCCCCTTCCCCTTTGGCCCATGAGGCCCTCCCACACTTGCCGGGGCTCCCGAAACACCTTTCGGTCATGCTGGCCATAGCCTAATACCCCCGGAACACTTCCGGACTCCAATACCCTTCGTCCAATATACCGATCTTCACCTCCGGACCATTCCGGAGCTCCTCGTCATGTCCGGGATCTCATACGGGATTCCGAACAACCTTCGGTAACCACATACTATTTCCCATAACAACTCTAGCGTCACCGAACCTTAAGTGTGTAGACCCTACGGGTTCGGGAACCATGCAGACATGACCGAGACAACTCTCCGGCCAATAACCAACAGCGGGATCTGGATACCCATGTTGGATCCCACATGTTCCACGATGATCTCATCGGATGAACCACGATGTTGAGGATTCAATCAATCCGTATACAATTCCCTTTGTCCAGCGGTATTGTACTTGCCCGAGATTCGATCGTCGGTATCCCGATACCTTGTTCAATCTCGTTACCGGCAAGTCTCTTTACTCGTTCTGTAACACATCATCCCATGATCAACTCCTTGGTCACATTGTGCACATTATGATGATGTCCTACCGAGTGGGCCCAGAGATACCTCTCCGTTTACACGGAGTGACAAATCCCAGTCTCGATTCGTGCCAACCCAACAGACACTTTCGGAGATACCTATAGTTTACCTTTATAGCCACCCAGTTACGTTGTGACGTTTGGCACACCCAAAGCACTCCAACGGTATCCGGGAGTTGCACAATCTCATGGTCTAAGGAAATGATACTTGACATTAGAAAAGCTTTAGCAAACGAAATACACGATCTTGTGCTAGGCTTAGGATTGGGTCTTGTCCATCACATCATTCTCCTAATGATGTGATCCCGTTATCAACGACATCCAATGTCCATGGTCAGGAAACCATAACCATCTATTGATCAACGAGCTAGTCAACTAGAGGCTTACTAGGGACATGGTGTTGTCTATGTATCCACACATGTATCTGAGTTTCCTATCAATACAATTCTAGCATGGATAATAAATGATTATCATGAACAAGGAAATATAATAATAACCAATTTATTATTGCCTCTAGGGCATATTTTCAACAGTCTCCCACTTGCACTAGAGTCAATAATCTAGTTCACATCGCCAAGTGATTAACACTCACAGGTCACATCGCCATGTGACCAACATCCAAGAGTCTACTAGACTCAATGATCTAGTTCACATCACTATGTGATAAACACTCAAACAGTTCTGGGTTTGCTCATGCTATGCTTCTGAGAGAGGTTGTAGTCAACAGGTCTTGCCATATTCAGATCCCTATGTATTTCGCAAAACTTTATATCGTAGATGCTGCTACCACGTTCCACTTGGAGCTATTCCAAATTATTGCTCCATTGTACGTATCCGGTATCTCTACTCAGAGCTATCCGGATAGGTGTTAAGCTTGCATCGATGTAACTCTTTATGTCGAACTCTTTATCACCTCCATAACCGAGAAACATTTCCTTATTCCTCTAAGGATAATTTTGACTGCTATCTAGTGATCCAGTCCTAGATCACCTTTGTACCTTCTTGCCAGACATGTGGCAAGGCACACATCAGGTGTGGTACTCATCATGGCATACCGTATAGAGCCTATGACAAGAGCATAGGGGACGACCTTCGTCCTTCCTCTTTCTTCTGCCGTGGTCAATCTTTGAGTCTTACTCAACTTCACACCATACAACTCAGGTAAGAACCCCTTCTTTGACTGATCTATTTTGAACTCCTTCAAAAACATGTCAAGGTGTGTGTTCTTTGAAAGTATCATCAGGCGTCTTGATCTATCTCCATAGATCTTGATGCCCAATTTGTAAGCAGATTTATCCAGGTCTTCCTTTGAAAAACACTCTTCAAACAACCGTTTATGCTTTCCAGAGATTCTACATTATTTTAGATCTTACAATATGTCATCCACATATACTTATCAGAAATGTTGTAGTGCTCCCACTCACTTTCTTGTAAATACAAGTTTCTAGCAAACATTGTATAAACCTAAAAGCTTTGATCACTCCATCAAAGCATGTATTCTGACTCCGAGATGCTTGCTCTAGTCCATAGAAGGATTGCTGGAGCAAGCATACCTTTTAGCATCCTTAGGATCGACAAAACCTTTTATTGTATCACATACAACTTTTCTTACGGCAACTGGTAAGAAAACTTGTTTTGGCATCCATCTGTCAGATTTCATAATCAAAAAATACAGCTAATGCTAACATGATTCCGACGGACTTAAGCATCGCTACGAGTGAGAAATTCTCATCGTAGTCAACTCCTTGAACTTGTGAAAAGACTCTTTCCTACAAGTCGCACTTCATAGATGGTAACATTACCGTCCATGTCTGTCTTCTTCTTAAAGATCCATTTATTCTCAATGGCTTCCCGATCATCGACCAAGTCCACCAAAGTACATACTTTGTTCTGATACATGGATCCTATCTCGGATTTCATGGCTTCTAACCATTTGTCAGAATACGGTCCCACCATCGCTTCTCCATAGCCCGTAGGTTCATTGTTGTCTAACAACATGATATCTAAGACAGGATTACCGTACCACTCAGGAGTAGTACATATCCTTGTCGACCTACAAGGTTCGATAGCAACTTGATCCGAAGCTTCATGATCACTATCATTAACTTCCTCTTCAACAGACGTAGGCGCCACAGAAAACATCTTTCTGTGTTGCATCACTCTCTGGTTGAAATAAAGGTTCGACAACCTCATCAAGTTCTATCTTCCTCCCACTCAATTCTTTCGAGAGAAACTCCTTCTCGAGAAAGGACCCATTCTTAGTGACAAACAATTTTCCCTCGGATCTGAGATAGAAGGTATACCCTACTGTCACCTTTGGGTATCCTATGAAGATGTGTTTGTCCGCTTTGGGTTCGAGCTTCTCCGGCTGAAGCCTTAAGCATCGCAGCCCCAAACATTAAGAAATGACAACTTTGGTTTCTTGCCAAACCAATGTTCATACGACGTCGTCTCAACGGACTTAGATGGTGTCCTATCTAAAGTGAATGCACCTGTCTCTAATGCATAACCTCAAAATGAAAACGGTAGATTGGTAAGAGACATCATAGATCGCACCATATCTCATAGTGTTCGATCACGACGTCCGGATACACCATTACCTTGTGGTGGTCCAGGTGGCTTCAACTGTGAAACAATTCCACAATGTCTTAAGTGATTGCCAAACTCATAACTCAGAAAATCCCCTTTTGATCAGATCGTAGGAACATGATCTTATTGTTATGATGATTCTTAACTTCACTCTGAAATCGCTTGAACTTTCCAAACGTTTCAGACTTGTGCTTCATTAAGTAGATATACCTATATCTACTCAAATCGTCAGTGAAGATGAGAAAAATAGCGATATCCACTGCATGCTTCAATTCTCATTGGATCACACGCATCAGCATGGATGATCTCCAACAAGTCACTTGCCCGTTTCATTGTACCTGAAAACGGGGTCTTAGTCATCCTGCCCATGAGGCATGGCTCGCATGTGTCAAGCGATTCAAAATCAAGTGAGTCCAAACATCCATCGACATGGAGTTTCTTCATGCATCTTACGCCAATATGACTTAAGCGGCAGTGCCACGAGAAAGTGGTACTATCATTATTAACTCTACATCTTTTGGCGTGAACATGTGTATTACCATGACCGAGATTCAATGAACCATTCACATAGGGTGCATGACCATGAAAGGTATCATTCATGTAAAATAGAATAACCATTATTCTCTAACTTAAATGAATGACAGTATTGCAATGAACATGATCTAATCATATTCATGCTCAACGTAGACACCTGATAACATGTATCTAGGTTCAATACAAATCCCGAAGGTAGATGGAGCGTGCGATGGTGATCTCATCAACTTTGGAAACACTTCCAACACACATCGTCACCTCGCCCTTAGCCAGTCTCCGTTTAGTCTGTAGCTTTTGCTTCAAGTCACCAATAATAGCAACTGAACCGGTATCCAATACCCAGGTGCTACCAGGAGTACTAGTGAGGTACACATTAAAACACGCATATACTTTGTTGAAGTTGCCAGCCTTCTTATCTACAATGCATTTGGGGTAATTCCGCTACCAGTGACCGTTCCCCTTACAATAGAAGCACTTAGTCTCGGGTTTGGGTTCAACCTTGGGTTCCTTCACTGGAGCGGCAACTGGTTTGCCATCCATGAAGTTTCCCTTTTAGCCCTTGCCCTTCTTGAAACCAGTGGTCTTGTTAAACCATCAACACTTGATGCTCCTTCTTGATTTCTACCTTTTGCGGTCTTAAGCACCGCGAACAGCTTCGGGATCAACTCCATCCCTTGCATGTCATAGTTCATCACGAAGATCTAGTAGCTTAGTGATAGTGGCTAGATAACTCTGTCAATCACTATCTTATCTGGAAGTTTAACTCCCACTTGATTTAAGTGATTGTAGCACCCAGACATTCTGAGCACATGCTCACTAGCTGAGCTATTCTCCTCCATCTTGTTGGCAAAAAGAACTTGTCAGAGGTCTCACACCTCTCAACACGGGCATGAGGCTGAAATCCCAATTTCAGCTCTTGGAACATCTCATATGTTCTATGGCGTTTAAAACGTCATTGGAATCCCGATTCTAAGCTGTAAAGTATGGTGCACTAAACTATCAAATAGTCATCAGAATGTGTCTGTCAAGTGTTCACAACATCCACAGACGACGTTGTAGGGGTTTGAACATCGAGCGGTGCATCAAAGACGTAAGCCTTCTGTGTAGAAGTGAGGACACTCCTCGGACTATGGACCTAGTCCGCATCATTGCTTACAATATCTTTCAACTTAATCTTTCTCTAGGAACGTATTGAAACAGGGAGCTACCATGTGAGCTATTTATCTACAACATATTTGCAAAGACAATTAAGACTATGTTCATGATAATTGAGTTCATCTAATCAAATTATTTAATGAACTCCCACTCAGATAGACATCCCTCTAGTCATCTAAGTGAAACATGATCCGAATCGACTAGGCCGTGTCCGATCATCACGTGAGACGGACTAGTCATCAACGGTGAACATCTCATGTTGATCGTATCTTCTATATGACTCATGTTCGACCTTTCGGTCTTCCGTGTTCCGAGGCCATGTCTGTACATGCTAGGCTCGTCAAGTCAACCTAAGTGTATTGCGTGTGTAAATCTGGCTTACACCCGTTGTATTCGAACGTTAGAATCTATCACACCTGATCATCACGTGGTGCTTCGAAACAATGAACCTTCGCAACGATGCACAGTTAGGGGGAACACTTTCTTGAAATTTTAGTGAGGGATCATTTTATTTAAGCTACCGTCGTTCTAAGAAAATAAGATGTAAAACATGATAAACATCACATGCAATCAAATAGTGACATGATATGTCCAATATCATTTTGCTCCTTATGATCTCCATCTTCGGGGCTCCATGATCATCGTTGTCACCGGCATGACACCATGATCTCCATCATCATGATCTCCATCATCGTGTCTTCTTGAAGTTGTCTCATCATCTATTACTTCTACTACTATGGCTAACGCTTTAGCAATAAAGTAAAGTAATTACATGACATTTATGTTGACACGCAGGTCATAAATAAATTAAGACAACTCCTATGGCTCCTGCCGGTTGTCATACTCATCGACATGCAAGTCATGATTCCTATTACAAGAACATGATCAATCTCATACATCACGTATATCATTCATCACATCCTTTTGGCCATATCACATCACAAGGCATATGCTGCAAAAACAAGTTAGACGTCCTCTAATTGTTGTTGCAAGTTTTTACGTGGCTGGTATAGGTTTCTAGCAAGAACGTTTCTTACCTACGCCAAAACTACAACGTGATATGCCAATTTCTATTTACCCTTCATAAGGACCCTTTTCATCGAATCCGATCTGACTAAAGTGGGAGAGACAGACACCCGCTAGCCACCTTATGCAACTAGTGCATGTCAGTCGGTGGAACCAGTTTCACGTAAGCGTACGTGTAAGGTCGGTCCGGGCAGCTTCATCCCACGATGCCGCCGAATCAAGATAAGACTAGTAATGGCAAGCAAATTGGCAATATCGACGCCCACAACTGCTTTGTGTTCTACTCGTGCATAGAAACTACGCATAGACCTAGCTCATGATGCCACTGTTGGGGATCGTAGCAGAAATTTAAAATTTTCTACGCATCACCAAGATCAATCTATGGAGTAATATAGCAACGAGGGGAAGGGGAGTGCATCTACATACCCTTGTAGATCGCTAAGCGGAAGCGTTGCAAGAACGCAGATGAAAGAGTCGTACTCGCAGCGATTCGATCAGATCGCGGTTGATTCCGATCTAGCGCCGAACGGACGGCGCCTCCGCGTTCAATACACGTACAGCCTGGGGACGTTTCCTCCTTCTTGATCTAGCAAGGGGAGAGGAGAAGTTGAGGGAGAACTCCAGCATCACGACGGCGTGGTGGTGGAGCTTGTGGTATTCCTGCAGGGCTTCACCAAGCTCTACGGAGGAGAAGGAAGAGTTGGAGGAGGGAGGGCTGCGCCAGGGAAGAGGTCACGGCTGCCCTCCCACCCCTCCACTATATATAGGGGCAAGGGGAGAGGGGGAGGCTCCCTAGGGTTTCCCCTAGGGGGCGGCGGCTAGGCAGATTGGATCTCCCTAGGGAAAATCCTAGGGAGACTTGCCCCCAAAGCCAAGCAGGTCGAGGCTTGCCTCCCAAGCCAGGTGGAGGCGCCCCAACCCCCCAAGTAACATGGGAAAGGGTGTGGGGGGCGCACCACCCCTTAGTGGGCTGGTTTGCCCCTTCCCCTTTGGCCCATGAGGCCCTCCCACACTTGATGGGGCTCCCAAAACACCTTTCGGTCATGCTGGCCATAGCCTGATACCCCCGGAACACTTCCGGACTCCAATACCCTTCGTCCAATATACCGATCTTCACCTCCGGAATATTCCGGAGCTCCTCGTCATGTCTGGGATCTCATCCGGGACTCCGAACAACCTTCGGTAACCACATACTATTTCCCATAACAACTCTAGCGTCACCGAACCTTAAGTGTGTAGACCCTACGGGTTCGGGAACCATGCAAACATGACCGAGACAACTCTCCGGCCAATAACCAACAGCGGGATCTGGATACCCATGTTGGCTCCCACATGTTCCACGATGATCTCATCGGATGAACCACGATGTCGAGGATTCAATCAATCCCGTATACAATTCCCTTTGTCCAGCGTTATTGTACTTGCCCGAGATTCGATCGTCGGTATCTCGATACCTTGTTCAATCTCATTACCGGCAAGTCTCTTTACTCGTTCCGTAACACTTCATCCCATGATCAACTCCTTGGTCACATTGTGCATTATGATGATGTCCTACTGAGTGGGCCCAGAGATACCTCTCCGTTTACACGGAGTGACAAATCCCAATCTTGATTCGTGCCAACCCAACAGACACTTTCGGAGATACCTATAGTGTACCTTTATAGCCACCCAGTTACGTTGTGACGTTTGGCACACCTAAATCACTCCTACGCTATCCGGGAGTTGCACAATCTCATGGTCTAAGGAAATAATACTTGACATTAGAAAAGCTTTAGCAAACAAACTACACGATCTTGTGCTAGGCTTAGGATTGGGTCTTGTCCATCACATCATTCTCCTAATGATGTGATCCTGTTATCAACGACATCCAATGTCCATGGTCAGGAAACTGTAACCATCTATTGATCAACAAGCTAGTCAACTAGAGGCTTACTAGGGACATGGTGTTGTCTATGTATCCACACATGTATCTGAGTTTCCTATCAATACAATTCTAGCATGGATAATAAACGATTATCATGAACAAGGAAATATAATAATAACCAATTTATTATTGCCTCTAGGGCATATTTCCAACAAGGGTTACACAAGGTCGGTTACAAAGGAGGAGATATCCATATCCGTATTTCCTAGCTTGCCTTCCACGCCAAGTAGAGTCCCATCCGGACACGGGACGAAGTCTTCAATCTTGTATCTTCATAGTCTAAAAGTCCGGCCAATGGAGATAGTCCGGCTGTCCGGAGACCCCCTAATCCTGGACTCCCTCAGTAGCACCTGAACCAGGCTTCAATGACGATGAGTCCAGCGCGCAGTATTGTCTTCGGCATTGCAAGGCGGGTTTCTCCTACGAATACATCACGGAAGAATTTGAATACGAGGATAGTGTCCGATCCTGCAACATAAGTTCCACATACTTCCGTAGAGCGAATAATATTTTCGCAAATCTAATTTGCTGACTTGTTTTGATAGTATGACGTTATGTCATGGCCCGGTGATTATTCGAACCGTTTCCTTTAACTAGCCCCGCACATAACGCGAGGCAGTTTTTTGACATGTCTTATCAAAGCAGAGATCGTGTCCCCATATTGTGGGATTCTCATCAATACGGGCGTGGGTAACCCAACCGCGCCATCAATTACGGCGCTTGGGGGATAAGCGAGTTTTACCAGGCAAGTGGGGACGCTTAGTTTCGTCTGCCCATATAAAGGGATAAGGATCCACCTTTCTATCCATGCCTTCTTCCTCCTTTGCTCATCCGTTTTCGCATACTCGAGCTCTAGCGCCCAAGTCCGCACTTCCCACCTCCACCTTCTCCAACCATGTCCGGAGCAGGAGGCAGCTGGATGGTCTCCTTTGTCACGGAGGGAGACGTCAAGAAGCTGCGCGGAGCCGGATACTTAGCTGCGAATATCGCGCATCGGCTGCCCGCTGCGGGGCAGATCGTCCCTACCCCGGAACCTCACGAGAGGGTAGTTTTCCTCCACCACTTCCTCTGTCGAATGGGGTTTCCCCTCCATCCATTCGTCTGTGGTCTCATGTTCTACTATGGGCTAGACTTTCATGATCTGGCCCCGAACTTTGTCCTCAACATTTCGGCGTTCATCGTCGTGTGTGAGGCTTTCCTCCGTATCCGGCCCCACTTCGGCGTGTGGTTAAAGACCTTCAATATCAAGCCGAAGGTGGTACGAGGCCAACAAGCAGAATGCGGCAGAGCCATGGTGGGCAAGATGCGGTGGAGCTGGATGGACTCCAGAAATGTATCTGGAGTATGGCAAGCAAGAAGCTCAAGCTTGTCAACATAGTCCAGGTTATGCTCATCCGCCGGATCCTCCCGTGTCAACAATGGGATTTTAACTTGTGGGAGTTCGACCCAGCCCGGCACCAGACTCTGAGCGAGCTCTTTGATATGATGCACAAGGACGTCTGGAAGGTGCTGTTCAAGGGCGCTGAGGTCCCTCCTTCTCTCGTCGAGGACCGCGGACTACGCGCAAAGCGCCTAGCGCGTTCGATGAGTTTAATACGTCCCGTAGGACATTTATTTCCCCTAGCTTAATCATGCGCGGGGTCTAATCTCCATGCCTTTGACAGGACTGGGTGGAGACGTCGGGGCAGATTAACTGTCCGCCCCCTTTGCCCGAAGACACTGCGGGCGCTCTCTTGACGGAGATGCTGACTCCGGCTCCTTACAAGGTGCCGGAGAAGACCAAAAAGGCCAAGGGAACCCGAAAGAGATCCCGGCGCCAGGTGTTATCGGACTCATCGTCCGATAACTCCACGGCACACTCCTCCCCCAAAGACGAGGAGGAAGAAGAAGATGCTCCCCCTCCAGGCGGGGGAGACAAGAAAAGGAAGGCCGCCCCAATGTAGGGGGCGAAGGGTCCAAGAAGGGAAGGACTCTCCTTCCGGACAGCTCCACCGCCGTCGATGAAGACGGAGACGAGTGGTTGCCCAGGGCCAAGCCCCTGGGGAGATCGTAAGTATTCGGATACCAGAGTAACTCATAGCATTCCTTTGTCGCACTGCTTTCCCTAACGCCGAACATAATTATGCAGGCCGCCACGAGCCAGTATCGATGTATCATCGGACGGCTCCCTGGGCTCGTCGGACATGGATAGCGATCCAGTCCCGACCGCCGCCTCCCCTCATCCCGCTGACGACGCCGAGGTGCTATCTCAAGAGGCATCGGACCGAGGGGAGACGGTCCCGGAGGCGCCTCAAGGCGACCTTCCGGACTCCGGGACCCGAGGGGACGGGGCCCCTGAGAGCTCCGAGTTCGGCCCTCAGCCGAACACCGCACCGGAACCTCCAGCGGTTCCAGGCTTGGGAAGGCGGCCTCCTTCTAAGAGGGGCAAGACGCCTGTGCCGGTGACCTCTGTCCATCCAGAGGCGCCGGACAATCTGTTGGAAGCGCTTCGCAGTGCTTCCATCGACGAGGAGCACCATACTGTTATGAGTGCGGTGGTCCAGAAGGTTCAGTCCACCAAGAGCGGGTTGACTGAAGCTTGTGCCAGCCTTCTAACAGGCTTCGAGGTAAGTGTTTTAAAATGTAGTAGAAATATTACCGCATAGACATGAGCCCCTGATGCTTTGTTCGGTGTTCACAAAGAAAAGCCGAACAGAGGATCAAATAATATCGCAGGAGTCTAATATAAGTATGTCAATATGCATATGCAGGCTTCACTGCTGGCGTCCGCTGCACTGACTGCGGAGGTCGCTATACTGAAGCAGGACATCGAGGGGTCCAGGAAAGAGCTCGGCCTTGTCAAGAGTCAGCTCGAGGAGAACAAGGGTAAGTAATACCCTGTCTATAGATATGTATATATAAAAGAAGACGCGATTGCAAAATGACAGGATCATCGTATATTCGCCAGGGGCCACGACCGAGGTGGCGACCCTGAAGCAAGCGCTAACCAAGGCCGAAGATAACGCGGCCAAGGAGCGCACCGAGCGAGAGAAGCACGAGGCTCGGGTGGGCGAGGTGCAGCAAGAGCTCCAGGCTCTCGTGGCGAAGCATGAGGCGTTGGAGCTTGACTAGAAGACACGGGAGTCTGAGCTTGCTGCGGCCCTCGAGAGCGCAAAAGGTGCCAAGGCCGAAGCCTAAAAGGCCCTCCAGGAGATCGACGCAATGAAGAAGATAGCGGCGGGTGAGGCTTTCTATATGCAAAGCAAGCATGTAAAAGTAAATTACCGATTACTTACCCGAATCTGGAGCTCTCTAGGAGCATTCGCAGATTTGCCCTGCAGTGTGTCCGATGCCGCACAATTATACCAGGCCGAGGATGGAAGCTCCACGGAGAAGTTGTTCTGGTCTCAGTATGCTGAGGCTGAACACCCGGTGCCAATGAGCGACCAGCTGAAGCAGATGGTCGAGCTACATAAGGCGGCCGATCAGGCCATGAAGGGCATTATAGTCCAGCTGTGGCCTAGTGACGCCCTTCCGAACAGCTTCTTCGGCCTGGTGAGGCGGCTTGTGGATGCCTGCCCGCGGCTGGAGGTCGCCAAGCGATCTGTCTGCATTGAGGGTGCACGCCGGGCTTTCGCCCGTGTGAAATTGCAGTGGGTCAACCTAGACATCGTGAAGCTGATCAAGGAGGGGCCGCCGGAGGGCAAGGAGCACCGCCACCCCGAGATGTACTACGAGGGTGTTCTGCCGGGTGCCCGTCTCATAGCGGACGAGTGTTCAAAAGATGTAATATTTGAGTGAGACTTGCTCGTTTTATCCTACATTTATGAAAACTTGTTTCATATGCGCTATGCAACGCTTGTTTGAATTTAAAATATTACCTTCTGTTTGGCCGTTTATCAATCTGAGAGATGGCTAGTCCTCGGCTTCTGCCCCCATGCCACGAGTGTTGGGGTGTTCGGGATAAACCTGAGCACTCTTGTTCCCATGTTTGGGTCCTTCGAGGGAGGTGCTCAGCACAGCGAACAAGGCAACCGGACTAATAATGCTTTATCACTCTCACTTAGCCATACAATTTTATAATTTTAAATTTTGGCGAAGTCTCTGGTATTCGGAAGGCCGAATTTGGGGCGCGATACACGCCTTTAAGCCGGACAGGGCCGGCCCCTCGCTCTAAGCGGCATAAGTCTTTAGGGACTCGAAAACCTCGCTGAACAGTGACCGGTCTCTCGCCTTATCATGACAGTCAGTTTTAGCTTTCTCTACTGAGGTGTTGAACCCAGTAGAACCGGGGCACAATCATAGTAGTTCTCCTAGCGCTACCTTAGCCGATAGAGCGGAACGTAAGGTACCAAAACATAGGAGCCGGGCAAACCCAACATTTGACCAAAGACATGATTCGGAGCTGATGCATATAATGCTATAAGTTCGGGGTGCCGCACTTCTGAAAGTGTTCGGACTTTTCACACCGTATTGTGGGGTACGTAAGCCCCTGGTGTATTGGCCGTACCAAAGTGTACGGTTGCAAGGCGTCATTAATGAACACATAGATATATACAGACGGCCTATTCTGCTAATATTAGCAGAATAACTATTCTGCACACCACTTCGGCACTGCACGCTCAACAGAAGCGCACTGCATCATTTTGACGACGAGCACTGCAATAGAGACTAGTGAACTTCTCGTCGGAAAAAACTCCACGCGTTAATTTTTCGGTACTGTTTTTGCTCTAATTTTTTAACCATTTATCGGAAGGAGGCGTGTATTATACCATTGAAAAGCTATGGATTAGGCGCAACTTCGACATGTTGAACACTTTTCGAGATTCCACACGGTTTAAGAGCAGTTTTGAAAATAGTGTGGCGGATGACGAGTGGCAGCGAGTGTTTTTTCGTGTTTTTTTCTAAACCGCTTGTTGAAATGAAGCAAATGATACGCCACTGGATAGATATCGTCGAGGCACATCTTTTTCATATATAAATCTTTCTCTAATTCATTATGGTTTAAGAGCAGTTTCAAATTTACTAAATCATGGAACTCTGTTTTTCAAATTTTTTGAAATTTTCGGTACTGTTATTGCTCCAGTTTTCTAACCGTTTGTCAAAAAGAGACATATGATACGCCGTTGGAAAGCTACGGACAAGGCCCAACTTTCATATGTTGAAATGGTTTTGAGATTCCTTGCGGATTTTAGTTCATTTTGAAAATCGTGCGGCTGACTTCGAGAGGCAACGGCATGTTTTTTCGCGAAATTTTTACGAATTGCTAGTCAGAATAATTCAAATCATACGCTGTTGGAAAGATATCGACGAGACGCAACTTTTTCATGTAGAACACTCTCTCTAATACCTTACGGTTTAAGAGCAGTTTTGATTTTACCGAAAAGCGGACACTCTGTTCTTCGCGAGACCAAAATCGTCATATTTACTGCATCAGACAGAAGAACGCACTACTTCAGACGAAATACCGCACTTCATTAGATGGTCAAGGGCACTGCATGGTTTCTTTTTGTTTAGACGTATTTTTTCTTGGACGGGGAAAGAAGAACGCACTGCTTCAGACGGAATACCGCACGTCATTAGATGGGCAAGTGCACTGCATGGTTTTTTTTGTGGGATGTAAATTTTTCCAAATGTGGTGGAGTGCACTTCGTGTCGAGCGTTGGTACTGCAGGGACGAGGTGAGTGCACTCCATCAATTTTTCTTTTTCCAATATTCTTTCTACTGCACACAACAACAGAGTGAGCTGCATTAAAAAATCAACTTTTCCAATTTGTTTTTGCACTCAGCAACATAGTGAACCACTGAGAGAGAGAAGATCACTGCGGCAATGAAACAAGTGAGCTGCACCTAAACAATTTTTTTCTTGTTTTCTTCAATGAATGTTTCCGAGAGAGCTGCGATCTGTACATATCTGGACTATGAGCCGGGGCGAACGAACTACAGTGATCCTCTTTTTAATCCATAGTACAAACACACACAAATTACAATGACGAGGAACTACTACAACAACAAAAAAAGAACTCCACTTTTTTGCACAAACCGAGCTGCACTGGAGTGGCACCAGGAACTGCAACACGCCATGTAGAGCACCTCCTCTCTCACTCCAACGATTTGCAAAGGACAGCGTGGCCAACCACACAGAGAGCGGCCGCTGGCACATCCACGGCACCGCACCAAGATCATAGGCGAACTGCAAACAAGCAAAATCTGAAGAAAAAGAAGGTCCCAAAGTGCAATAGAACGACGGTGATGCACCGCACCACAGCGTGGGGAACCAAGCGAACTGCAAGCCGGCGGCGCCCTATCCTCAACTAAATGCCGGTGATGGGAGACAAGATTGAGATGCCCATGGCGGCACCTGCAGGCATAAGGGAGATGAAGTTGCAGCCCACCACCACCACACCCCCAGCGGTCGAAGTCTAGCGGGCCGCGCGTGGCATGGCGTGCAGGCCTGGTTGCCCGGATCCAGGGGCGCGCGGTCAGGAGGGGCAGCATGAGACGGACGGCGATGGAGGATGGTGGTCGGGGTCAACACGAGATGCACTGAAATGCATGCACTCACCGAACGCACTGCACGCATGAGCGCCACCAAGCTGCACTGCCACCGAGCTGCACCACAAGCGCCACCGAACTGCAGAGAGTCCTCTTGCCCAGGAGCCACGGAGGCATGAGCGACCTGGACCCATCAACCGTCAAGTCCAGGATGGGGTGGAGGCCGGACGGGGGAGCTGCCCCGACCGCAGGGGCGGGGGTCCAGGCGGGACGCGATGGAGGCGGATCCCACCGGATCCAGCACAGGGAGAGGTTGCTGTGGCAGGGCGATCGCCATGGATGGGGAGGAGGCAGTGGTGCTGGCCGGAGGGGGCGGACCGGAGGGGCTGGATCCGGCGGCGGGGCGTCGTGGGTGTCCGGCGGGGCATGGATCCGGCGCGGCGGGGTG
>NC_041388.1:688447015-688462997 GCF_002162155.2 Triticum dicoccoides
GTGCTCTGGCGGTGGCGGCGGCGCCGGTAGAAGGTGGAGGGAGGTGGGGGTTTGGATTGGGGGAAGAGGGAGGTGGGTGTCGTGCGGGAGCTGGGGGTGGGCTTTGTTAGTGGCAGTGGGGTGGTTCGGTTCGCGGTGCGCTACAGAGAGAGGTGTTAGCAGAATAAGCGATTCGGTGTGCAGAATAAGACTCTTAAGGGTGTTATCATAATAGACCCACCCTATATATATATATATATATATATATATATATATATATATATATATAACAAGAATGCAATAATAGTCGTAATGTCATGCATTGTTTGTTCAAAAAATTGCGTTAAAGTAGAGTGATACAGATAGTGCGATAAGCAAAGAGTAGGACTATGTCCCTTCCAAGGGCAAGCTGAGGAATGATATTAAATCGAATATTTCGCTCGTTACTGTAATCCACCTGGGAATTCTGTGGTATGACGTAGCTGTCTACCTCCTTGGTTGTTGCATCATGTGTTCGGTGATAGTGCTGCCGGACAGTGTTTCCAGAGATTAATGTCCTGAAAAAAGAAAACTAACCAAACGAGAAGCCCCTAGTGCAGTTTAAGCCGTGTCTTGGGGCGTGGCGCAGTTGTGCCCCCTCCCCACTTGTGCCCATGGTATTTTTAATGCGTAATTATGTACGCGCGGCACGAGTTTCGCCGTTGGGCTAGGACTGGGGGGGTGTCCGCCGTATTGCTACGTGAGCTCAGATCGCGCCAGGCGGTCTATTTGCCGATTGCTCCGAGCGCGCTTGAAGGTGTCCGGGTCTTGAAACACCGAACTGGTGGATTGCCATGAGAGGCTGTTTTGCGCTTCTGCTGCGAGGGCCGCAGTGTGCTCCTCTGTTCGGAGAGAGCGCTCTGTGTTTCCATTGACTGTAATAACCCCGCGAGGTCCTGGCATCTTGAGCTTGAGGTATGCATAATGTGGTATCGCATTGAATCCTGCAAATGCGGTTCGCCCGAGCAGTGCATGATAATCACTGCGGAACGGGACTATATCGAAGATTAACTCTTTGCTTCGGAAGTTATCCGGGGATCCGAAGACCACTTCCAGTGTAATTGAGCCTGTGCAATGGGCCTCTACACCTGGGATGACGCCTTTAAAGGTCATTTTTGTGGGTTTGATCCTTGAGGGGTCTATACCCATTTTGCGCACTGTGTCCTGATAAAGCGGGTTCAGGCTGCTGCCGCCATCCATAAGGACTCGAGTGAGGTGAAATCCATCAATGATTGGGTCTAGGACCAGTGCGGCAAATCCGCCATGACGGATACTAGTGGGGTGGTCCCTGCGGTCGAAGGTGATCGGACAGGAGGACCAAGGGTTGAACTTTGGGGCGAC
Source organism: Triticum dicoccoides (assembly GCF_002162155.2). Classification (NCBI taxonomy): domain Eukaryota; kingdom Viridiplantae; phylum Streptophyta; class Magnoliopsida; order Poales; family Poaceae; genus Triticum; species Triticum dicoccoides. The sequence goes on from NC_041388.1 coordinate 688,448,375, forward strand.
TGGCTCCAAGTCATATACTTCCTTGAGCGCATGCTTTCGCTCCCTCTTGGGGATGTGGGTTGCGTATATCATGTTCACCGTCCGCACTTGCGGGGGAAACCTCTTCTGTCCTTCGGTGTGCGACTGCGGGGGCTCCTCCTCGTCATCGCTATGCAGCCCCTTGTCCTTGTTTTTGGCAATTAACTTGCCGGCCTGCTTGAACACCCAACAATCCCTGTTGGTGTGATTGGCTGGCTTGTCTGGGGTGTCGTGTATTTGACACGAGCGATCGAGTATACGGTCGAAGCTGGACGGACCCGGCGTACTTTGTTTGAATGGCTTTTTCGCTGACCGGGATTAGAGCCTTTGAATCCGGCATTGACTGCCGTATCCTTGGTATTTTCGCTGTTAATGCAGCGCTTATGTTTTTTGCGACGTGACCTGCTATTGCCGTCCTTGGTATCGGAGGTACCATGGTTCTTTGATATGTTATTACTGCGAGCCAGCCAGCTGTCTTCTCCCGCACAAAAGCGGGTCATGAGCATCGTGAGAGCTGCCATAGATTTCGGCTTTTCCTAACCAAGGTGCCGGGCTAGCCACTCGTCTCGGATGTTGTGTCTGAAAGCCGCTAAGGCCTCTGCATCCGGACAGTCGACGATTTGATTTTTCTTTGTAAGGAACCAAGTCCAGAATTTCCTGGCTGACTCATCTGGTTGCTGAATTATGTGGCTCAAGTCATCGGCGTCTGGTGGTCGCACGTAAGTGCCCTGAAAGTTGTTGAGGAATGCGGCTTCCAGATCTTCCCAACAGCTAATGGAGTCCGCTGGCAAGCTGTTAAGCCAATGCCGCGCTGGTCCTTTGAGCTTTAGTGGGAGGTATTTGATGGCGTCTAAGTCATCACCGCGGGCCATGTGGATGTGGAGGAGGAAATCCTCGATCCATACTGCGGGATCTGTTGTGCCGTTGTATGATTCAATATTGACAGGTTTGAAACCTTCTGGGAATTGATGATCCATTACTTCGTCTGTGAAGCATAAGGGGTGTGCGGCGCCTCTGTATTGGGCTATATCGCGACGCAGCTCGAATGGGTCTTGCCTGTTGTGTTCGGCCCGGCCGGATTTGCTTTTACTGTATCCAGCGTGACGTTTATCGTCTCGCAGAGTTGTGCGCCCTCGTGATCCGTAGATCGATCTTGCATGCTTTGCTTTGTCCTCCAATATGTCTCGCAGGTCTGGCGTATCTCCCCATGCCTTTTTATTTGAATGGCGTCGGGGTGGAGGCTGAGTTTTTGGCTGGAATGTCCCTCTATCGCGGCCACGAGGTGGCCGATCAGCCGTATCATATGCTTCTTCCTCCAGCCGGGGTAGTAACCTGCACTTTGGGTAATTCTTGGAGGGGCGCTCGAGTTTACATTCCTCGGCCGTGAGGACTGCAGTCCATCTGTCAGCTAGCAGATCTTGATCAGCTTGAAGCTGCTGCTGCTTTTTCTTCAGGCTATTTGTCGTGGCCATAAGCCGGCGCTTGAAGCGCTCTTGTTCGACGGGATCCTCTGGTACGGCGAATTCATCGTCACTGAGGCTTGCCTCGTCTTCGGAGGGGGGCATGTAATTGTCATCCTCCTCCTCTCCGTCTGCCGCTCTCTCAGGAGGGCTGGCTCCTCCATCCTCCTGCTCTAAATCTTGCTGGAGGAGATTGTTGTTGTCTTCGGCACTATCCGGAGTGTTATTATCTCCTGTGCCGGTATCACCACTTTTGCTTTGGTGGAACTTAGAGCGGCGCCACTGACGTCGGCGCTTGGGTTGCTTCTTGGAGGGGTCATCCTCCGTTATCTCGTTGCCATTGCCTTCTTTGGGTGTATCCACCATGTATATGTCATATGACGAGGTGGCTTTCCAGTGCCCTATAGGTGCTGGTTCATGTTTGTCTCCTACATCGTCGTCCATACCGTCGATGTCTTCGGAGTCGAAGTCGAACATGTCGGTTAAATCATTGACAGTGGCTACAAAGGGGGTGGTGGGTGGGCGTCGAATTTCTTCGTTGTCCGCATCCCAGTCCTGTTGGCCATAGTCCGGCTAGGGCTCTCCTGACAAAGAGAGAGATTTTAGTGAATTCAGAATGTCACCGAAGGGCGAGTGCTGAAATATATCTGCGGTGCTGAATTCCATGATCGGCGCCCAATCGGATTCGATTGGCAGGGGCACGGACGGTTCGGAGTCTGGAAAAGAGTCTGGCACCTTGGGGTCACGGGCTTCGCAGAGGATTAGGCTGGTGTTCGGCTCGATCGCCGTTGAGATTGCAGCTCCTGAGGCGGTGTCTAGCCACCCGTCCTCGATTGGTGCAGTTGGCTCCGAGCTAAGGGTCGGAGTGATGCGGGCGCGGCCTCTGGGGTACTGTTCGGCGGCAGAGCTAGGTCATACCCATCGTGACAGTGCAGCGCGCCCGGCTGTGGCTCGAACCCGTCGAAGATCAAGTCTCTGTGGATGTCGGCCATGTAGTTCAAACTTCCAAATCTGACCTGATGGCCAGGGGCGTAGCTTTCAATCTGCCTGCAGTGCAAAGCCGCCGAACACGAAGATCTATCCGGGGAGCAAGGTCTCACCCTGGACCACATCGTTGTTGATGATCGGAGGAGCCATCGGGCCTAAAGGTGACGACACAGAGGAACTCTCAATGAAATCACCAATGTCGGTGTCAAAACTGGCGAATCTCGGGTAGGGGGTCCCGAACTGTGCATCTAGGCCGGATGGTAACAGGAGGCACGGGACACAATGTTTTACCCAGGTTCGAGCCCTCTTAATGGAGGTAAAACCCTACGTCCTGCTTGATTAATATTGATGATATGGGTAGTACAAGAGTAGATCTACCGCGAGATCAGAGAGGCTAAACCCTAGAAGCTAGCCTATGGTATGATTGTCTGTTGTGGTTGTTGTCCTACGGACTAAAACCCTCCGGTTTATATAGACACCGGAGAGGGTTAGGGTTACACAAGGTCGGTTACAAAGGAGGAGATATCCATATCCGTATTTCCTAGCTTGCCTTCCACGCCAAGTAGAGTCCCATCTGGACACGGGATGAAGTCTTCAATCTTGTATCTTCATAGTCTAATAGTCCGGCCAATGGAGATAGTCCGGCTGTCCGGAGACCCCCTAATCCTGGACTCCCTCAGTCATGTTGAATTTTTCTTTCATTTTTTATGCATCATAACTCATAATTGCCAACTTAATTTTTAGCGAACCCAACAAATGCATTCCAGAGAACCATCTTCTATGGACCCCTCAGCTCAGCGTTGTAATAAGGGCAGAAAGCAAAAAAAGAAATCAGCCAATGAACCTACTGCTAGTACGGACCAAGACAATATGTGGTGAATATTTCCGTTAGTCTGTGTATCATGCAGATATTTAAGCCCGGCGAACCGATGTTTCCACTGAAGGAAATATGCCCTAGAGGCAATAATAAAGTTGTTATTTTATATTTCCTTATATCATTATAAATTTTTATTATTCATGCTAGAATTGTATTAACCGGAAACTTGATACATGTGTGGATACATAGACAAAACACCGTGTCCCTAGTAAGCCTCTACTAGACTAGCTCGTTAAACAAAGATGGTTAAGTTTCCTAACCATAGACATGTGTTGTCATTTAATGAACGGGATCACATCATTAGGAGAATGATGTGGTGGACAAGACCCATCTGTTAGCTTAGCATATTGATCGTTTAGTTTTATTATTATTGCTTTCTTCATGTCAAATACATATTCCTTGGACTATGAGATTATGCAACTCCCGGATACCGGAGGAATAACTTGTGTGCTATCAAACATCACAACGACACTTGGTGATTATAAATATGCTCTACAGGTATCTCCGAAGGTGTTTGTTGGGTTAGCATAGATCAAGATTAGGATTTGTCACTCTGAGTATCGGAGAAGTATCTTTGGGCCCTCTCAATAATACACATCATAATAAGCCTTGCAAGCAATGTGACTAATGAGTTAGTTACAGGATGATGTATTATGGAACGAGAAAACAGACTTGCCGGTAACGAGATTGAACTAGGTATGAAGATACCTACGATCGAATCTCAGGCAAGTAACATACCGATGACAAAGGGAATAGCGTATGTTGTCATTACGGTATGACCGATAAAGATCTTCGTAGCATATGTGGGAACCAATATGAGCATCCAGGTCCCGCTGTTGGTTATTGACCGGAGAGGTGTCTCGGTCATGTCTACATGGTTCTTGAACCCGTAGGGTCCGTACGCTTAACGTTCGATGACGATTTTGTATTATATGAGTTATGTGATTTGGTGACCGAAGATTGTTCGGAGTCTCGGATGAGATCACGAACATGACGAGGAGTCTCGAAATGGTCAAGAGGTAAAGATTGATATGTTGGATGATAGTATTCGGACAGCGGAAGTGTTTCGCAATGTATCGGGTACGTATCGAAGTATCGGGGGGTTACCGGAACCCCCCAGGGGGAAGATATGGGCCACATGGGCCATAGGAGGGAGGCAAGCCAGCTAACAAGGGTGCCCCCCCGAAGGGAGGAGTCCGAATTGGACAAGGGGAGAGGCGCGGCCCCCCTTTCCTTCTCCTTCTCCCTCTCCTGCCCCCTTTCCCCTTCCGGTAAAAGGAAAGGGGGGCAAATTGGACTAAGAGTCCAAGTGGGACTCCCCCCACTTGGCGCGCCCCTAGGCCGGCCTCCTCCCCTCTCCCTCCTTTATATACGGGGGCGGGGGCACCTCTAAGAAACATCAAGTATTCTTAGCTGTGTGCGGTGCCCCCCTCCACCGTTTACTCCTCCGGTCATATTGTCGTAGTGCTTAGGCGAAGCCCTCCGCGGATCACTTCACCATCACCGTCACCACGCCATCGTGCTGACAAAACTCTCCCTCGACACTTTTGCTGGATCAAGAGTTCAAGGGACGTCATCAAGCTGAACATGTGCAGTTCTTGGAGGTGTCGTATGTTCGGTACTTGATCGGTTGAATCGACAAGTGCTACCTCTTGAGCACTGCGTTGGTTTCCCTTGAAGAGGAAAGGGTGATGCAGTAAAGCAGCGTAAGTATTTCCCTTAGTTGTTGAGAACCAAGGTGTCAATCCAGTAGGAAATCACACACAAGTCCCGCGCACCTACACAAACAAATAAGAACCTCGCAACCAACGCGATAAAGGGGTTGTCAAGCCCTTCTCGGTCACTTACGAGAGTGAGATCTGATAGATATGATAAGATAATATTTTTGTTATTTTTATGATAAAGAGAAATAAATATGCAAAGTAAAATAAACGGCAAAGGAAATAACTAAGTATTGGAAGATTAATATGATGGAATATAGACCCGGGGGCCATAGATTTCACTAGTGGCTTCTCTCAAGAGCATAAGTATTACGGTGGGTAAACGAATTACTGTCGAGCAATTGATAGAATTGAGCACAGTTATGAGAATATCTAGGTATGATCATGTATATAGGCATCACGCCCGAGACAAGTAGACCGAAACGATTCTGCATCTATTACTATTACTCCACACATCGACCGCTATCTAGCATGCATCTAGAGTATTAAGTTCAAGAGAACAGAGTAATGATTTAAGGAAGATGACATGATGTAGAGGGATAAACTCATGCAATATGATATAAACCCCATCTTTTTATCCTTGATGGCAACAATACAATACGTATCAGTTCCCTTTCTGTCACTGGGATCGAACACCGCAAGACTGAACCCAAAGCTAAGCACTTCTCCCATTGCAAGAAAGATCAATCTAGTAGGCTAAACCAAACTGATAATTCGAAGAGACTTGCAAAGATAAACCAATCATACATAAAAGAATTCAGAGGAGAATCAAATATTGTTCATAGATAATCTGGATCATAAACCCACAATTCATCGGATCTCGACAAACACACCGCAAAAGAAGATTACATCGAATAGGTCTCCAAGAAAATCGAGGAGAACTTTGTATTGAGATCCAAAGAGAGAGAAGAAGCCATCTAGCTAATAACGATGGACCCGTAGGTCTGAAGTAAACTACTCACACATCACCGGAGAGGCCATGGAGTTGTTGTAGAGGCCCTCCGTGATCAATGCCCCCTCCGGCGGAGCTCCGGAAAAGGCCTCGAGATGGGATCTCTCGAGTACAGAAGGTTGCGGTGGTGGAATTAGGTTTTCGTGGTGCTCCTGGGTGTTTGGGGGGGTACGTGGATATATATAGGAGGAAGAAGTACGTCGGTGGAGCAACGGAGGGCCCATGAGGGTGGAGGGCGCGCCCAGGGGGGTAGGCGCGCCCCCTACCTCGTGCCTTCCTCCCTTGTTTATTGATGGCCACTCCAAGTCTCCTGGATCATGTTTGTTGAGAAAATCATGTTCCCGAAGGTTTCATTCCGTTTGGACTCCGTTTGATATTCCTTTTCTTCCAAACCCTAAAATAGGCAAAAAAAACAGCAATTTGGGTTGGGCCTTCGGTTAGTAGGTTAGTCCCAAAAATGATATAAAAGTGTAAAATAAAGCCCATTAACATACAAAATAGATAATATAATAGCATGGAGCAATCAAAAATTATAGATATGTTGGAGACGTATCAAGCATCCCCAAGCTTAATTCCTGCTCGTCCTCGAGGAGGTAAATGATAAAAGAAGAATTTTTTTTATGTGGAATGCTTCCTAACATATTTCTCAATGTAATTTTTCTTTACTGTGGCATGAATGTTGAGATCCATAAGATTCAAGATAAAAGTTTAATATTGACATAAAAATAATAATACTTCAAGCATACTAACTAAGCAATTATGTCTTCTCAAAATAACATGGCAAAAGAAAGTTATCCCTACAAAATCATATAGTCTGGCTATGCTCTATCTTCACCACACAAAATATTTAAATCATGCACAACCCCGATGACAAGCCAAGCAATTGTTTCATACTTTTGATGTTCTCAAACTTTTTCAATCTTCACGCAATATATGAGCATGAGCCATGGATATAGCATTATGGTGGAACAGAATGGTGGTTGTGGAGAAGACAAAAGGGGAGAAGATGGTCTCACATCAACTAGGTGTATCAACGGGCTATGGAGATGCCCATTAATAGATATCAATGTGAGTGAGTAGGGATTGCCATGCAACTGATGCACTAGAGCTATAAGTATATGAAAGCTCAACAAAAAAACTAAGTGGGTGTGCATCCAACTTGCTTGCTCACGAAGACCTAGGGCATTTTGAGGAAGCCCATCATTGGAATATACAAGCCAAGTTCTATAATGAAAAATTCCCACTAGTATATGAAAGTGATATCATATGAGACTCTCTATATGAAGAACATGGTGCTACTTTGAAGCACAAGTGTGGAAAAAAGGATATTAACATTGTCCCTTCTCTCTTTTTCTCTTTTTTTATTTGGGCCTTCTTTTTTTTTGGCCTCTTTTTATTTTATTTATTTTATTTTTCATCCGGAGTCTCATCCCGACTTGTGGGGGAATCATAGTCTCCATCATCCTTTCCTCACTTGAGACAATGCTCTAATAATGATGATCATCACACTCTATTTACTTACAACTCAAGAATTACAACTCAATACTTAGAACAAAATATGACTCTATGTGAATGCCTCCGGCAGTGTACCGGGATGTGCAATGATGCGTGAGTGACATGTATGAAAGAATTATGAATGGTGGCTTTGCCACAAATACGATGTCAACTACATGATCATGCAAGCAATATGACAACGATGAAGCGTGTCACAATAACGGAACGGTGGAAAGTTGCATGGCAATATATCTCGGAATGGCTATGGAAATGCCACAATAGGTAGGTATGGTGGCTGTTTTGAGGAAGGTATATGGTGGGTTTATGGTACCGGCGAAAGTTGCGCGATACTAGAGAGGCTAGCAATGGTGGAAGGGTGAGAGTGCGTATAATCCATCAACTCAACATTAATCATAAAGAACTCACATACCTATTGCAAAAATCTACAAGTTATCAAAGCAAAGTATTACGCGCATGCTCCTAGGGGGATAGATTGGTAGGAAAAGACCATCGCTCGTCCCCGACCGCCACTCATAAGGAAGACAATCAATAAATAAATCATGCTCCGACTTCATCACATAACGGTTCACAATACGTGCATGCTACGGGAATCACAAACTTCAACACAAGTATTTCTCAAATTCACAACTGCTCAACTAGCATGACTCTAATATCACCATCTCCATATCTCAAAACAATTATCAAGTATCAAACTTCTCATAGTATACAATGCACCTATATGAAAGTTTTTATTATTGCCATGTTGTTCTAAAGGACTCTAAAAATAATATAAGTGAAGCATGAGAGAACAATAGTTTCTATAAAACAAATCGACCACCGTGCTCTAAAAGATATAAGTGAAGCACTAGAGCAAAAACTATATAGCTCAAAAGATATAAGTGAAGCACATAGAGCAAAAACTATATAGCTCAAAAGATATAAGTGAAGCACATAGAGTATTCTAATAAATTTCAATTCATGTGAGTCTCTCTCAAATGTGTGTAAAGAAAGGATGATTGTGGTAAACTAAAAGTCAAAGACTCAAATCATACAAGACGCTCCAAGCAAAACACATATCATGTGGTGAATAAAAATATAGCTCCAAGTAAAGTTACCGATAGACGAAGACGAACGAGGGGATGCCTTCCGGGGCATCCCCAAGCTTAGGCTTTTTGGTGTCCTTGAGTTTTACCTTGGGGTGCCATGGGCATCCCAAAGCTTAGGCTCTTTCCACTCCTTGTTCCATAATCCATCAAATCTTTACCCAAAACTTGAAAACTTCACAACACAAAACTCAAAGTAGAAAATCTCGTGAGCTCCATTAGCAAAAGAAAACAAAACACCACTTCAAGGTACTGTAATGAACTCATTCTTTATTTATATTGGTGTTAAACCTACTGTATTGCAACTTCTCTATGGCTTATAAACTCTTTTACTAGCCATAGATTCATCAAAATAAGCAAACAACAGAAGAAAAACAGAATCTGTCAAAAACAGAACAGTCTGTAGTAATCTGTAGCTAATGCAAGTTCTAGAACCCCAAAAATTCTAAAATAAATTTCTGGACGTGAGGAATTTATCTATTAATCATCTGAAAAAAGAATTAACTAAATATAACCTTCCAAATACAAATGGCAGCGATTCTCCTGAGTGCTAAAGTTTCTGTTTTCTACAGCAAAATCAAAAAGACTTTCCCAAAGTCTTCCCAACGGTTCTACTTGGCACAAACACTAATTAAACACAAAAAACACAACCAAAACAGAGGCTAGATAACTTATTTATTACAAAACAGGAGCAAAAAGCAAGGAATAAAAATAAAACTGGGTTGCCTCCCAACAAGCGCTATCGTTTAACGCCCCTAGCTAGGCATAAAAGCGAAGATAGATCTAGGTGTTGCCATCTTTGGTAGGTAATTCTTCAATGAGACACTTATAATTCTTAGGAGTTTCTTCCTTTTTATTAATTATCAAACTCCTAGGCACAAAATCAAGAAAATCATTTGTATCAAACGGTTCCTTAATGATAGCAAAAAGATTAGGGTGAACACTTATTGATTTTAAATCCGCAGTTTCCTTACTAGAGGATTCACCCTTATTCTTAGGAACATAAAAAAGCTTGGCAATTTTAGTAGGAGGATTTGGAGTGTTTCTAACGGAAGAAAAAGCGGATCCCAAGTTGGTGATAATTCCCTCAAGTTTATCGATTCTAGTAGAATCTTGATCTATTCTTTCTTTAACTATGGGTTCTTTTTCCTTAAAAAAATTCAAAGTAACTCCCACTTTAGATCCATATTGGGTAATTTGGTTGTGGATCTTTTTATCCAAATTCTCAATTAACTCTACAGTGGCAACTTTATTCTCAATAATTTCAAGCCTTTGCATCACATGTTCCAAAGTTAACATAGTTCCATTAACCAAAAGAGGTGGTGGGCCAAACAAATCTATCATAGCATTATAAGAATCAAAAGTATGGCTACCCAAGCAATTTCCTCCGGTAATGGTATCAAGAATATATCTATTCCAAGGAGTGATGCCTACATAAAAATTGCGAAGAAGAACGGAAGTAGATTGCTTCCTAGTAGATTTATTTTGAGCATTGCAAATTCTGTACCAATCATCTTTTAGATTTTCTCCCTCCCTTTGTTTAAAATTAAGAACTTCATTCTCAGGATACAAAGGAGTAAATAAAGGACTAGCCATAACGATGAAGCAAACAGAAAAGAGGCGAATAGGGAAGGAGAAGGGAACGGAAAGAGAGGGGGAGAGGAAAAGAGGGCGAATAAAACGTCAAGGGTGAAGTGGGGGAGAGGAAAACGAGAGGCAAATGGCAAATAATGTAATGCGAGGGATAAGAGTTTGTGATGGGTACTTGGTATATTTTGACTTGGTAATGGCGCCAGAAATGACTCGTTGTGGGAGTCAAATATTGACTTGACTTGGCGCGAATCTCCCTCTTGAGCACTGTGTTGGTTTTCCCTTGAAGAGGAAAGGGTGATGCAGTAAAGCAGTGTAAATATTTCCCTCGGTTTTTGAGAACCAAGGTATCAATCCAGTAGGAGATCACGCACAAGTCCCAGGCACCTACACAAAAAAATAAGAACCTCGCAACCAACGCGATAAAGGGGTTATCAAGCCCTTCTCAGTCACTTACAAGAGTGAGATCTGATAGATATGATAAGATAATATTTTTGGTATTTTTATGATAAAGAGAAATAAAGATGCAAAGTAAAATAAATGGCAAAGGAAATAACTAAGTATTGGAAGATTAATATGATGGAAGATAGACCCGGGGGCCATAGGTTTCACTAGTGGCTTCTCTCAAGAGCATAAGTATTACGGTGGGTAAACGAATTACTGTCGAGCAATTGATAGAATTGAGCATAGTTATGAGAATATCTAGGTATGATCATGTATATAGGCATCACATCCGAGACAAGTAGACCGAAACGATTCTACATCTATTACTATTACTCCACACATCGACCGCTATCCAGCATGCATCTAGAGTATTAAGTTCAAGAGAACAGAGTAATGCTTTAAGGAAGATGACATGATGTAGAGGGATAAACTCATGCAATATGATATAAACCCCATCTTTTTATCCTTGATGGCAACAATACAATACGTATCAGTTCCCTTTCTGTCACTGGGATCGAACACCGCAAGATTGAACCCAAAGCTAAGCACTTCTCCCATTGCAAGAAAGATCAATCTAGTAGGCCAAACCAAACTGATAATTCGAAGAGACTTGCAAAGATAAACCAATCATACATAAAAGAATTCAGAGGAGAATCAAATATTGTTCATAGATAATCTGGATCATAAACCCACAATTCATCGGATCTCGACAAACACACCGCAAAAGAAGATTGCATCGAATAGATCTCCAAGAAAATCGAGGAGAACTTTGTATTGAGATCCAAAGAGAGAGAAGAAGCCATCTAGCTAATAACTATGGACCCATAGGTCTGAATTAAACTACTCACACATCACCGGAGAGGCCATGGAGTTGATGTAGAGGCCCTCCGTGATCAATGCCCCTCCGGTGGAGCTCCGGAAAAGGCCCCGAGATGGGATCTCTCGAGAACAGATGGTTTCGGCGGTGGAATTAGGTTTTCGTGGTGCTCCTGGATGTTTGGGGGTACGTGGATATATATAGGAGGAAGAAGAACGTCGGTGGAGCAACGGAGGGCCCACGAGGGTGGAGGGCGCGCCTAGGGTGGTAGGCGCGCCCCACTGCCTCATGCCTTCCTCCCTTGTTTCTTGACGGCCACTCCAAGTCTCCTGGATCACGTTTGTTGAGAAAATCACGTTCCCGAAGGTTTCATTCCGTTTCGACTCCGTTTGATATTCCTTTTCTTCGAAACCCTAAAATAGGCAAAAAAAAGACAGCAATTTGGGCTGGGCCTCCGGTTAGTAGGTTAGTCCCAGAAATGATATAGAAGTGTAAAATAAAGCCCATTAACATCCAAAATAGATAATATAATAGCATGGAGCAATCAAAAATTATAGATATGTTGGAGACGTATCAACAAGACGTTCGACTACATCAACCGTGTTAACCTAACGCTTCTGCTTTAGGTCTACTCCGTACGTGGACACACTCTCCCCCTCTCGTTGCTATGCATCTGCTAGATAGATCTTGCGTGATCGTAGGAAATTTTTTGAAATAGCATGCTACGTTCCCCAACAGTGGTATCAGAGCCAGGTCTATGCGTACATGATATGCATGAGTAGAACACAAAGAGGTGTGGGCGGTGATCGCCATACTGCTTACCACCAATGTCTTATTTTGATTCGGCGATATTGTTGGATGAAGCGGCCTGGACCAGCCTTACATGACCATGTTCATGAGACCGGTTCCACTAACAGACATGCAACTAGTTTTGCATAAAGGTGGCTGGCGGGTGTCTGTTTCTCCAACTTCAGTTTAATCTAATTTTACTGCGGTCGGTCCTTGTTGAAGGTTAAAACAACAAACTTGATAAATCACCATTGTGCTTTTGATGCGTAGGTAAGAATAGTTCTTACTAGAAGCCCGTAGCATCCATGTAAAACTTACAACAACAAAGTAGAGGACGTCTAACTTGTTTTTGTAGGGCATGTTGTGATGTGGTATGGTCAAGACATGATGTGATATACGTTGTTGTATGAGATGATCATGTTTTGTAGAAGTTATCGGCAACTGGTAGGAGCCTTATGGTTGTCGCTTTATTGTATGAAATGCAATTGCCATGTAATTGCTTTACTTTATCACTATGCGTTCGCGATAGTTGTAGAAGCTATAGTTGGTGAGACGACAACAACGCTATGATGGAGATCAAGTTGTCAAGCCGGTGACGATGGAGATCATGACGGTGCTTTGGAGATGGAGATCAAAGCCACAAGATGTTGACGGCCATATCATGTCACATATTTTGATTGCATGTGATGTTTATCTTTTATGCATCTTATTTGCTTAGTACAACGGTAGCATTATAAGATGATCCCTTAACTAAATTTCAAGGTATAAGTGTTCTCCCAGAGTATGCACCGTTGTGAAAGTTCTTCGTGCTGAGACACCACATGATGATCGGGTGTGATAGGATCTGCATTCACATACACGGGTGCAAGACAGTTTTGCACATGCGGAATACTCGGGTTAAACTTGACGAGCCTAGCATGTATAGACATGGCCTCGGAACACTAGAGACCGAAAGGTCGAACATGAATCATATAGTAGATATGATCAACATAGAGATGTTCACCATTGAAGACTACTCCATCTCACGTGATGATCAGACATGGTTTAGTTGATATGGATCATGTGATCATTTAGATGACTCGAGGGATGTCTATATAAGTGGGAGTTCTTAAGTAATATGATTAATTGAACTTAATTTATCATAAACTTAGTCCTGATAGTATTTGCAAATTATGTTGTAGATCAATAGCTCGCGATGTAGTTCCCCATTTATTTTTGATATGTTCCTAGAGAAAAATAAGTTGAAAGATGATAGTAGCAATGATGCGGACTGGGTCCGTGATCTGAGGATTATCCTCATTGGTGCACAGAAGAATTATGTCCTTGATGCACCGCTAGGTGACAGACCTATTGGAGGAGCAAATGCAGATGTTATGAACGTTTGACAAGCTCGGTATGATGACTACTTGATTGTTTAGTGCACCATGCTTTACGGCTTAGAACCGGGACTTCAAAAGGGTTTTGAATGCCATGGAGCATATGAGATGTTCCAAGAGCTGAAATTGGTATTTCAGACTCATGCCCGCACTACTAGGGAAAAGCCTAGTAGTAGGACGTGTTAAATAGCTAGTAGTAGCGCGGGCACCCGCCCTACTACTACGGCTTGTAGTAGTAGCGAGGGTGCGACCACGCTAATACTACGTATGTTAGTAGTAGCGTGGGTGCTACCCGCGCTACTATTATTAATTTCAAAAACAAAAAAATGCTCGATCCTGTGTGTGTGCTGTCAATGGCAGCAATGCTTCGATCCAGTGACGCTAGGGTTGCCGGAGCTGCGGAAGGGCAGAGGCAGACAAGATCCAACGCCAGCTGCTGCAGAGGGCCCGGATCCATGGCTAAGCAAGGTGGCGGCGTGGGGCTCCTCTTCGCAGCCAAGGCAACGAGCTCCTGGTCGTCCATGGCGATGACCTGCATGGACAAGGACATGGGAGGGTAAGTTAAACCAGAGGGCAGAGGGAAAAAGAGAAAGAAGGAAGAGAGGAAGGAGACGGAGGGAGCACTGGGGCTAGTCGTTGGTGGTGAGGTGCTCCAGTGTGGTGGCGGGAGGCGAGGGGGAAGATCGGCGAGCTCCTGGATGCTAGCGGCGCGAGGCGACGACCTCGTTGGGCGCCATGGAGGAGGAGATGCGCATGGGCAGTAGCGCCATGGGAGAGCCTATCGAGAGAGAGAGAGAGAGAGAGAGAGAGAGAGAGAGAGAGAGAGAGAGAGTAGGATGAGATGGACGGGGGAGAGGAGTGATTTGGACGAGGAGATGGTGATTTCAGGGCTGTTAAAAAATCCAGTACTTAGTAGTAGCGCGGGTTTTTACCCCTCGCTACTACTATGGCATGTTCCGGGGGCACGGTAGAGACCTCTTAGTAGTAGCGAGGGG
>NC_041388.1:688463376-688463650 GCF_002162155.2 Triticum dicoccoides
AGAGAGAGTAGGATGAGATGGACGGGGGAGAGGAGTGATTTGGACGAGGAGATGGTGATTTCAGGGCTGTTAAAAAATCCAGTACTTAGTAGTAGCATGGGTTTATAAGCCTCGCTACTACTATGGCATGTCCCGGGGGGCACAGTAGAGACCGCTTAGTAGTAATGGGGGTTTAAAACCCGCGCTACTACTATCAACTTAGTAGTAGCGAGGGGTAAAAACCCACGCTACTAGTAAGTAGCAGTAGCGAGGGGTATAAACCCGCGCTACTAGT
>NC_041388.1:688463660-688497962 GCF_002162155.2 Triticum dicoccoides
AGAGAGAGAGAGAGAGAGTAGGATGAGATGGACGGGGGAGAGGAGTGATTTGGACGAGGAGATGGTGATTTCAGGGCTGTTAAAAAATCCAGTACTTAGTAGTAGCGCGGGTTTTTACCCCTCGCTACTACTATGGCATGTTCCGGGGGCACGGTAGAGACCTCTTAGTAGTAGCGAGGGGTAAAACCCCGCACTACTACTATCAACTTAGTAGTAGCATGGGTTTATAAGCCTCGCTACTACTATGGCATGTCCCGGGGGGCACAGTAGAGACCGCTTAGTAGTAATGGGGGTTTAAAACCCGCGCTACTACTATCAACTTAGTAGTAGCGAGGGGTAAAAACCCACGCTACTAGTAAGTAGCAGTAGCGAGGGGTATAAACCCGCGCTACTAGTAAGCATATGTATATAAGCTTTTCCCTAGTAGTGTCGTGTCGAGAGGTATGCGACTTTTGACAAATAATTTGCCTACAAGATGGAGGAGAATAGCTCAGCTACTGAGCATGTGCTTAGAATATCTGGGTACTACAATCACTTGAATCAAGTGGGAGTTAATCTTCCAGATAAGATAGTGATTGACAGAGTTCTCTAGTCACTATCACCAAGCTACTAGAACTTTGTGATAAACTATAATATGCAAGGGATGAAGAAAACGATTCCCGAGCTCTTCGCGATGCTAAAATCGGTGAAGGCAGAAATCAAGAAAGAGCATCAAGTGTTGATGGTTGACAAGACCACTAGTTTCAAGTAAAAGGGAAAGGGAAAGAAAGGGAACTTCAAGAAGAATGGCAAGAAAGTTGCCACTCCCATGAAGAAGCCCAAAGCTAGACCCAAGCCTAAAACGGAGTGCTTCTACTGCAGAGTGATCACTAGAAGCGGAACTGTCCCGAATACTTGGTGGATAAGAAGGATGGCAAAGTGAACAAAGGTATATATGATATACATGTTATTGATGTGTACTTTACTAGTGTTCATAGTAGCCCCTGGGTATTTGATACCGCTTCAGTTGCTAAGACTAGTAACTCGAAACAGGAGTTACAAAATGAACAGAGACTGGTTGAGGGCGAGGTGATGATGTGTGTTGGAAGTGATTCCATGGTTGATAAGATCACCATCGCATACTCCCTCTACCTTCGGTATTAGTATTGGACCTAAATAAATGTTATTTGGTGTTTGCATTGAGCATGAATATGATTGGATCATGTTTATTGCGATACGGTTATTCATTTAAGTCAGATAATAATTGTTGTTCTATCTACATGAATAAAACCTTATATGGTCTTACATCCAATGTAAATGGTTTACAGAATCTCGATCGCAGTGATACACATATTCATAATATTGATGCCAAAGATGCAAAGTTGATCATGATAGTGCAACTTATTTGTGGCACTGCCGCTTAGGTCATGTTGGTGTAAAGCGCATGAAGAAACTCCATGTGGATGGACTTTTCAAATCAGTTGATTATGAATCATTTGATTCTTGCCAACCATGCCTCATGGGCAAGATGACTAAAACTCCGTTCTCCGGAACAATGGAGTGAGCCACTGACTTATTGGAAATAATACATACCAATCTATGCGGTCCGATGAGTGTTGAGGCTCGAGGCGGGTATCGTTATTTTCCGACCTTCATAGATGATTTGAGCAAATATGGGTATATCGACTTAATGAAACACAAGTCTGAAACATTTGAAAAGTTCAAAGAATTTCAGAGTGAAGGGGCGAATCATCGTAACAAGAAAATAAAGTTTTTACGATCTGATCGCGGAGGCAAATATTTAAGTTACGTGTTTGGCCTTCATTTAAAACAATGTGGAATAGTTTCACAACTCACGCCACCTGGAACACCACAGCATAATGGTGTGTCCGAATGTCGTAACCGTACTTTATTAGATATGGTGCGATCTATGATGTCTCTTACCGATTTACTACTATTGTTTTGGGGTTATGCATTAGATACAGCTGCATTCACATCAAATAGGGCACCAACTAAATCCGTTGAGACGACACAGTATGAATTATGGTTCGGCAAGAAACCTAAGCTATCGTTTCTTAAAGTTTGGGGTTGCGATGCTTAGTGAAAAAGCTTCAGCCTGATAAGCTCGAACCCAAATCGGAGAAGTGCGTCTTCATAGGATACCCAAAAGAAACTGTTGGGTACACCTTCTATCACAGATCCGAAGACAATATCTTTGTTGCTAAGTATGGATCCTTTCTAGAGAAGGAGTTTCTCTTGAAAGAAGTGAGTGGGAGGAAAGTAGAACTTGATGAGGTAATTGTACCTTCTCTCAAATTGGAAAGTAGCTCATCACAGAAAACTATTACCGTGATGCCTACACCAACTAGAGAGGAAGCTAATGATAATGATCATGAAACTTTAGATCAATTTGCTACCAAACCTCGTAGGTCAACCAGAGCATGTTCCACACCAGAGTGGTACAGTAATCCTGTCCTGGAAGTCATGTTACTAGAACATGACGAACCTATGAACTATGAGGAAGCAATGATGAGCCCAGATTCCGATAAATGGCTTGAGGCCATGAAATCTGAGATAGGATCCATATATAAGGACAAAGTGTGGAATTTGGTGGACTTGCCCGATGATCGGCAATCCATTGAGAATAAATGGATCTTCAAGAGGAAGACGGACGCTGATAGTAGTGTTACTATCTACAAAGCTCGACTTGTTGAAAAAGGTTTTTGACAAGTTCAAGGTGTTGACTACGATGAGATTTTCTCACTCGTATTGATTCTTAAAGTCTGTCCAAATCATGTTAGTAATTGCCACATTTTATGAAATCTGGCAAATGGATGTCAAAACTACATTCCTTAATGGATTTATTAAAGAAGAGTTGTATATGATGCAACGAGAAGGTTTTGTCAATCCTAAAGGTGCTAACAAAATGTGCAAGCTCCAGCGATCCATCTATGGACTGGTGCAAGCATCTCAGAGTTAGAATATACGCTTTGATGAGTTGATCAAAGCATATAGTTTTATACAGACTTGCGGTGAAGCCTGTATTTACGATAAAGTGAGTGGGAGCACTACATCCTTTCTGATAAGTATATGTGAATGACATATTGCTGATCGGAAATGATGTAGAATTTTCTGGAAAGCATAAAGGAGTGCTTGAAAGTAGATTTCCAAAGAAAGACCTCGGTGAAGCTGCTTACATATTGGGCATCAAGATCTATGGAGATAGATCAAGACGCTTGATAAGAATTTCAATGAGTACATACCTTGATAATATTTTGAAGGAGTTCAAAATGGATCAGTCAAGGAAGGAGTTCTTGCCTAATTTGTAAGGTATGAAGTTGAGTAAGACTCAAAACCCGACCACAACAGAAGATAGAAAGAGAATGAAAGTCATTCCCTATGCCTCAGCCATAGGTTCTATAAAATATGTTATGTTGTGTACCAGACCTATTGTGTACCTTCCCATGAGTTTGGCAAGGGGGTACGATAGTGATCCAGGAGTATATCACTGGACAGCGGTCAAAGTTATCCTTAGTTACCTAAGAGGACTAAGGAAATATTTCTCGGTTATGGAGGTGATAAAGAGTTCGTCGTAAAGAGTTACGTCGATGCAAGCTTTTACACCGATCTGGATGACTCTGAGTCTCAATCTGGATACATATTGAAAGTGGGAGCAATTAGCTAGAGTAGCTCCATGCAGAGCATTGTAGACATAGAAATTTGCAAATACATACGGATTTGAATGTGGCAGACCCGTTGACTAAACTTCTCTCACTAGAAAACCATGATCACACCTTAGTGCTCTTTGGGTGTTAATCACATAGCGATGTGAACTAGATTATGGACTCTAGTAAACCCTTTGGGTGTTGGTCACATGGCGATGTGAACTATTGGTGTTAAATCACATGGCGATGTGAACTAGATTATTGACTCTAGTGCAAGTGCAAGACTGAAGGAAATATGCCCTAGAGGCAATAATAAAGTTGTTATTTTATATTTCCTTATATCATGATAAATGTTTATTATTCATGCTAGAATTGTATTAACCAGAAACTTGATACATGTGTGGATACATAGACAAAACACTGTGTCCCTAGTAAGCCTCTACTAGACTAGCTCGTTAATCAAAGATGGTTAAGTTTCCTAACCATAGACATGTGTTGTCATTTGATGAATGGGATCACATCATTAGGAGAATGATGTGATGGACAAGACCCATCCGTTAGCTTAGCATATTGATCGTTCAGTTTTATTGCTATTGCTTTCTTCATGTCCAATACATATTCCTTCGACTATGAGATTATGTAACTCTCGGGTACCAGAGGAATACCTTGTGTGCTATCAAACATCACAACATAACTGGGTGATTATAAAGATGCTCTACACGTATCTCCGAAGGTGTTTGTTGGGTTGGCATAGATCAAGATTAGGATTTGTCACTCCGAGTATCGGAGAGGTATCTCTGGGCCCTCTCGGTAATACACATCATAATAAGCCTTGCAAGCAATGTGACTAATGAGTTAGTTATGGGATGATGTATGACGGAACGAGTAAAGAGACTTGTCGGTAACTAGATTCAACTAGGTATGAAGATACCGACGATCAAATCTCGGGAAACTAACATACTGATGACAAAGGGAATAACGTATGTTGTCATTACGGTACGACCGATAAAGATCTTCGTAGAATAGGTGGGAACCAATATGAGCATCCAGGTTCCGTTGTTAGTCATTGACCGGAGAAGTGTATCGGTCATGTCTACATAGTTCTCGAACCCGTAGGGTCCGCACGCTTAACGTTCGATGACAATTTTGTATTATATGAGTTATGTGATTTGGTGACCGAAGATTGTTTGGAGTCCCAGATGAGATCGCAGACATGACGAGGAGTCTCGAAATGTTCAAGAGGTAAAGATTGATATATTGGACGGTAGTATTCGGACACTGGAAGTGTTTCGGAATGTATCGGGTACGTATCGAAGTACCGGGGGTTACCGGAACCCCCCGGGGGAAGATATGGGCCACATGGGCCATAGGAGGGAGGCAAGCTATCCCACAAGGGTGGTGCCCTCCCCCAAGGGAGGAGTCCGAATTGGACTAGGGGAGGGGGCACGGCCCCCTTTCCTTCTCCTTCTCCCTCTCCTTCCCCCTTTCCCCTTCCGGTAAAGGAAAGGGGGGCGAATTGGACTAGGAGTCCAAGTGGGACTCCCCACACTTGGCGCGCCCCTAGGTCGGCCTCCTTCCCTCTCCCTCATTTATATACAGGGGCGGGGGCACCTCTAAGACACATCAATTGTTCTTAGCCGTGTGCGGTGCCCCCTCCACTGTTTACTCCTCCAGTTATATTGTCGTAGTGCTTAGGCGAAGCCCTGCGTGGATCACTTCACCATCACCATCACCACGCCGTCGTGCTGATGAAACTCTCCCTCGACACTTTTGCTAGATCAAGAGTTCGAGGGACGTGATCGAGTTGGACGTGTGCAGAACTCGGAGGTGTCGTACGTTCAGTACTTGATTGGTTGAATCGAGAAGATGTTTGACTACATCAAGCGTGTTAAACTAATGCTTCCGCTTTCGGTCAACGAGGGTACGTGGACACACTTTGCCCCTCTCGTTGCTATGCATCTCCTAGATAGATCTTGTGTGATCTTAGGAAAAAAAATTAAATTGCATGCTACGTTCCCCAATAGCCACAACACAAGTTGAGTGCACTAAGCGTTGAAATTTAGCTTCTACACAAAGACGTAATAGCTAGGTCAGGAAAGGGTGAGATGTATTACACCGCCAATGTTATAGAGGGCCTTGGATTTGTCGACAAGTACCCTGCTGATAAAATATATCTTGGATTTGAGAGCGTGGTCACCGACAATATTTTCTATGTAGACGTAATCAAGCCGTCTTTGATGAGTCTTTGGTCGCTCTGGCATGCTACAAACCCATTACTCCAGAATGAGGAAGTTGGCTTCCTTGATCCGTATCTCATGCATCGGGCCAATGTAGATTCTGATAAAGGCCAACGTATGTCTTATGACAGATTACCTCCACAAGACCATTCTTTGTAGTCCTCGGACCAAGCACAACTTTATCATGCCTTACTTCGAAGCGTAAGTTCATTTCTTTTTGCTTGCACAATACACATGGGTACTTTGATGTCAATCTAATTAATGTTGCGTTGTTCAATTGTTTTGCGCAGCAATGAACACTAGATCGTCATCCACTGATGCCCCGGGATGGACGAACTTATTTCTTTGATTCCAGGAGAGACCCTAAGAAGCCGTGGACTGATCTGAAGAAAGTTCTCAATGTTGATCTTCTTATGTGTCATAACTCCGACCGTAAGAACATGTCGCATTCGCAGTACAAATTTAACACTAGCTTTTGTTGCCGGCAACAATTGAAAGGGGAAATCATGCACATGTCTGGCTACTATGCCATGGTCTTAATGGATGACTATGTGCGCGCAGGACCACTATTAAGAAGTGATTCAATGTTGTAGAAATGGTCCGAAGAGAATGAGAAGGAAGTTAAGCTAGCTCACTTTTGGACAGAGCACGAGCACCTTTAGAGAGTGCTCACAAATATCATCAATCGCCATGTAGTGAGGGATGAGGGGATGTTCTACTTCGGGGCAGAGAGTCAAGAAGAACGAGACATGAGAATGAAACATCAACATGGCGATATACATGATCCTTTCTAGTCTAGTAAACCGTGAAAATCATTAAACTATATCATGACACAATGATTGTTACCTTGTGATCTCTACTTTATATGTATAAGTGTCATATTTTTATATATTAACCTTGTGATCTTTTCTATATGTATATATTTTGAATGTTATTGTCTACTAAAAATAACAGATGGGAGCGCCAGAAGATTTGTGGAGGGGGTATTTGCGGTGGACATGGAGAAGCACTATCTAGGGACACGGGAAAAGTATCGGGCAGAGCGCCTCAAGGAGGCGATGTTAGCTTGGGTCAAAAGTGTTCCAATGGCCCATTGTTCTTTCACGGCGATTGAGAAGATTGTAGAGAGGCGGTTCACTGACCTCGCAGTGTGCATCCTTGCGGAGGCGGCCCTAGATGAGAGGCTGAGGATCTGGCCAGGTATGAGTCCAACCACTATACCCACGTCCGATGAGGTTGTGCAATGGGCTCTTCGAGAGGCCAAATCTCTAATTTCAGAGCAAGTGGCCCGTTGGTCCCCGTTTGTTCCATCAAGTACTAATTCATGTAGTATGTGCGGCTTTTACTAACGGTCTGGGTGTTGAACATCTGCCAACACTCATTTCACTCAAAAAAAAACTCGTCAAACCATTAATTATGTGATGAGTGCGACATATGTATGCTTATTAATTATTGTAATGCACTTGTTATATTCTATAACTACTACTTTCCATTAACCTGAAATCATTGTAATGTGGTGCATGTATGTGGATCAAGGTTCAAACCAGAATTTATGTATCAAATGCAATATGTGGATCAAGGTTCAAATCATTGTAATGTGGTGCCTGTATGTGGATCAAGGTTCAAACCAGAATTTATGATCTGATCCAGGTGCAATATGTTGTAATTCAATCATGTCGACATGCAACAATAGCAATGGCGAGCGGCAGAAAAGGACCGCCACAACAGCGTGAAATTCCTGTGGCGGGCATGACGTAGAGCCCACCACTTCTCATGGCCTAATAGTGGCGGGCGGACGCCCGCCACTGATGGTGTTCTAGTAGTAGCAGGAGGTTAGTGGCGGGCAGCCTTGAGAGCCTTGCCCGCCACTGCTAGACTTTTCTCACCCGCCGCTACTAGGCATTCCTGCAGTAGTGTCGGATCTACAACGAGCGCGCGAGCGAGGAGGCCGTGGCGGCCATGGCCGCGGCGAACCCCAACTTCGCCGCAGAGTAGCGTGCCATTTACGATGTCGTCCGCACTCAAGCTGCCACTTGCCAGGAAGCGGCCGCCACGAAGGCACTACTCTAGGCGATTGCGAAGGAGAACAACGCCAGATGCGCCTCCTACGCGCCGGTGACGAACCATCCGGCGGCCTGGTGGGAAGGGGACAACGTGGGCGCCACCATTTTCATCGTGCACCTCACGTCCACCGTCGACGGACAAGGCGCAGACTCCTCCGAGAATTATTAGAGCACGGGAGGCGGAAGGGCCTTGTGTCCCATGTGGGCCGATCCGTCTCCCGTGATCTACTCTTCCTCGCCGGAGACCGCATCAGCTTCAGTTCATCGGTCTTATTGTCGGTGGTCATGGAGACGAGGGTGAAGGACGACAAGGGGTTGGATGCCGGACGCCGTCGTAGGATAGATTTAGGGTCAGGTCGGAACGGATTTTTTTCTAAATGTTCGAAATCTAACAAAATTCCGCTGTGTTTGCATGAATGTCGTCTGGTTTGTATGAAACCTGTCTTGTTTGTACGAATTTTGTTCAATTTACTGACAAAGTGTTTGAAATGTATGCGAGCAGCTTTGGATAATGGCCTCCCGCATTTGTATCCGTGAATTAATCACCTGTCCGCGGACAGATGCGGAAAAAAAATTACGGGTTACCGTTGAAGATGACATAATAGGGATTCCTAGGAGAGTCCCTTAGGGCAGTTGAAGCGGTCAGCAATGCTTCGAGTAACTAATAGAGATTTTACATTTTGGTACGTGTCACCTGTAATTTGCAAGAGTAGTGGTGGGTGGCGAGAGATCAACACGTGAAAACTATGTCTTGGTGAGGACTCCCGGACTTGTGTACATATGAACCATTAGATTATTTATTTATTTTTGCGGCTGATATAAACCATTAGATTGAGATGTAGAATTGTTCAGGTCCAAATCTTTTAGAATGATGACTTGGCGTGAACTCATCGAATTACTATAAAAGAAAATTAAAGGTTGTATGCATCACTCGATGCAGAGGCCAAGGGATGTCCCCTCTTTACAAAAGAAAAAAGACTAAATTTTTGTTTAGACCTCCTGCAATACTGAGGGCATTTCTAACCGATCCCCTAAAAGACCATAAGAAAGTAAAAATTCGATAATACTCCCTTACGACGCATCTAGCCGATCCTCTATCCGGTTTAGTTGAGTAAATTTTTTACCTCAACTCCCAATATCCCCCCAAATCTCCTTGTTTTTGCTTACTCCCATGGCGGCCGAGTAAAACTGGCGCCTCTCTCTTTCTCCCACACCGCGCCTCCTTGTCTCCTGCCGCCAAAGCCGCTGCACCCTGCCATCGCCACCGATGACCATCCAGCCGGCCGGAATGGATAGCTTGGGCCCTTCCCTCACCCCCGCCGTCCATCGTTGTCGGAAATTATCCATGCGCCGCCACCCGTGCCGAAGAAGATTTTGGGGATGAAAAAACCCACCGCGTCAAAGCTCCTCCAAGGGTGGACACCGCCTCTCTAGCAACGGCCCATTGCCCTCCCGCCGCACCCTTTGGAGCCAAACGAGCTCGAAAGCCAATGGTGGAGGCAGGGATGCTCGCTGAGGCGGTCGCGAAGAAGATGAAGAAGGCCAAAGTGGCGCCTCGTGCAGCTACTCTGGCGCCCCCTACGACCACTGCTCCGGCTCGGGCGGCCGCCGTAGCCGACAACAAGCATCGCGGCCGCCAAGTGCTCGGTGAAATGCCTACAAGGTAAAAACAAAAACCTCGCGTGTTGTAGGTATCCGATAGTGATTGTTTGTAGCCGGTAGTGATTGTTGGTAGTGTTTGCTTTGTTTATTGTAGTGCGGAGATGAACTTGGCTGAATTCCTCACCTCCTTGGAGTCCTTGGCTGTTGTTGGACTTGATGAGCTCAACTATGACTCGTTTTGGGATCATTCGGAGGCCACCCAAGACATGGAGCAAGAAGTGATCGGGGAAGAGGAGGAGGCTGAACAGGTGGTGACCGGGGAAGAGAAGGTTGTGGAGGTGACCAAAGAAAGCACGAAGGTGCCAAGGTGCCGCACCCAAAACTACAACCAAAAGGAGGATATTGCTCTTTGCGATGCTTGGTGTGTGATCTCCATGGATGCAATGATCGGAACGGATCAAACCAAGACCATGTTTTGGGAGAGAATTACCGACCACTATAACAACTCCGTGGATGTGTGATCAAGCCATACTCATGGTTCTCTTGGGCATCGTTGGAGCACCATTCATGACCAATGCAACCGATGGTCCGGTTACATCAACCAAGTGAATCATGCACCACCGAGCGGTGTGCAAGTGGCGGAGTAGGCCCCCTACATCCAAGAACTATTCAAGCATAGAAACACCAAGTTCGGCCACAGGCCTTTCACGTTGCATCATTGCTACAAACAGCTATGCAAAAACGAGAAGTGGATCCAAAGAATCGTGTAGACCACTCCAAAGATATCAATGTTGAGCATTTCCGTTGAGGTGGACGATGAGATTGATGAAGATGCCAACAATAGACCGGAAGGAAATAAGATTGCAAAAGAAAGAAAGAAGATAAATGCATTCGGTGGCACTACAAAGAAGAACTTGTGGCAACGATCGAGACTAAGAAGATGTTGGCGACCGAGCACAAAGAAGAGAAGATGGCGAGGTGGGATTAGCTTAAGGCATTCGACGATGAGAAATGGAAGGCCAAGTCGGCGGCCGAAGAGAGATAGTTAAAGGCGGAGGAGCGTAGGCTTACACTTGAGAAGGAGAGGATTCGTGATGCCAAGAAGGCCGAAGAACACGCTTCCATGTTCATGAATCCAAACACAATGGATAAAACCGCAAGAAAGTATTGGGAGATCACTCGGGGAGAGATTTTGGAAGCCTCTCTTCGGAATGTTGGTGGTGGCCAAGGAGGTGGTGTTGATGGTGGTGGCCGAGAGGATGGCGGTGGTGATGGTGGCCGAGAGGATGGTGCAGTTGATTTCTTTGCCGGCGACATCGTTTTGAGTGGTGGTGGCCGAGGGGGGAGGGGTGCATGCCATTGGTTGGCTCGTTTCACAACATATACATGCTATGTTCGTGGTGATTTTGGATCAAACGTTGTGTTTGAAGTCATGTTTTTTGGATGAACTTCGCATGTTTTAATTTAAAAAGTGCGATGACGAAACTTTATGTTATGGCGGTTATGCTATGCATGTTTTAATTTGAATGTTTTTAAAATATCTATTGTGCAATGTTTGAAGTTTGTACAGCTAGGACACAAAATCTACAAAATTTTATTTTTACTCCACAAACTATAGGGGACCGGCTAGGTGTGGCCACCATTAGTGAAGTAAAAAAATTACTCCACTAACTTTACTTCGTCGGATACTCCACTGACTTTTAGAGGATCAGTTAGAAATGCCCTAAAAAAGAAAACATTCATTCATGAAAACGAAGGAAGTTACCCCGCAAAAAACGCGAAGGAAGTTAGACGCACTAAACACGAAAAACACACCAAACTTGTGTTATTCTTTCCTCTTTCGACGGCACACCGCTCTTGAACTATTTTCACATCAGTAGACGATCCATCGCCGACACCGTGTGTTGAGCAGAAGCCAGAAGCTGACCTCTGAAGTAGCAAAACTTGATTCATCAGCCTGTCCACTGCCTCCTTCACGGTCTGTCGGCATGCCCTACTTGATACCAGACGTGCTGAAAATCCTTAAGAACGGTTAGCTCTACACGCGCGCGCGCGCACACAGCAGAAGCAGCACTAGACACTACACATCGGCAAACTACTATTCCAGATAGATTGTGGTCAGAATCAGATCCGCTGTGGCGTTCACAAGTAAAGAATCAAATAATGCACGCACCCACACACACTAGAAGCATTACTAGACACTACACACGGGCAAATACATGTTCCAAAGATACTGTGATCAGAATCAAATCAGCTGTATATAACAGACGTACTCATGCCCAATGAAAAAGATAGTGTGGCCCTTTAAATATGTTATTAGCGTGCTATATCATGCTATAACATGTTATTAGCTAGACACTGTATATCGATGTATTTAGTGATACATTGCATAGTGCACTATTTTTTTTCACTGCTCATGCCTCAAGTCTCGTGCTCGTAGATCAACGTTGTTACGCCGCTAGGCGCCAGCCAAGCTCGTGGTGTCACGCGCTCCAACAAAGTCTTCCTCGACGAGGCCTCCTCCGGTCCTCTCCTTCCTCTCAAAACAGACGTTCGCCCTGTTTTACAGATAAAGCAAAGTCATCCCCTTCCTCTTGTGGCGGCCACCGCTACATCTATTCTTCATCACATGATCGTGTACCGGCCGCTTGACAGTATACACAGTTGTCCGATCCCGACGAGCTCCCCTTCTTTGGCAGCCGCCGGCTACCAGGGAAATTAGATGTGTTAGCTCAGTTAAGCTCACACCAGATAGGCTAGGCTGCTTTGCTTTGTTTTGTTTTTCGTTTAAAATAATGTGCAGCAGGGTCGGATGTGACCCATGCATGCATGACGATCATGTAGACCGTGGAGGGGGGAAATTATATGAGACCAGGTCTCACGGGCTAGCAGGTGAGACCCATCGTGATAGATGACACGTGGCATCACAAATCATAAAGCATCTAATCTCTTCTCCCCCTGATTTCAAGTGGGGGATGGGATAGATGCTTTGTGATTGTAAATAACACGTGTCATCCATCAGGATGGGTCTGACATGCTAGCCCGTGAGACTTGGTCTCATATAATTCGTTTCCATCGTGGAGACGCTGTTAGCAGGCGATCTCCTTTTCTGTTACCTGAACTCTCTCCTGGTCATGGGCCTTGGCTGTGAACACAATTGCGGGACCTCGCGCATTGTGCGGATCATAGCGGTCAGACTGGGAGAGAAAGTCAGCTCGTTTTGTATTCAGATAAAAGAAAAGAGAAAAACCGGAAAACGCTGCGCAGTTACGGCAGCATCAAAATCTACTCTCTCTCGTGTTCGTCTTCCTTCCTTGCTCGTTCCTCTCTCTCTCTCTCTCTCTCTCTCTCGCTGATCCGACGATGACAAGATGTAGTGCCTATTTCAGAAGCTACCAATGGAGGGACTCTATAGATCAACCAGACGTCTCCACCGACCAAGAGTTAAGTGATGAACCACCATGGTACCAATTACCAAAGACATAGAAGTTGTGAAAGTTTACGATCTGCACTCTAGTTTTTGGTGGGATGCGGCCTATACTGACGGACGTGGATCGTGCGTGAGAGGGCCATGCGAGGCACAGCTGGAGGAACGAGGACGGCGAAGTGGACGAGCGCCCGGCAGTCGAGGTCAAGTGCACCGGCGGAGGGTGGTGGCAGGAGTGCGCCGGGATATAGAGACACGACGGCGAGTGCAACTACAGCTCGGGTAATTGAACGAACAGAGCGACCGATTGCTGCTGGGCTGACGTTACAATGGAAAAAAGAAAAATATGATTAGATTACCCTCACGAAATCAACGGCGGGATGATTGTATACTGCTCTCCCCCCTCTATAGCAGTAGAGGGTACCGTAAAAATGCTCATGAATAAGGAACTAATGATTGACCCATCAAACCAGAGAGTTGCCAAACTAGAAACCATTCATGGACGTACGTAGCACGGTAGCAGTAGTTTGTGGGTCAGCGAAGCTGGGAGAGCGATTTGCCAGATAGGGACACCACACGCATCGTGTTCCGCGTGCCTCGAGTCCGGCTCGACCATTTTTAGCTTGGAAAATACGCGTGCTTACGTAGCGTACATCCATTGGCGGTAAGGTTGTTTCTCTCCTCTTGCTTCAAACTTAACCTGTCGTCCCTGTCACCCTGATCTCTTACGTAAAATTAATCAAGTAACACGGCGCGCACTTGGACCTTGAGGTTGTATTGTCGTCCCTGTCACCCTGATCTCTTGCCATATGATGTCGTTGTAACGCGTAGTACAATGCAATAACTGACACATCAATGAGAATCCAATAATTGCGCCCCCTCCCGACAGTGTAGAACGTTGCCTTGTTTCATTTGCGAGGCTGCGGCAGTGTTGAACCTGTTGGTGCACTCGATTAGCTCGCTCCCTCGCTCTATAAATAGAGACCGCTAGCAAGACCATGCCATGCACAAGATATACACACACTAATAGAGAAGTACAAGCTCTGCAACCAGTGCAACTGTGCAAGTATAAGCTTATACTCATATTACACATGGCTGCTAGCAAGCCTGCCACTGCTGCCGCTGCTGGTCCTCATAAGCTGGAGATGGGCGCCTTCCAACCCTGCGTGTGGGGTGACTTCTTCGTCACCTACAACCCTCCCCTCTCGCAGGTCAGTCGCATACACTTTTACATACTCTCTCTGTTCCGGTGAATAGGCGCACACGCGTTTTGGGATTTAAGTTTGAAAGTTTTTTTACGGTGCATCATACTACCTCTGAAAGCGAGTAGTATTGAATCATCTCAGCCGTTGATTAGCGGGGTAGTTTTGTCATTATTTTCATTTCCTAATTTGTCAAATCCCTCGCGGTGACGATCCTCGTGAGGCCTCGTCGTTGCCATCGCCCATGATCAACAGCGCATGCCCAATATCGATCAGAGCTAGCCTGACTGCCTGAGTGCCCTTCAAGTGGGAGCTCCAAGCCCCCGACCTGGCATCAAATCTACCAGCAGGCCACAGAACCGGCGGTACGACGTCCTGATCAGTAGCGGCGTCGTCGCTGCAGCTTCCTATGAGGCCACCGCCGCCGGCTTGATCGCCGGAATCACTAATGCATGTATCCACAAATGATCAATCAATCTATTGTACATGGTGATTTCCTCGGCCAAAAATACCAGCCGGCAAGGATCCATCGTTGTGTATAATTGTCTCTGTTGCATTGAATGTCGGCCGGAAAGTATTCGGCCGGACTGGTCCAAGCAGGACAAGAAAACACACGGATTCCTCAATGGATGTAGAATTTGGGTATTTATTTTCTAAGTCTTCCAATTTTACCCCTTGAACAAAATATACTACTGAATTGCTTTGGTAGTATTGGTGGATCTAGTCCATTAACTGACTGAAAATGGACGGCTCATATTATTTTGATGCACCGTAAAAGGTCTCAAAAAAAACAAGATGTCGGTTTTGTACGAGAAAAGTTATAATGTTGAATTTTACGTGTGTGATGTATAGAGCTCGGAGATGACGATGCAAGAGAGGGTGGAACAAGTCAAGGTCCAAGTGCGCGCCCTGTTAGAGGACAACAAGAACAGGAGTGTGGCTGATGTTGTGACACTCGTGGAAATGCTCGAGCGGCTTGGCATCGGCAACCACTTCCGTGGGGAGATTGGCACGGCACTAAGGCACGTGCTAAACGAGGAGCCGGAGTTTCCAGCTAGCTCTGACGACCTCCACATCGCCGCTCTTCGGTTTCGCCTACTTAGGCAGCATGGGCTCTGGGTATCTGCTGGTATGTATATTTCCTTAAAACAAACCAATGATGTATATTGAGTTGTCTTTGAATCGGTACACCGGCCACTGTAGAAAAGTTCAGTGATCTCAAAGTCAATCTAAATTTATGTTGGGACTTCGGACAAAAATTCGTGGATCTAGCAATTGCTCTTTTTTTTGTTCAGATCAACCCAAAACCTTCAACCTATCCTATTCTATCATGTTTGTTTAGGATTGATATTCGTTATGCTCTTTGATCTGAAAAACATGTTGCCATGTTCATGATTTATTCATGGATTAAATTAATCGAAATATTGCTAATATACTCGACAAAACATACCATGAATCAACCAATACATTAACTGTTTTGCTAACATCGTAAAGGGGCACACATCATGATGCATGTATATACCTCGGGGTGGGTTTATAACTAGGGCATGTTAGGTCTAGAATTTAACTAACAAAACATGTGTAATTATGCCATATAACTTATGTTTAGAAATTTCGTTCGACGATGAATCTCAAGTTATATTTTTTGTGGCATCCAACACATGGTTCCCTAGGTGAATTGAAAACCTAAAAACCCATGCCCGACTTACAAACCCAACCAGAGTGAGTAGCAAATGTGAGAACACGCACCTAGAAACTGAACTGATATGATCAAACTTACATGACTGCATGCAGACATATTTGACAAGTTCAAAGATGAGACAGGAAATTTCAGCACAAGCCTATGCAGTGACCCAGTGAGCCTTCTGAGCCTTTACAATGCAGCGCACCTGGCAACACCTAGTGAGGATGCACTAAGTGACGCAATCGTCTTTTCGAGGTACCACCTCGAGGCAATGAGAAACAAGCTTAGGCCACCAATGGCAGAACAAGTCTCATGTGCCCTCGACATTCCTCTCCCACGGACCGTCAGGCGGTTGGAAACAATGCATTATATAAAGGAGTATGAGCAGGACGAGTCTAACAATGGCCCGCTCTTGGAGCTCTCCCGGCTTGACTTTGAATTGGTCAGGTCCCTTCACCTCAAGGAGCTTAGGGATCTATCTTTGTAAGTTGATGTTTTCCCCTTTCTATGTAATGTTGTCTTATTACCTCTAATAACGGTTTTGCTAATTGCAAATTGTTTAATATTTTCTTATATCAAAGCCTTCTGAAAAGTCCAACTTAAATTCAAATTTCACTTTTCTACATTAACTTTTCTAGACCAGCTGACGAGGGTGGCGCCAAGGTAAACACAGTATCCGGAGGTTGAGCGGCGAGTGTCAGGACAACCCGCCCAATCTGCGTCGGAGTAGGCAACTATCTCTGTCGACGAGGAGACTGGCAGCAGGAGTCCATGGGCGGTTGTGCCACGAATGTACCGCAAGGTACGCTTGACGAGTGTGAGGTGACTGTCCCGAGGATCATGCATGTGAAGACACGCCTGTTGGACAGCATATGCCAGGTCTGCACGCGTCATGGTGAGATATTGCAGGCCGCCGGCGAGACTGCAATAGTTGGAGGGATCGGCGACGGGCCGACCGGCATCGGCGGCAACCTTGGGCGAGGTGTTGACTGGCGTGGCCGCGGGGTGGCAGGTAGACATGCCGGCGCGATGAAGAAGGTCCTCGGCGTACTGGGCCTGGTCGAGGAAGAACCCACGCGATGTACGCTGAACCCGGATGCCGAGGAAGTAGTGGAGAGCACCCATGTCCGTCATCACGAACTCGTGCTGTACCTGATCGACGAGTGTGCGAAGAAGGGCAGTCGAGGAAGTCGTGATGACGATGTCATCGACGTACAGTAGAAGGTACGCGGTGTCATCACCCCGCCGTAGGATGAACAGCGAGGCATCGGACCGCGACGCGACGAACCCAATGGTGGCGG
Source organism: Triticum dicoccoides (assembly GCF_002162155.2). NCBI lineage: Eukaryota > Viridiplantae > Streptophyta > Magnoliopsida > Poales > Poaceae > Triticum > Triticum dicoccoides. The sequence continues at coordinate 688,480,821 of NC_041388.1, forward strand.
CGAAGGTGGCGAACCGCTGAAACCAAGCCCGCGGGGCCTACTTGAGTCCGTACAAGGACTCGGAGAGACGGCGGACGTGATTCAGCCGAGTGGTGTCGACAAATCCGGCGGGCTGATAGCAACAGACTTGCTCGTCAAGGACGCCGTGAAGGAAGGCATTCTTTACATCAAGCTGATGCACCGGCTAGCCGCAAGACCACGCGAGGGTGAGCACCGTCCGAATTGTAGCCGGCTTGACCACCGGTGAAAATGTCTCGCCAAAGTCGATGCCGGGCAGTTGAGCGAAACCCCGGACAACCAAGCGGGATTTATACCGCTCGAGGGAGCCGTCGGTGTTGGTTTTGTGCCTGAAAACCCACTTTCCAGTAACCACATTAGTGTGAGGTGGGCGAGGAACAAGTGTCCAGGTGGAGTTCGCCATGAGAGCATCGAATTCAGACTGCATGGCAGCGCGCCAGTTTGGGTCGCAAAGGGCAATACGGACGGATGAGGGAAGGGGGGATATGGTAGAGGCGTGCAAATTTGTGTAGCGAGGGTTAGGCTGGAAGATCCTGTGCCGTGCGCGCGCCATCATCGAATGTGGCGCACGAACAGGAGGCGACGAGGGAGAAGGATGAGGCGAGGGGGGTCGGGAGAGGTGGTTGGGCCGGAAGGTGGGGTAGGCGGCCCATGAGGCGAATGGCTGGCGGGCTGTGTAGACGTGGGAGGGTTTGGTGCGTTGGTGGGCTTGGGGGGAGCCAGTTGGCGATCCAGGAGGGGAGGGCGAGGGCGGCGGCCATGTAGGCCATGCAGGATCAACATGAATCGCGGGAGGTGGATCAGGAGCGGATGAGGGCGCAGTTTGAGGAGGAGTAGGTAGCGATTTGAAGGGGAAAACAGTCTCCACGAAAGTTATGTGCCTGGAAAAGATAATGCACCGGGATAAGGGATCGTAACAACGATACCTTTCCTATCGTCAGGGTAGCCTAGAAATACACAAGAAACCGAACGTGTGGAGAGCTTGTTGGGGTGGTGGCTAAGAGGTTGGGATAGCAAAGACATCCGAATACACGGAAGTGAAGAAAGTCGGGTGCATGCCCAAAAAGAAGCTCGTAGGGGGTGGTCAGAAGTTGAGGTTCGTAAGGACGCTGGTTGAGGAGATAAGTGGACGTGGCTAGAGCTTCAGCCCACCAACGGGGAGGCATGGAAGCGTGAATGAGAAGGGTACGAACACCGTTGTTGAGAGTACGAATAATGCGTTTGGCCTTGCCATTCTGTTGGGACATATACGTGCAGGTGAGGTGAAAGAGAGTGTCGTAAGTTGCGAGAAGAGAACGATTTGCGAGGTTGTCAAATTCTTTGCCGTTGTCGGTTTGAAGAGCGAGAATGGGACGAGAGAATTGTGTGTGGACATAGGCAAAAATTGAACTAATAGGACATGCACTTCGGATTTGCGACGTATAGGAAAGGTCCATACAAAATGTGTGAAATCATCAAGAATGACCAAGTAGTATTGGAGACCAGACACACTTAATATTGGACTTGTCCATAGATCACAATGACAAAGTTCGAATGGAAAAGTAGTATGAGAAGTACAAGAACTAAAGGGGAGCCTAGTGTGCTTGCCGAGATGACATGCATCGCAATGGGTCGGCAAGCTCTTATTAAAGCTGAAATCGAAATATGTGGAGGCCTTGGCGAGGACGGCAGCACCGGGGTGGCCAAGGCGCTGGTGCCAGAGATCGGCGGTGGCGGTGAGGCAGTGATGGGACGGAGTGAAGGTCTACAGATCGCCGATGGAGTCACATCAGAGAAGCACCGTCTTGGTTGCGAGATCCTTGATAGAGAAACCATAGGGGTCAAATTCAATCGAGACTAAATTATCACGAGTGAAAGCACGTACGGAAACGAGATTTTTGATAAGAGAGGGAGATATGAGAATTTCTAAGAGGGAGAGAGGGCGGGAGGGAGTGGGGAAGGAGGTGGAACCGACGCCGGTGATTGGCAGTAGGGACCAATCACCAACGATGATGGAGGGGGAGAAGAGGATGTGGGAAGGGAGAAAGGAATACCAGAACCGGAGCTCATGTGGGAAGAAGCGCCGCTGTCGAGGACCCATTCACCATCGGGACAGAGGGTGGATGCAGCGCCATCTGATTGAGGGCGGCAATCAGCGCCGCCTGATCCCAGTACGACGATGGCGAGGCCACAGTCGTGGCCTGGTACGCCTGGGGTGCAGAAGGAGCGGGCGGGCGTGCACCGAGGATGCCTTGGAAGGTGCCGGCGACGGTGGTGGGGGAGCGCTGGGCAGGAACGTAGCCACCAGAGATCCCGCCACTAAAGGAGGAGCCGCCAGGGAGAGCCCTGCCGGAGGAGGAGCCACCAGGCCCGACAGAGGGATTCTGCTTGCACTTCTTCTGTCGGCCGCCGCGGTTACCGGAGGAGCCGCCCGCGCCATGCTGGGTGGGGCAGAGAAGGGTCGTGGGAGCGCCGGCGTTGAAGAGGGCCGGCGCGGGTGCAGGGGGCTGCGGCCGAGCGGCGTAGTAGGCATTGGTCGGCGTGATGAGGGCCGTGCAGGTGGCGTTGCCGCCAGCCAGCTGAGATGTTGTTCCTCCAGCTGCAGGAAGGAGAGGAGCTTGACGAGGGAGGGCCGGCGACCACGGGTCATGTGCGGCACAGCGTGTTGGAGGCGCTCATCGAGGCAACGCAGGACGTTGTGAACCAGTTCGCGATCCTTGATGCGATGGCCGAGATCACGCAGAGTGCCAGCCATCTGTTTCAGCCGAGAGGTGTAGTCGACAACGGTGAGGTCGCCTTGGATGAAGCTGTGGGACTCGTCGAGGAGGTAGGTGATCCGGGCGTCGCGGTTGCTGCGGAAGAGAGAACGGAGCGAGCGCCAGAGGGTGTACGTCGTGTCCTTACGATCCTCGACGATCTCCAAGGTCGAGGGGGTGACCGTGGCGTTGTAGCACGACAGGACGACGAAGTAGTTGAGGACCCAATCAGAGGTGGCGTGAGCCGGCGAGCCGGCGACATGGTCGGTGAGGCCGAACTTGGCGAGGGCGGCGAGAAACTGGCGGCGCCAGAGGCCATAGTTCTCCTTCTCATAGTCCAAGGTGAGCAAGACGTGATAACAAATCCGCAGGCTTTGAATCTGAATGGTGGGAAGGGTTTGGGTGGCCACGGGGAGGTCGAACTGCTCATCGGCGGAGGACTCGCCGGAAGAGGAGACCGAGGAGGAGGAGGTCATGGCGGCGAGGTGGGGAGAGAAGGCAGCGGAAGAGTAGGATCTTAGTTAAACTGATACCATGTTCGAGCCAGAGCGATCGGGAGAGAGAGATGGGTCGTGCAACTCACTGTATTCACAATATGGGGTTACACAGTTATATACATGCCGACTCAGCCAACTAACTCACCCACTAGCCTGAAGACTAGGACTAACAAATTACATGACACATACGTTCGCTAACAACTTAAACATAAAAAGAATATCAATCTACTCAGACGTAGACATATCCTATCTTTAGTTCCTACTGACAAACTAAGCTGCAGTTTTATTTTAGCTCAAAAAAAACTTTCCATATGTCGGCAAGTGAGATCCAACTGACAGCATAACATCATCTCATTTATTTCCTTCATTTCCACTATTCCCCATGTCCCTCCGGTCTTCCATGGATTCCTCTCTAGCAATGGCCACACCTAGTGGATCATGACATAGCATCATCTGCACCACGAATGGCGGCACCACCACTGGCCCTTGAACCTCCCTCTTCCTCTCCCTTGATATAGGAATAGGAGTACGGCACAACTACTGCACTGAATGATGCAATTATTCCCTATTAACTTCTACCAATATTCTTTTAGAACGAAGGTGCAAAGAGCGCTCGGTTTTATATTATAAATTCCATAAATGGAAAGCAAACAAAGTCGTACGACACGAAAATTTATGGCGTGAGGTAAAAGACAACATTGCGGATGCCAGCTAACATAATGCAGCGCAAAGGAGTACACGGACTTGAAATTAGAACAAGCTAATAGGGAACATAAAGTAATTATAACAGTATGCACCAAGATCTTACTTGATATTTGGGTTAAAATGGATGCAATCTGCAGGTGGTGGAGAGATCTTTATGACAATGTGAAGCTAAGCTATGCCCGGGATCGTCTAGTGGAGAACTATTTCTGGACATGTAGCGTGTTCCATGAGGAGGAGTACTCCCGCGCACGACTAATGTTTGCAAAGACGTTCGGTCTGCTATCCCTGATGGATGACACCTATGATGTCCACGCGACCCTGGAGGATTGCTATAAACTCAATGAAGCTATACAAAGGTGAGATGGGATTTTATGCAAAATAATAGTGCTTACATAGGCCAATCGCTGAACTAAAGCTTAACGTGGCTAAGTTTAATTATAACGGAAATTTAAACCATCAATCTTGTGAAACTATCCAACTGGATTGATCAAGATTTGAGCTCATAGCACTCTCCTAGACTCCTAATTCCTAATTTATTGCAGATGGGACCGAAGAGCGGTGTCTATTCTACCTAAATACCTGCATATGTTTTACATCAGATTGTTGGCTAACTTCAGAGAGTTTGAGGATATGTTGGGACCACATGAGAAATACCGTGTATCTTACGCAAAGACAGCGGTAAGAGCTTGTGAAAAGAAAATAAATTGCACTGAGTTTAACAGCTGCGCTATTCAAGCTATACTCATCATGCTACATCTCAGTATCTCACGTTTCTCTGTGTGGATGTAGTTTCAGTCATCGTCTGAATATTACCTCTGTGAGGCCAAATGGTCCAACGAAAAGTATGCCCCGAGCTTCAAGGAGCACCTAGAGGTTTCACGTATGTCGTCAGGCTTCCCCACACTGGCCCTTGTGCTACTCATGGGTGTGGACAACACAGCAACCAATGAGGCATTTGACTGGGCAGCCGATGTCCCAGACATTGTCTGCGCAAGCGGAGTGATCGCTCACTTTCTCAACGACATTGCTTCTTACAAGTTGGGAAAGACCAAGAAGGATGTGGCTAGCTCTGTGGAGTGCTACATGAAGGAGAACCTCGTAGGGGGGCAGGAGGCTATCGTGGCAATCTCGGCGTTGGCCGAAAATGCGTGGAGGATGATCAACCGAGCATGTATGGAGATAGAACCCGCACTGTTGCCAGCGGCACAATTGGTGGTGAACCTGACAAGGACGTTGGAGGTTATATACCTTGGTGGCAGGGACGGCTACACATTTGGTGGTGACCTCAAGGGTCTCATCGCCGCGCTCTTTCTCAAGCCCATATATGTCGTTTAAATTATCACTCATTAAGTTTGATGGATTGTTCATGTTGTTATTTGCTTAACTTCGGCTAGTTTGTATGCTGGGCAACATTTCCACTTTTGTGTAATCTAATAAAGTTATAATCTTTGTGTCTACCTTTTCTTGAAACATGAAACCGAGCTGAACTTATGATGTCATGTTTAAAGTACAAATACACATTTTCTTTTTTAACGAGCCTTAAATCCATGCAAAAGGCCTGAGAGTTTTGTAGAAGTTTCAATTGCATGTATATTCACTCTCTCGAACTTCTCAACTAAAAATTGAATGGCTCAAACAGTTGGGAACTCTAAAACAATATCAGGTTTAAATAAAAGGCATATATGTGATCTATTAGCAGGAAGCACCAATACAAACCCCATGAGTTTTGGAATGCAAATAAAAACATAGACTCTAAGTGTAAAACGATGTATAGAGTTTGATACATGCTCAGTGCTGGAAGGTCGGAAGGAGAAGTGTGATAAGCTTTGCATGGAAGCCTGAAAAACAGCTGCAGTGACATTAATTGTCATAAGGTGGTGAAATTCATTTGTCGGATAAGTGCTTAACTAGAGTAGCAACCTGCACGGATGGTGTAATGACTGCCCCATTGTCTTCGACATGGACCCGTTGAGATTGAATTCTCTATGAATATGTGGAGTACTAACGGGTAGATGGTAAGACCCCGTGCACCTTGACTATAAATTCACAATTACAACCTTGACCAATTGTGTAGGATAGGTGGGAGGTGGTAACACACAAGGACCAATCATGTAAGACCACTCTTTCATCTAGGGATGCCTAATCGCCTTAACAATCATTCAGGGAGTGGGGGCACTGTGATGTGAGTAGTTTATTTGGATCGAATGCCTCCTAAATAGTAATGTAGGTGTCATGCACATTTCACACTCAAGCTTCGATACCTACGGAACCACCAATATCGATCAAGTTTTTGTGCATGTCCATTTTTTGACTCCTCATTGTCATGCATGCTTATCTATGCTAGTACTTATCTTCTAAATCACAAGAGATCTTCATGGAAGTGAGGATAGTTAATACATGCATTTTGCATCAAATTTCGAGGATGAATTTCCCAATTATCATGTATAGGGGGCACGACCTGGCCCTAGTGCGAGTGGCATGGACACATGGGTACCACAGGGACCCACCTATATGCCCTTTGTACCCGAAGCTAGAATGGGACCATCGAGGACACCCTGACTTCCTCGAATTATCTTCTTGACAAGGCTTAGGGTTACTATAGGGTGAATATGTTTATAGAAACCCAGGAGCATTGCACACGCTCGTTGAACACTCACCATGTGCGGTGAGTCAAACTTCACAAAGTAGCACTCAATATATAATACGCGTCAGCAATGTGACACCTCACATCACACATGGGTGTTCCTAGCCGGTCATGTATCACGAGCCACATCAATCATGCTAGGTCCCATCACTTTGCAAACATGTGCAGATTGGCCTACGTGTGTGACACTTATTTCACAAATGCTTTTGAACCAACCATGTGCGATGAGAGGTTTTGTTGGACATCATCCGTAATGGTGCTTCCTTTCTCGGAGGACACCACACCCGAGACGTCTCTACATATCGGATTCCTTGCTCTCCTCTGGTCGGTGGATTGGATCTACTGATTCTGTTGATGTGGGTTGGATCTTAAAGTAACGCTCCTTCTACCCTAGACATCTAGGTTATCAAATCCAGTCGATGTGGTGCTAGGAAGTATTTATTGCTCCATGTAGTTTATCTTGCCAAAAAATATTTTGCCCCCAAATAGAAGGGTTTGTCGGTAGCACCAAGTTTTCCCTCGGTGAAAAACTAAGATATCAATTCCTGGAACTGATTCCCACACCAATCCTCAGCTTTGTAATACAAATAAAACCTCACTTGTCTCCCCAAAAAGTCAATGAGGGTTTCAACCTCATTAGCTTTGCACTCTTTGATCGTGATACCTCTAGATCATCCAAGTATTAAGTAATAAAATAGAATATTGCCTTGGGAAAGATGACATATTGTTGATCGTGATACCCATGGATCATCCAAGTATTAAGTAATAAAACAGAGTATTGATTTGGGAAAGATGGCATAATGTTGACAACATAACTTCTTCTTGGGCAGTATGCAATCATTTATCCTTAGTGGCAAAAGTACAATTACTCATTTTTCTCTCTTATTGTTCCTTACCACATTCCTTCACAACCATATCAATGTGATATTTGGAACAATTCATCAACTCTAAAACTAGTGGTCTCTACTAGTAAACACAAAGCCCACCATGTAGGGGAACGTAGTAATTTCAAAAAAATTCCTACGCACACGCAAGATCATGGTGATGCATAGCAACAAGAGGGGAGAGTTTGATATACGTACCCTTGTAGATCGACAACGGAAGCGTTTGGTTGATGTAGTCGTACGTCTCCACGGCCTGACCGATCAAGCACCGAAACTACGGCACCTCCGAGTTCTAGCACACGTTCAGCTCGATGACGATCTCCGGACTCCGATCCAGCAAAGTGTCGGGGAAGAGTTCCGTCAGCACGACGGCATCGTGACGATCTTGATACACTACCGTCGCAGGGCTTCGCCTAAGCACCGCTACAATATTATCGAGGACTATGGTGGAAGGGGGCACCGCACACGGCTAAGAATATGGTCACGTGGATCAACTTGTGTGTCTAGGGGTGCCCCCTGCCCCCGTATATAAAGGAGCAAGGGGAGGAGGCCGGCCGGCCCTATAGGCGCGCCAAGGAGGAGTCCTCCTCCTAGTAGGAGTAGGACTCCTACTAGGAGGGGGAAAGAAGTGGGGAGGGAGAGGGAAAGGGGGGCGCCGCCCCCTCTCCTAGTCCAATTCGGACCAAGGGGGCGAGGAGGCGCACGGACCACCCTTCGCTGCCCCTCTCTCTTTCCACTAAGGCCCATATGGCCCATTACTTCTCCCGGGGGGTTCCCGTAACCCTCCGGCTCTCCGGTTTTCTCCGAAATCACCTGGAACACTTCCAATGTCCGAATATAGCCGTCCAATATATCAATCTTTATGTCTCGGCCATTTCGAGACTCCTCGTCATGTCCGTGATCACATCCAGGACTCCGAACTAACTTCGGTACATCAAAACTCATAAACTCATAATATAACTGTCATCGAAACATTAAGCGTGCGGACCCTACGAGTTCGAGAACAATGTAGACATGACCGAGACACGTCTCCGGTCAATAACCAATAGCGGAACCTGGATGCTCATATTGGCTCCTACATATTCTACGAAGATCTTTATCGGTCAGACCGCATAACAACATACGTTGTTCCCTTTGTCATCGATATGTTACTTGCCCGAGATTCGATCGTCGGTATCTCAATACCTAGTTCAATCTCGTTACCGGCAAGTCTCTTTACTCGTTCCGTAATACATCATCTCACAACTAAATCATTAGTTGCAATGCTTGCAAGGCTTATGTGATGTGCATTACTGAGAGGGCCCAGAGATACCTCTCCGACAATCGGAGTGACAAATCCTAATCTCGAAATACGCCAACCCAACATGTACCTTTGGAGACACCTGTAGAGCTCCTTTATAATCACCCAGTTATGTTGTGACGTTTGATAGCACACAAAGTGTTCCTCTGGCAAACGGGAGTTGCATAATCTCATAGTCATAGGAACATGTATAAGTCATGAAGAAAGCAATAGCAACATACTAAACGATCGGGTGCTAAGCTAATGGAATGGGTCATGTCAATCAGATCATTCATCTAATGATGTGATCCTGTTAATCAAATGAAAACTCTTTGTCCATGGTTAGGAAACATAACCATCTTTGATTAACAAGCTAGTCTAGTAGAGGCATACTAGTGACACTCTGTTTGTCTATGTATTCACACATGTATTATGTTTCCGGTTAATACAATTCTAGCATGAATAATAAACTTTTATCATGATATATAAGGAAATAAATAATAACTTTATTATTGCCTCTAGGTCATATTTCCTTCAGTCTCCCACTTGCACAAGAGTCAATAATCTAGATTACACAGTAATGATTCTAACACCCATGGAGCCTTGGTGTTGATCATGTTTTGCTCGTGGAGGAGGCTTAGTCAACGGGTCTGCTACATTCAGATCCGTATGTATCTTGCAAATCTCTATGTCTCCCACCTGGACTAGATCCCGGATGGAATTGAAGCGTCTCTTGATGTGCTTGGTTCTCTTGTGAAATCTGGATTCCTTTGCCAAGGCAATTGCACCAGTATTGTCACAAAAGATTTTCATTGGACCCGATGCACTAGGTATGACACCTAGATCGGATATGAACTCCTTCATCCAGACTCCTTCATTCGCTGCTTCCGAAGCAGCTATGTATTCCGCTTCACACGTAGATCCCGCCACGACGCTCTGTTTAGAACTGCACCAACTGACAGCTCCACCGTTTAATGTAAACACGTATCCGGTTTGCGATTTAGAATCGTCCGGATCAGTGTCAAAGCTTGCATCAACGTAACCGTTTACGATGAGCTCTTTGTCACCTCCATATACGAGAAACATATCCTTAGTCCTTTTCAGGTACTTCAGGATATTCTTGACCGTTGTCCAGTGATCCACTCCTGGATTACTTTGGTACCTCCCTGCTAGACTTATAGCAAGGCACACATCAGGTCTGGTACACAGCATTGCATACATGATAGAGCCTATGGCTGACGCATAGGGAACATCTTTCATTTTCTCTCTATCTTCTGCAGTGGTCGGGCATTGAGTCCGACTCAACTTCACACCTTGTAACACAGGCAAGAACCCTTTCTTTGCTTGATCCATTTTGAACTTCTTCAAAATCTTGTCAAGGTATGTGCTTTGTGAAAGTCCAATTAAGCGTCTTGATCTATCTCTATAGATCTTTATGCCTAATATGTAAGCAGCTTCACCGAGGTCTTTCATTGAAAAACTCTTATTCAAGTATCCCTTTATGCTATCCAGAAATTCTATATCATTTCCAATCAGTAATATGTCATCCACATATAATATCAGAAATTCTACAGAGCTCCCACTCACTTTCTTGTAAATACAGGCTTCTCCAAAGGTCTGTATAAAACCAAATGCTTTGATCACACTATCAAAGTGTTTATTCCAACTCCGAGAGGCTTGCACCAGCCCATAAATGGATCGCTGGAGCTTGCACACTTTGTTAGCTCCCTTTGGATCGACAAAACCTTCCGGTTGCATCATATACAACTCTTCTTCCAGAAATCCATTCAGGAATGCAGTTTTGATATCCATCTGCCAAATTTCATAATCATAAAATGCGGCAATTGCTAACATGATTCGGACAGACTTAAGCATCGCTACGGGTGAGAAGGTCTCATCGTAGTCAACCCCTTGAACTTGTCGAAAACCTTTTGCGACAAGTCGAGCTTTGTAGACAGTAATATTACCGTCGGCGTCAGTCTTCTTCTTGAAGATCCATTTATTCTCAATTGCTTGCCGATCATCGGGCAAGTCAACCAAAGTCCATACTTTGTTCTCATACATGGATCCCATCTCAGATTTCATGGCTTCAAGCCATTTTTCGGAATCTGGGCTCACCATCGCTTCTTCATAGTTCGTAGGTTCATCATGATCTAGTAGCATGACTTCCAGAACAGGATTGCCGTACCACTCTGGCGTGGATCTTACTCTGGTTGATCTACGAGGTTCAGTAGTATCTTGTTCTGAAGTTTCATGATCATTATCATTAGCTTCCTCACTAATTGGTGTAGGTGTCGCAGAAATAGGTTTCTGTGATGTACTACTTTCCAATAAGGGAGCAGGTATAGTTACCTCATTAAGTTCTACTTTCCTCCCACTCACTTCTTTCGAGAGAAACTCCTTCTCTAGAAAGGATCCATTCTTAGCACCGAATGTCTTGCCTTCGGATCTGTGATAGAAGGTGTACCCAACAGTCTCCTTTGGGTATCCTATGAAGACACATTTCTCCGATTTGGGTTCAAGCTTATCAGGTTGAAGCTTTTTCACATAAGCATCGCAGCCCCAAACTTTAAGAAACGACAACTTTGGTTTCTTGCCAAACCATAGTTCATAAGGTGTCGTCTCAACGGATTTTGATGGTGCCCTATTTAACGTGAATGCGGCCGTCTCCAAAGCATAACCCCAAAATGATAGCGGTAAATTTGTAAGGGACATCATAGATCGCACCATATTAAGTAAAGTACGATTACGACGTTCGGACACACCATTACGCTGAGGTGTTCCGGGTGGCGTGAGTTGCGAAACTATTCCGCATTGTTTCAGATGTAGACCAAACTCGTAACTCAAATATTCTCCTCCACGATTAGATCGCAGAAACTTTATTTTCTTGTTACGATGATTTTCAACTTCACTCTGAAATTCTTTGAACTTTTCAAATATTTCAGACTTATGCTTCATTAAGTAGATATACCCATATCTGCTTAAATCATCTGTGAAGGTGAGAAAATAACGATATCTGCCACGAGCCTCAACATTCATCGGACCACATACATCTGTATATATGATTTCCAACAAATCTGTTGCTCTCTCCATTGTACCGGAGAACGGTGTTTTAGTCATCTTGCCCATAAGGCACGGTTCGCAAATACCAAGTGATTCATAATCAAGAGGTTCCAAAAGTCCATCGGTATGGAGTTTCTTCATGCGCTTTACACCGATATGACCTAAACGGCAGTGCCACAAATAAGTTGCACTATCATTATCAAGTCTGCATCTTTTGGCTTCAACATTGTGAATATGTGTGTTACTACTATCGAGATTCATCAAAAATAGACCACTCTTCAAAGGTGCATGACCATAAAAGATATTACTCATATAAATAGAACAACCATTATTCTCTGATTTAAATGAATAACCGTCTCGCATTAAACAAGATCCAGATATAATGTTCATGCTCAACGCTGGCACCAAATAACAATTATTTAGGTCTAATACTAATCCCGAAGGTAGATGTAGAGGTAGCGTGCCGACCGCGATCACATCGACTTTAGAACCATTTCCCACGCATCGTCACCTCGTCCTTTGCCAGTGTTCGCTTAATCCATAGTCCCTGTTTCGAGTTGCAAATATTAGCAACAGAACCAGTATCAAATACCCAGGTGCTACTGCGAGCTCTAGTAAGGTACACATCAATAACATGTATATCACATATACCTTTGTTCACCTTGCCATCCTTCTTATCCGCCAAATACTTGGGGCAGTTCCGCTTCCAGTGACCAGTCTGCTTGTAGTAGAAGCACTCGGTTTAGGCTTAGGTCCATACTTGGGTTTCTTCTCCTAATCAGCAACTTGCTTGCTTTTCTTCTTGAAGTTCCCCTTCTTCTTCCCTTTGCCCTTTTTCTTGAAACTAGTGGTTTTGTTGACCATCAACACTTGATGCTCCTTCTTGATTTCTACCTCCGCAGCTTTCAGCATTGTGAAGAGCTCGGGAATAGTCTTATTCATCCCTTGCATATTATAGTTCATCACAAAGCTCTTGTAGCTTGGTGGCAGTGATTGGAGAATTCTGTCAATGACGCAATCATCTAGAAGATTAACTCCCATCTGAATCAAGTGATTATTATACCCAGACATTTTGAGTATATGCTCACTGACAGAACTGTTCTCCTCCATCTTGCAGCTATAGAACTTATTGGAGACTTCATATCTCTCAATCTGGGCATTTGCTTGAAATATTAACTTCAACTCCTGGAACATCTCATATGCTCCACGACGTTCAAAACGTCGTTGAAGTCCCGATACTAAGCCGTAAAGCATGGCACACTGAACTATCGAGTAGTCATCAGCTTTGCTCTGCCAGACGTTCATAACATCTGGTGTTGCTCCAGCAGCAGGCCTGGCAACCAGCGGTGCTTCCAGGATGTAATTCTTCTGTGCAGCAATGAGGATAATCCTCAAGTTACGGACCCAGTCCGTGTAATTGCTACCATTATCTTTCATCTTTGCTTTCTCAAGGAACGCATTAAAATTTAACAGAACAACAACACGGGCCATTTATCTACAATTAACATAAACAAGCAAGATACTATCAGGGACTAAGTTCATGATAAATTTAAGTTCAATTAATCATATTACTCAAGAACTCCCACTTAGATAGACATCCCTCTAATCATCTAAGTGATCACGTGATCCAAATCAACTAAACCATAACCGATCATCGCGTGAAATGGAGTAGTTTTCAATGGTGAACATCGCTATGTTGATCATATCTACTATATGATTCACGCTCGATCTTTTGATCTCAGTGTTCCGAGGCCATATCTGCATATGCTAGGCTCGTCAAGTTTAATCTGAGTATTCTGCGTGTGCAAAACTGGCTTGCACCCGTTGTAGATGGACGTAGAGCTTATCACACCCGATCATCACGTGGTGTCTGGGCACGACGAACTTTGGCAACGGTGCATACTCAGGGAGAACACTTTTATCTTGAAATTTAGTGAGAGGTCATCTTATAATGCTACCGTCAATCAAAGCAAGATAAGATGCATAAAAGATAAACATCACATGCAATCAATATAAGTGATATGATATGGCCATCATCATCTTGTGCTTGTGATCTCCATCTTCGAAGCACCGTCGTGATCACCATCGTCACCGGCGTGACACCTTGATCTCCATCGTAGCATCGTTGTCGTCTCGCCAATCTTATGCTTCCACGACTATCGCTACCGCTTAGTGATAAAGTAAAGCATTACAGCGCGATTGCATTGCATACTATAAAGCGACAACCATATGGCTCCTGCCAGTTGCCGATAACTCGGTTACAAAACATGATCATCTCATACAATAAAATTTAGCATCATGTCTTGACCATATCACATCACAACATGCCCTGCAAAAACAAGTTAGACGTCCTCTACTTTGTTGTTACAAGTTTTACGTGGCTGCTACGGGCTTAAGCAAGAACCAATCTTACCTACGCATCAAAACCACAATGATAGTTTGTCAAGTTGGTGCTGTTTTAACCTTCGCAAGGACCGGGCGTAGCCACACTCGGTTCAACTAAAGTTGGAGAAACTGTCACCCGCAAGCCACCTATGTGCAAAGCACGTCGGGAGAACCGGTCTCGCGTAAGCGTACGCGTAATGTCCGTCCGGGCCGCTTCGTCCAACAATACCGCCGAACCAAAGTATGACATGCTGGTAAGCAGTATGACTTATATCGCCCACAACTCACTTGTGTTCTACTCGTGCATATAACATCAACATATAAAACCTAGGCTCGGATGCCACTGTTGGGGAACGTAGTAATTTCAAAACAATTCCTACGCACACGCAAGATCATGGTGATGCATAGCAACGAGAGGGGAGAGTGTGATCTACGTACCCTTGTAGATCGACAACGGAAGCGTTTGGTTGATGTAGTCGTACGTCTCCACGGCCCGGCCGATCAAGCACCGAAACTACGGCACCTCCGAGTTCTAGCACACGTTCAGCTCGATGACGATCCCCGGACTCCGATCCAGCAAAGTGTCGGGGAAGAGTTCCGTCAGCACGACGGCGTGGTGATGATCTTGATGCACTACCGTCGCAGGGCTTCGCCTAATCACCGCTACAATATTATCGAGGACTATGGTGGAAGGGGGCACCGCACACAGCTAAGAATATGATCACGTGGATCAACTTGTGTGTCTAGAGGTGCCCCCTGCCCCCGTATATAAAGGAGCAAGGGGATGAGGCCGGCCGGCCCTATAGGCGCGCCAAGGAGGAGTCCTCCTCCTAGTAGGAGTAGGACTCCTACTAAGAGGGGGAAAGAAGTAGGGAGGGAGAGGGAAAGGGGGGCGCCGCCCCCCCTCTCCTAGTCCAATTCGGACCAAGGGGTGAGGAGGCACGCGGCCCACCTTTGGTTGCCCCTCTCTCTTTCCACTAAGGCCCATATGGCCCATTACTTCTCCCGGGGGGGTTCCGGTAACCCTCCGGCTCTCCGGTTTTCTCTGAAATTACCCGGAACACTTCCGGTGTCTGAATATAGCCGTCCAATATATCAATCTTTATGTCTCAACCATTTCGAGACTCCTTGTCATGTCCGTCATCACATCCAGGACTCCGAAATAACTTCGGTACATCAAAACTCATAAACTCATAATATAACTGTCATCGAAACCTTAAGCGTGCGGACCCTACGGGTTCGAGAACAATGTAGACATGACCGAGACACGTCTCCGGTCAATAACCAATAGCGGAACCTGGATGCTCATATTGGCTCCTACATATTCTACGAAGATCTTTATCGGTCAGACCGCATAACAACATATGTTGTTCCCTTTGTCATCGGTATGTTACTTGCCCGAGATTCGATCGTCGGTATCTCAATACCTAGTTCAATCTCGTTATCGGCAAGTCTCTTTACTCGTTTCGTAATACATCATCTCACAACTAACTCATTAGTTGCAATGCTTGCAAGGCTTATGTGATGTGCATTACCGAGAGGGCCCAGAGATACCTCTCCGACAATCGGAGTGACAAATCCTAATCTCGAAATACGCCAACCCAACATGTACCTTTGGAGACACCTGTAGAGCTCCTTTATAATCACCCAGTTACGTTGTGACGTTTGGTAGCACACAAAGTGTTCCTCCGGCAAACGGGAGTTGCATAATCTCATAGTCATAGGAACATGTATAAGTCATGAAGAAAGCAATAGCAACATACTAAACGATCGGGTGCTAAGCTAATGGAATGGGTCATGTCAATCAGATCATTCATCTAATGATGTGATCATGTTAATCAAATGACAACTCTTTGTCCATGGTTAGAAAACATAACCATCTTTGATTAACAAGCTAGTCTAGTAGAGGCATACTAGTGACACTCTGTTTGTCTATGTATTCACACATGTATTATGTTTCCGGTTAATACAATTCTAGCATGAATAATAAACTTTTATCATGATATATAAGGAAATAATTAATAACTTATTATTGCCTCTAGGGCATATTTCCTTCACACCATTATGTCATTGCTGCCCTCTCCATATGCACAATCATACTGCAGAGTACCTGCTGAGCCCTCCATGTGATTCTAGGCTACTTGTGTTTTCTCCATGCATAAGATCGTCGACGCACGTTCCTGAGCAAATATTGTATGGCTCATGAACTGTCGCGAGGTCGCCCTAGCCCACGACACTTCTAGCACATGGTATTCATTGGTCCCAGCGAATACCAAGTTTCCTAGTTTTTTGGTGATACATATCGCCATTGCTTCTTCATCTCCCATGGCCAAATATATAACGGCGGGGGAAGGTCGTGAGAAGAGGGCCCCCAACACCATCTAAACCTCCCTCATTTTGTTCTCCCATCGTACTGGGTACATCAACTAGTCAAGCTTCTTCCTCAGTGCATCTCCCTTCTCCTAGGCCTTGTCAGTAACTCCATCCCCTTTCTTCACTGGGCCGGTAGCGGTGTCATTCTCTTCCTCCTCCTGTGAGCACAGCGATGCCTCTCGTGAAGACCTTATAATTGCCATTTTCAATCCAAGACCGCCACTTCTACTTTGTAACCTACCTCGTTAGAGCACGAGTTCCCATTGGACGGGGACGTGTATGGTATAGCCCTCATCCGTGTTATCATTCACCTTCCAAGTTGCATGTTCTTCGCCTCCCATACCTCGTATCCGCATTCTTCATGGTTGTATCTCGTGACACCATAAACATTACATAAGAACGAAATGTTCTCGTACTTTAATTGCATCCACCGGTGTCCTTCTCCTACCACATTTAGTGGTACAAATTTGGATACAGCTTTCGCAATGAGTACACACACATAGTTCAGCTCATGTAACATAGAAGGACTCATGTACACCCCCCAAAACCGGTCAATACG
>NC_041388.1:688498086-688503535 GCF_002162155.2 Triticum dicoccoides
CGACGATGCAAGTTTAATATTTTGTATAGTTGTAGGCGATTAAGGTCCATCACCTCTAAACAACCATTGTGGTCCTCAATTAGCAAGAGCATCTCTCTGAAAATCCATGGCCCTTGATGCACCAGCTTCTTCCAGTCCCTCAAACACTGCATCTAAAAGATGGACAATTTCTCCTATATGTTCTAAAACTTCGGTAGCTAAGTATGGTCCCATGTAATTTTAAGGAATTCAAACATTGAACTCGAGCCGACGAGCATGTCTATATTCGACTTCCCTATAGCTAACCACTGAGCATGTTCCTCAAATTCCTTTGCCTCGGCCTCGCTGACAAAGACATCATCGAGCTCATCTTCCTTGAGATTGAGGTGTTCCAGCATCTCATTAATCCCTCCATCAAAGAACTCCCCTATCACCGAGGATCCCCCTTTCACCATCGTCTAGGTTATTGCTTCCTCCTATCACCTAGTGGACAACTCGACCACGTTGTCTGCATCCTGATAAGATAAGGGATCGACTCATTGAGATCGGTGGTTAATGCCGATGGTAAGCCACCACCAAAGTACAAACACTAATAGGGAGGGTAGAACCGAAAGTGTCTTTCTAAACTCGAGCTCGTATGAGCTCGAGTGAACAGTAAAATCCGAAAAAAAATCAAAAAATAAAAAATTCTAAATTTTTTTGTGACAACATTTGACAAATGTTTTCAATGCTTACAAAGTTTCAACATAAATTGACATTCGTGCAAGTCGTTGCAAAAAAAAACAAAATCAGCACTCCAAAAGTAACTTTTTTGAAGCATCGATTTTGCTTTTTTTCACGACTTCCAAGAATGTTATTTTGTGATCAAATTTTGCAAGCATGTAAAACATTTGTCGAATGGTGGCACAAAAAATCAGAATTTTTTGAATTTATTTTCATGTTTTTTCCCGGATTTTATGGTTCACCGAGCTCATATGAGCTCGAGGTCGGTTTATTCGCTTCCAGGTAGAAACCTTTTTTAATCCTTCCATGCACTTAGCAGCTACAACCAATCCTTCCAGCTGGAGACGTTTAGTGCGAACCAATCAGTGGTTGGATATTTAGGTGGACAGTGGTATTCCCAACCCACCAGGGTTCAAGTCCTGATGCTTGCATTTATTCTGGATTTATTTCAGGATTTCCGGCGATGCTCATTCAGTGGGAGGAGACGTTCCCGTCGACTACGAAGCGTCTACGGTGACTTTGTAAAATCTCAAGGTGATACGTCTGGTCAGTCTCTCGAAGATGCTCATAGGGGTAGGGTGTGCGTGTGTGCGTTCAAAAGGATGGGTGTATGTGCATATATTTAAGCGCTTGCGTGTGTACTGTGTTTAAAAAAAACTAGAGTCGTTCAGCCGCATGTGTGGAACTTGCAACCCAAGCAAACAAAACCATATTTTGTTACCAAGTGGTTAGCTTGATAAGATAAAAAAATTGCATTCAATGAAAACCATATTTCGTTGATCAATTCTTGATTTTTTAGCATAATTGGTCAAAAGAATGAGAAAGCATAATTGGTCAATTGTATGGAGAACGAGATGCCTCAAGTGGTATATGGGCTTCCACCAGAATTCTTAGAACTGTCAGGTCCAGTACACCGGCAAGGCCCATTTGTACCACCAAGCCGACATCGTCTGTCAAAAGAAAAAAGAAAAAGCCCAAGCCGACATCGTTTCTCGTAAACATCCATTTCAGCGAGCTACTAGCAGTGGTGGTAAGTACTTTCTTAAAATACAAAGTCATTTCAGCTAACTAAATTAGCTAAGTACTCTACGCCTATTGTCTGGATGAATTCGTCACCAGATGAGCTGATCTCCTTCCTTGTAAGTGATACAATCATTTTGATGGAATAAAGGAAGAGAGTAATTATCAAAAAAATAGTCATTTCAGCTAAAAGAATACAAGTAATCTCTAGCACGTCGTCATGTTGCAATACCATGGCCTCTATTTGCCCATGATCTAAACACTTCGGGAGTTTTTTATAGCTGGAATCCTCAATGATCATGTAGCTAGCGTGCGTGCGTACGTGTGGACAACGTGGATTAAGCAAGGTATAGGTATCACGGGGAAGACTTATATAGGATCTGCTTTTAGATGAGATCAATGTGATCAATCTTTTTAACGACACAAAACATGTTCAAAAATTATGAAAAAAATTGGAGACACGCATCCATCTTTGATGTACAAGCTTAAAAAGTTTCAACTCCTAATTTGAACTACACTTAGAGGAACAAAAAAGACAAAATCAGATGTGAATAGTGTCAAAACTATTCACCTAAAGCTGACACTATTCATATTCAAATTTGTCTTTTCAGATCTCTAATTGTAGATTGAGTTTTGAGCTGTTTTTTGGAGTTGTAGACATAACCTGCAGGTATGCTATAAATTATTTTCAGAATTTTTTTAGATTGTCTAAATATGAAAAATTTAGATTAACCCTACGATCTCATCTAAAGAGTTGATCCTATACTAGTCTCCCCGTATGTATCACGCCATCCCGGCCTTGCCGTCTCGGGGAGGACACACACATCAACGGCAATGCGCGGTGGCACCACCCTACATGACGATGGGGTCCTACTGCCGACAGCACCCGCGGCTTGCCTTGGCTCGGCACAGCAAGAGCATCTACAGCCGGGCGCTCCGAACCCGCCTCAAACGTCTGCGCGGATCGTACAGTCACTAGCCGGTCATGAAATTTCAACCCAGACGAACGTCTTAAAAGCATCTCAAATGTTTGGGCTGACCGGCCTCCTCATATCCGGCCCAAATATAAGACGTATATGGTGCACCCAAGCGTGTCCGCCACGTCGTACTCAGCCCACGCTGGCCCATCCGACCTCACATATATTCGGCCTCATCCGCTCGTCGGACCAAACCCTAGCCACTTCACACTCTAGTCCCCTCCACTCCCTCCGCCACCCAAACTCACCTCCAACGATTTTCGGTCATCTCCCGCATGGCGGACAGCGAAACCGAGTCCTTCACCGCCAGTTATATCAACCCCGAGCTCATCCACGTAGCCCCGAGAAGGAGATGGTCGTCCGTCTTGTGCTCTGCCGCTCCCAGGAGGAGGCCCGTGCCCAGCAGCGCTCGGACTCCTTCCATCGGGAATCCATTGCGTCCACCCAAATGTCGCATGGATCCGGCGCTAGGTGTGCCATCGCTGCCTCGCTGGAGGTGGTGCAGTCCGTCGGGCGTTGGCGGATGCGCAACCCCTCTGTTGGCGCGTCGAGCATCGACGCACCATGGCCTCGTCCAACGAGAACTTGGCATGGCGTGCCCGCCGTGCGAGGCAGAGGACACGGGAGACGGCGGCAGCCCTCGCGGCGGGGGACGTCGGCGAGGGGGGGGTTGCATTCTTCGGCACCACGTATGGTGCAGCAGTTCAGGTGCCGCAATCGCATCGTAGTGGACGTCGTCGGCTCGTCCTAGGACAGATCCATCATCGATCTGACGTCCACCGGCACCATTCGGGTTCCGGGCTCCGGTGAGGAAGAGCAAGGCATGGAAGACGGCAGCGCCTTGAGTCTCGTGAGCCAGCTTGTGTTCTATGTCCTACTCTACCTTGCCAGCAACCGGACCAACGCTATGTGGGGCGCAGTGGCCGTCGGACATGGACACGGCAAAGCCGGACAAGCTCCGCTTAAAAATCGTTGTGTTGCATGTAATAATATGGATTTGGGCTTCTATTTTTTGAGGTATTCAGACATGAATGCATTATTTAAGATATGATCGGTTATTGAACGCGTCCGTGGATGTTTGAGAGTCGGATTTGTAAGTCCGGCTGTATATGCTCTAATGGGGAGCAACTACTCCACTGAGTGCGGGAGGAACCGAAGCAGCATCCTTGACCTGCATTGACCTGGGCGCTCGACACGACAAGACACGACGGGGTAGACGGGTGGTGCCGCGCGCTCGGGGGCCGGGGGCCAGGGCCAATTGGCCGAAGCAAGGCCGAGGACGAGCAGAGGAGAGGCTTTCCGCTGTGGCGCCTCGTGCTCGTGCTGTTTACTTGGCGGGGCCGGGGCCAGCCACCTTTACGCCGCCCGCCTGCCGCTGCGTGCTGCCCTGCCCTGCCCTGCTGGGCGCGAGAGGCGCCGATGATCGCTCCCTCTGATGGGCGTCACATGCGCCATGCATGCATGCAGTCCCACTCCCAGTCGAGTGAGCTCCTCTTTTCACGCAGCGTCACGGTGCCGACTGCCGCTGCCGACCTCGCCGTGCCACCACCCCGCCGGCCGGCCGCTGTCTCCTTGCTCCGTGCCGGCGCGCCGCGGCGGCACGAGGAAACCGGCCGCCCCACTCGACACGTCGACAGCGCGCGACGCTGTTTTCCAAGCGGATAGCGAGCGCCCGCTCCCTGGTCCGAGGGGCGTGGAGATCCAAGCGCAAGCGCGCACTGCCGTGCCGCGCTCCGTCCTCGGTGCGCGCGCGCGGTGCTCCGGCCCTTTTTCCTTTTGCCTGACCAGACGTCTTTGTACGCATGCGTCCACGCGACCCTAAACTAAAGCTCGCACACACGCACGCACGGCCATGCGGATAGATGTGGCGTGGTGATGGTGTCGTGCCTGCCTCGCGAGACATGCATTCCGAGCATGTGCATCGTCCCGTTTTCCCGGCGCAACGCGTACATGCGTGCTGTCAGCGTCTGTGCGAACACACTAGGGCATCTCCTGCGGCGACTCTCAAACCACCCGTGGACGCTGCATCCCAGCCGTGCTGTCCGGGCGGGTTGTGCCATTCAACACAGGTCTTTATCGATCCACAGGACAGTGTAAAACATGTTTTTTACTATAAACCGGAGACAAACGTCGGGTTTTACGGACGTCCGGACTAAGGATGGAAATTTTACCCATGGGTACGGATACCCGCGGATACCGTACCCGCATGGACAGGGTATGTGTACCATTTTATACCCACAGATAGTATCCATATCCTACCCATTAAGTCATGGGTAAGGCACGGGGATGGCCTTTTATTCATTGATATACCCATACCCTATCCGTTTATACTAATATGTGAAACTTACCCATAATTCACAAGTGTATCTATGTTAAAGTTGTGTCATGAGCTTGTGAATCTTGTTAAAGTTGTCACCAATTTTTAATTTGAATTAAGATAATCCTCATGTATTCATCTATCAGTTATTGAGTTGAGATTAATGTTTTTTTGTCAAATGTGTTATAGATGAATGTAAAATTTTCAATAATTTGTCCACAGTTCGATCTACCCGGTGGGTACCCAATGGGTATGGGTACCATCGGGTATGGGTATAGGTAAACTTTTATACCCATGGGTACGGGTATGGGTAGAATTTTGTACCCATTGACTACACGGGTATGTGTATGGTATTGCTCTACCCGCCCCATACCCCTACCCATTGCCATCCTTAGTCCGGACTGCTACCATGTTTGCTTTCTGACTGCCCTGA
>NC_041388.1:688503881-688507914 GCF_002162155.2 Triticum dicoccoides
CCCCTCCCACGCTCTGCGCCGCTTGCCGCGCCGCATTCATGCCGACCCAGAGCATGCAGCGGCCTGCATTGATGCTCGTGATTTGATCGGACGGCAGGGCAACGCAGGCGGACACGACCTCTCATTGCTGGCATTGTAGCGGCGAACCAACCGAAAAGATTGTTGCCCGCTGCTCGCCCGACTAAACACGCCTCCTCGACGCATTCAAACGGTTGGAGACTGGCCGCCTTCCTTCATTAAATTCGCGCGTGTGCCAAAAAATCTACTCCGGCCACACGTCCATTCGCGAGCCGCCTGTCATTAAACACAACACATGTTGGCTCCGGCCTCCACACCCCCCTCCCGCTATTTAAACGATGCCAGACACCGGACAAAAATCGCACCATAATCTGCTCCCATCTCCTACTTGCACATCATTTTCTCCATAAAGCTCCATGGCATCCATCGAGCAGTAAGCTGAGTTCTCCGGCATACAAGTTGGTTGGGTGGCCAATCAAGCCCGCCGGATATGAGCCAAGCAACTCTCTGCCCCGCCTTCGTCGACGGTCCTAGTGGTTGCAGGCTAGCTCGCGAAGGCGGAAGCTCTAAGCCGACGCGTTGTTCAGCAACTCGCCGCTCCAAGCCAGCTCGTCGAGGAGTGGCGTGTTGCTCCATGCCGACACGCGGTGGATCACAGTGGCACATGCATCGTGCCTCCGTGGACAACGTCGTGCCGCACCGCTCCTCCTATGTCGCTACTGCTCGCGCCATCCATCGTCGATGTGCCGGCAGATGTCGGCGGCGCGGTGTCCAGCACGTCCGCGTCCGCCGCCATCATCGGGAGAAGTAGAATACAGGAGGCCTCCGGCGTTTGGGTCCCATGGAGGCCACCGTCGAGGCGACGCTGGCGTACACAACTGGTGTCTTGCCCGGTTCAGCGCAGATCATCGTCGTCCCCTGTCTGGGCTTCATGGATGCGGAGCCCCCAATTCTCTTCGGCTGAAGCACCCCATTTGCCACTCCGATGAGCAACGCATCCGTACATAGGGAAGATATGAGGGAAGAATATATCTCCGGGGTTCATGGTAATCCGGCAAAGCGGACTGCAGGACATGGGGAAGACAATGCGATCCACGGTGGCCGACCGTAGACTAGTGTAGTGTAACCGTGTCGTGGGAGTGGAGCTCTGCACGGCCGGATCTACATATAGTTTTAGCTATTTTAGTTAACATGTGTCCAAAATGTAATGAATTTCGTCTGGTTTGTATGAAATCTGCTCTGTTTGCATGAATTTCACCCGGTTTGTTAAAAAGGTATTTGAAATGTATGCGGGTAACGTTGGATGGCGGTCTCCCGCATCCGTGTTCATGGACTGATCCTCTCTATTCACGGACAAATGCGAGAGAAAAATTTTACGGTTGGAAATGCCTTTACAGTCATGTTTTTCTTTTATAAAAATAATCAAGGAGTTGCTACGTGTGCAAGCCGCATACGCACGGGCATATAGGATATGCCCTCTTTTGGCATTAGAGCATCGGCAAACGGACTCCTTAGTTGATAGGGGTAAACTATGTACATGTGCATTCATAAAGATGAATGTATGCGCGTGTATATGAATATTTATGTTTGTACTGTGTTTAGAAAAAAAAATCATTGACCGAAGAACAAAATCAAACGAGTTGCTACATGCACGGACGTACCCGTGGGAAGGACGTGCTCTCTTCTCGCATTTACAATCCCACACGTTAGTTCGTTACTGCGAGTACTCTGCCTGCTTGATGGAACTACAGTAGTGATCGGTTAACAAAGACGGTTTGTGTACATGCAAGTCAAGTCCTCGCCGAACACATGCCACTTTTCTTTAGCTTACGCAAGCCACTTTGTTGCCTGGCCTTGGACGTACTTGTCAACTGAATTTGGTTTATAAGGCTAAAAGAACTGAATTTGATTTCACATCGATTTTCAACTTTTTCAAAATAAAAAAAGAAACTATTGACGATGGTGAAACCTACCTAATTTGTTTTCATGCGATCTATTGTACGGTCTTCTTTTTAACAGAAATCTAATTATGCTCTTGGGAGCATATGCTCCTATCCGCCAAAACATATTTTTGCAAATGCCAAAAATTTGAAAAAAGACAGGTGTGTTTATTGTCACACTCAATTGCTACCTGCAAATTGTTTTAAAAAGATTAAGCATTTTGACATGTCCAAAAAAATCGACACCAAATGTTACCTCTAAATGTTACACTTAATTTTATTTTATTTTCACTGACAAAAGCACTGCTGTCTCCTTCCGCATGAAAATGACAGGCACGCTTGTTAGACTAACATGAAAATCCACAAAAAACAAAATTTTAAAATTTTATTTACTATTTATTTGAATTTACTGTTCATCCAGGAGCATATACTCCCCAGAGTCAAAACGTATTTTGTAGCAATAATTTATTAATTAACCAAACAAAATACATCAAATCTTCCCTGTATGTAAATGGATGGCATCCTATACGTTAACGCAATCTCTAATGTATACTATGCTTCCCTGATCACTACTCTCTTCGTTCCTAAATATTTGTCTTTCTAGATATTTTAACAAGTGACTACATACGGAGCAAAATGAATGAATCTACACTCTAAAATATGTCTACGTGCATCTGTATGTGGTAGTCCGTTTGAAATATCTAGAAAGACAAATATTTAGGAACGGAGGGAGTAGTATCTATTGGAATATTCTGACAAAATTAATAGTATTTATTATCCATATATTTTCCACGACAATTCTGATGATTAATGTTTACACCTTGCCAAAAAAACAGTGAAAGTTAGAAAAATAGATAGTCTAAGCACACACTTCCTATAAGATTGTCTATTTACGAACCGAGGTAAATGCATGCTTGTGTTTAGACAGTTTGCTGAAATTGTTTTGGCCTGGATAAACTTTGCAAAAATGCATTGTGATTTGCTAGCATCTTAAACATATTGGTGACCATGGCTTTGCAGGCATGTATACTATACACACTTCCTATAAGGTGCCTCCTTCGTTCCCCTTTTTTCACAAGTAATGGCAGCAAACTTGACCTGCTCCTGGAAAAAACAATGGCATTGTCGATGCCAGACTTTTTGTTTCCTTTGAGTAGTGTAATTGAGTTACTTTATTTGTCGTTGTTATCCAAACTGTAGTTTTCGTCATTCATATAATAGATATTTTACAGCGAGAACGAAGGAGGCACCTTGCAATAGATGAAGAAACGGGAGAAATTTGTAGAAAGAAGACGAATTCCACGTGAGGCATCTCCAATGATTACCAGGCTTCGGGAACCGCTAGACCAACTAAAATTGTGTGGCTCAGTCAAGTTATAACACTTACCGGGAGTGTAACAGTTGAGCCGGGCACAAATTCAATACACCATTGATGAATGCAAGAACAGGTAACATGCATTACTGGTACCATCCAGTAGACATCTTGACAATCCAAATAATAACCCAAAAGAGGTCCCAACAAGCAATAAAACAATAGAACATAATAATGCACTAAACAGCGCCGCTAGACCCACGAAAACCACACAGTCCAACCAAATTATAATGCCTACTTGTTGTTCGAGCCAAGCACAAGTTCAACACGCCATGACATGTCGTACTTAACAATGCAGATGGTAGCACAAGAGAGGGTCCAGGAGACGATAAACAACAACATTTTTTTCGAGAGTACACGATAAACAACGACATCAGGGCTCAGATTCCGCCAATTTTTCCTAATCTTATTCAACTTGAACGAATAAAAAATAGGAGGAGGCTCACTAGATCCATCCCAATCCAACAAAAAGAAGGGGAAGAAAGATAAAACCCTTACAAAAACCCCACCAAGATTGATAAGAAAAAAGCCACCAAAAGCCAGCCAAGAGGAGGGGAGGGTGTGGGGTGGACTGAAGGAGAAAAAGCTTCAGGCTTCAGTCAACACAGCAGATAAAAGCGAGCGAGAAATAGAAGCGAGGAGGACCAGCCCACCCCCCAACGGCGCGACCCCCTCTCCCCCTCCCCCCCACCCCCCCAATGGC
>NC_041388.1:688508116-688534633 GCF_002162155.2 Triticum dicoccoides
TCCCGCCTCCTCACCCATTTCCCACGCCCGCGCCGCCGCCGCCGCCGTAGCATTGGACGCCGACCCGATGGAGCAGGTAACCCGGCGCCGCGCGAGCGTACGAGGGTTTCGGTCCTCCGATCCGATCTTGTTTTTGTTCTTGTCTTCTCAAAGCGCGCGCGTGTGGTGTGTTTGTGCGCGCAGTACGAGAAGGTGGAGAAGATCGGGGAGGGCACGTACGGGGTGGTGTACAAGGCCCGGGACAGGACCACCAACGAGACCATCGCGCTCAAGAAGATCCGCCTGGAGCAGGAGGACGAGGGCGTCCCCTCCACCGCCATCCGCGAGATCTCGCTCCTCAAGGAGATGCAGCACGGCAACATCGTCAAGTGCGTCGTCTCTCCTCCTCCTCCTCACCCCGTCCCCCCGTTTGTTAGTTACCTGCTCCGGATTTATTTATTTAGGATCGGGCATTGGTTTGCCTCAACTAGCTCGGATTAACTGCTTGATTGATTGATTTTGATTGATTGAAGTGGGCATTAAGTCGAGATGGAGATGGAGATGGATGGCCTTCGCTTTTATGCAACAGTAAATGAACAGGCCGGATTTAGAACCTATGAAACGTGCTAGTACTGCCAGTGATGTTGCTATTTATTTATCCATCTATTTATAGGGTGAGTGTTAGTATAGATGGTTTGCATTGTTGCTATACTGAGAAGCTCTGCCCATTCCTCGCCCGCAGGCTGCACGATGTTGTCCACAGCGAGAAGCGCATATGGCTCGTCTTTGAGTACCTGGATCTGGACCTGAAGAAGTTCATGGACTCCTGTCCAGAGTTTGCCAAGAGCCCCGCCTTGATCAAGGTGAGCAATGTCACATCGACTTGCTTCTATTGCTTTCCGTATTTATTTGCTTGAACACATATTTGTACGTTTGTTATTGATCAATGATTATGCATGCCATACAACTCGGTAGTGCTGGGAGTGATAGAATAATGTGAGTGTGGAGCAGCACAAGTAATGTAACCAAGGGACGTCTCTTGGTTTTACACTTGTTATAGATCACAGTGTTAGTCCAGCGGCTTCTTGTTTCGTGTAAAAGAATAGTTAGCTCTCCTTTGTTGTGCAATTATTCAAGACAAGACAGAGACAGAACCCACATTACGTCTTGTGCCCTCCGTATATGGTGCATCACCTGTCTTCTTATGTCACTCTGTTTTATATGGCAGGACAGTGCCCGTTTTGCTGTTCACTTGGGCCACACATAGCGTAAACCAGTATGCACAGTTGGGGAAGAGTACCCTTGTCTGTATTGTGTGTGTGCTAGTTCATTGTTTGCACATGTGATGTTTGGACCTTCATTTTATGCATGTTTACTTTAGAGGTACCGTGTACCTACATTGTTATGGTAAGATTAGACTTTTATCAGTCTTGAACTAGCTGAATTCCTGTCACAAGAGATGTTCAAAATCAATAGTTGGAAAACAGGCTTGTACTCCCTCCGTTCCTAAATATAAGTCTTTCTAGAGATTTCAATAGGTGACTACATACGGAGCAAAATGAGTGAACCTACACTCTAAAATATGTCTACATACATCCGTATGTTGTAGTCCATTTGTAATGTCTAAAAAGACTTATATTTCGGAACGGAGGGAGTATTTGATTTCTACAGATGCAATGTTTATTGTTGGAAATGTAATTCTATTTCTTCACCAAATATAATCATTTCAATATTTATTAGGTTATCACCATCGTTATAAACTGGGCCCACCAGAATAAATTGTTGCAATCTTTCTCTATTTCATCTGCTTAATGTTGGAATTTCTGACATCTCAAAGCGAAGGTTGGAGTTCTTTTTAACCTGTCACGATATGTGTTGGTACACGACTCCCGGTAGCATGGATACACTACAGGAGCAGATAATCCATATTGCTTTCTAGGACTGCCTTGGGCTTTAGTACCGAACATGATAGCTGGCTAATGGAGCCTATCTCCTCCTCAAATTAGATGTACTGTATAACACTCTTTGTTCTACAGTAACTCCTGTAAGTTGTAAATAAAACATGTCTTCACTGCTACCGGTAGGTTTGTTGCTATAAATGATTGGCAGGGTGGCACCACCACCATCAACCCAGTACTGTATGATCTCCATGTGGGCACCATTTCTGTCATGCTTGCTGTCTTTATGTAACTATTTACTGCACACAGAACTGGCACTATGTCCTTCAACTAACACTTCTTACAGCCATGGCCTGTGGTCTTTGGGTCAAAGTAGTTGGTGCATTTCTTGACATATTATTTTCTGATTAGTATTACCTGTTTCTTGGCATTATAGTATTGCAGGTAATGTTAGAGTTTCCTTACAATATGAATTGTTGCAACTTGCAACACATTTTAGATCAAACGAATTGTATAGGTAAACATGAAGTTCATGTAATGTTACTTTATTAAGAGGCTTACACTGTTACACAGAGAGTAACAAAATATAGCACCAGTTCAAGCCTTGCATCTTATTTTGCTGGTTTTATGCCTCCATTCAAGCATATTCATGTCTGACTCAGAGGTACCCTTGTCTGTATTGCGTGCACATTAGTTCATTGTTGAACTTGTTGCACTGAATGTCACTGGTATTTAGGTTTTATGCACATTGTGATGTTTGGGCATATATGTATGTTTAATTTAGAGATACAGTACACTGTAACTACATTGTTGTGGTAAGATTCGACTTTATTATTCTTGAGCTAGCTAATTCCTGTCCCAACAGATGTTAAAATGAATAGTTTGAAAACAGAGCTGTGTTTGCTTTACAAATGGAATGTTTGTTGTTGGAAATGTAGTCGTATTTCTTTTACAAATGTAACCGTTTCAATGTTCATTGGATTATCTTCACTGTTATTAACTGGGCCAACCAAAATAAATGCTGTAATCTTTCTCTATTTTATCTGCTTAATGTGGGAATTTCTGAGATCTCAAAGTGAACGTTGGAGTTCTTTTTAACCTTGTCTCAAACTTTCAACAATGTTAGTACATGGCTCTGGGTAACATGGATACACTGTAGGAACAGATAATCAGTATTGCTTTCTAGGACTGCGATGGGCTCTAGTACCAAACAGGATAGCTGGCCAGCGGAGCCTATCTCCTCAAACTAGATGTACTGTGCAACACTCTTTACTCCACAGTAACTCCTGCAAGCTGTAAATAAAACATGTCTTAACTGTTTAGCAGTAGGTAGTTTGTTGCTATAAATGATTGGCAGTGTGGCACCACCACCATCACCCCAGCACTGTATGATCTCCATGTGGGCACCATTTGTGTCATGCTTGCTGTCTTTGTGTAACAACTTACTGCACACAGAACTGGCACCGTGCCCTTCAACAAACACTTCTGACAGCCATGGTCTGTGGTCCTTTGATCAAAGTAGTTAGCACATTTCTTGACATATTATTCTCTGATTAGTATTACCTGTTCGTTGGCATATAGTTTTGCAGGTAATGTTAAGAGTTTGCTTACAATATGAATTGTTGCAACACATTTTAGATCAACCGAGTTGTGTTGGTAAACATCAAGTTCATGCAACATCACTTTATTGAGATACTTATACTCTTATACAGAGAGTAATAAATGTAGAATGAGTGCAAGCGCTACATCCTGTTTTGCTGTTTTTGCACCTTCATTCAAGCATATTCATGTTTGACTCAGAAAATGCATTAACTTCTGGTTACATCTTGGTATGTGAGTATGTGACTGTTTTCTTCTTTCTCCAGTCATATCTCTATCAGATACTCCGCGGCGTTGCTTACTGTCATTCTCATAGAGTTCTTCATCGAGATTTGAAACCTCAGAATTTATTGATAGACCGGCGTACTAATGCACTGAAGCTTGCAGACTTTGGTTTAGCAAGGGCATTTGGAATTCCTGTCCGTACATTTACTCATGAGGTACTTTCTTCATTACTTGTTTACATGGGGCCATGAAAACTGTCCTGGGCGATCTTTGTCATAAATTTGTTGATGCTATTTTGCTCGTAGTGTGTACATGTGATTTTGCATCTAAACAAGCTCATACTTCTTCTATCTATCCAATTTCATGCCACATCAACTGACCAAGTATTTTTCAGGTAGTAACATTATGGTACAGAGCTCCTGAAATCCTTCTTGGAGCAAGGCAGTATTCCACACCAGTTGACGTGTGGTCAGTGGGCTGTATCTTTGCAGAAATGGTGAACCAGAAACCACTGTTCCCTGGCGATTCTGAGATTGATGAGCTATTTAAGATATTCAGGTTCGGATCTTGCCACGCCCTCCTATTCAATTTCTCATCTTCTGAGTGCACTTCTTGCCTATTCATCTGATTTGTGTGTTGCGTTCTGGTTATCCAATGAAGGGTACTCGGCACTCCAAATGAACAAACTTGGCCAGGCGTGAGTTCCTTGCCTGACTACAAGTCCGCCTTCCCCAGGTGGCAGGCAGAGGTGCGAGACCACCGCTTAAACTTTTCATTAGACGCTCATGGCAAGCACGTTTATAGTGGCCTATATATATCATGTCATTGACATTCCTTTTGGAACCTTCACTGATGCTCTCCAGGACCTTGCAACCGTTGTCCCCAATCTTGAACCTGTTGGCCTGGACCTTCTCTCGGTAAGTCAAGAAGACACCCATCTACGACCGTGGACATCATGTAATGTAACTGTATTATATCCTCTTGTTTCTTTGCAGAAAATGCTTCGGTTCGAGCCAAACAAGAGGATCACGGCTAGGCAGGCTCTTGAGCATGAGTACTTCAAGGACATGGAGATGGTACAGTGAGCTGGCTATGTGGTAGTGACTGGCATATGTATGAGCTGAGCTGCTCGTTTCATTCCTTTTGTGAACGCTCTGCCTTCCCCTTTTCGGCATTTTTGTCTGTCAATTGAATATTTCAGATCTGGTGTGTTTGAGGTGCACTCAGGATTGCTACTAAATAGATTACCATCTTGGTCTCTATTTTGTTCAACGTAAATATTGTCATGTGTTCATTTTTCAATGAGGCATCCATTATTTTGCTCCTCTCTTTTAGTTTTCTTGTTTACTCAACACTTAAACATATTTAGAGTTATACCCCCCTCCGTCCCAAAATTCTTGTCAACGTGACTTGATACATCCGTATTTAGACAAATCTAAGACAAGGATTTTGGGACGGAGGGAGTACAACGGGCTGCGTCTTTAGCTATCTCTACACATTTAGGTTGATTGTATGTAGTTCAGTGCTAAGCCTAACCAGTCCTTATGTGACCGTTCTAGGAAAAAGCCTATGTGGGGACCAAAACAAAATTTAGCGCTGTGGATTTGTACATGTCACATATGTAATAAATATAGAAATTTCATAGGTTTTTTCGAAGATTTGGATCTTTAGGATTTTTTTCCTACGATGGTCGTTTGATTCGTAGGATTGAAATCCTTAGGAGTTTTTCATAGGATTCATTTGTACTACATTTTGGAGAAAAATAATAATCCACTCAAACCTCTTTGTTGGATTCCTTTGTTTTTTCCTTGTGTTATCAAACATTACTCCAAATCACGTAGGGTACAAGAGGACATGACACTATTCCTGTGTTTTTTTGAGAATCCCACGGATCAAAGAGGCCCTTAGTGTGCTTGTATGCAGTCCATATTAATAGTGAACGAAGGGGGTACCATCTCATAATCAATCAAAGACACAAAAGCATAAGATCATGTTCCGGTATCAAATCCATAGAGATCAGAACTGCTTCCAGTGCAGCTAAAAGAGATGGACACACTCAATTGGTTTGTAAATGGGAGAAATACAAAGGGCTATCACAAGTTTCAAACCATGTAAACCTCCTGAGCTGAGGCAAAAAGTAGCATGGAAAAAACAGTAATTCACATACGAGATCTCCTAAATTTACAATGAAAAACTCATCTTTACATTGGATGAGTGGAGACAAGTTTTCACACCACCAAAGATGGAAGTATTTGGTCTGGCGAAGCCTGTTATCGTTTCTTCTTCATGATTGCCGCCGTGCGCATCTCGGCGTCTTCCTTGGCGAAGCTCCACCAGAGGTATGACAGGGGGATAGCCATGGCGAGGCAGATTGCGTGTCCATCAACATATCCCCATCGCGGAGGGACATCATGTGCTTCCAGGTATAGTGAGAGGACACCACCGATGGC
Source organism: Triticum dicoccoides (assembly GCF_002162155.2). NCBI lineage: Eukaryota > Viridiplantae > Streptophyta > Magnoliopsida > Poales > Poaceae > Triticum > Triticum dicoccoides. The sequence continues at coordinate 688,514,268 of NC_041388.1, forward strand.
AACAAAGGCGACCTTCAGGCGTGAAGGATGCCTTGTGATAGCAGCCCACACTGTCCATAGAAGGAGCTGAGCAACGCTAATAACAGTGCAAACCTTCATGTTCAGGCCTGCAGAATTAGAAGGTTAGGACAGCCAAGCATTTTAATTTCCAGCACTACCACCAGGAAGTACCAATCTCAGAATTTAACTGCATATAGTTTTCTCTATGATCGTGCAGAAGCAAAACAAGTTATCATGAATTTGGAATACCTTTGTCGAGTTCGTAGAAGTTGAGGTACAAAATGTGGGTTGTCACAAAAGCCAGAATTGGAGCTGCAACCATCACTCTTGAAGCTTCATCCCTCAGATTCGAAGTTCGCAGTATGGCCAAGATGAGGGAGTAACCAAAAAAAGCAGCAGCTGATGACAAATACAGCTTTTCTGTCCAAGCAGTATCACTGTAATAGAGATGGTCAAGCTGGATTAATTAACTGTCGACAGACAACTCATCTGAAAACGTAGACTGCTAGACTGAACGTACCAACTGTGATATATGGCACACCAGAACCACGAATTCATGGCCAAGAGCGCGTTGATGTGCCATAATCCGGTGTATTCGTAGTATGTGGCATGAGTTTCTGGCCTAAGAGGCAGCTTGTAAGAAAGCAAGAGGAAAAACGATAGCCATCCATTAAACTGCACGAGAAGAGTCAGGGCAGATAGAGCTGCAGAAAGAGGTTCCTAGAAATGAAACAATAGCCAGTATGTAAGTAAGTGAACATGAGACAGAAAATGCTTTAACTGTGGTACTGATGAAGACATAAAGACTAACACGGAGCTAGAGGTACCTGAAACACAGAAGCACGTTTGAGAGGCCATTTGCCATGATACTTGACGGGCCCTAGCCCAAGCTCTTCCCTTTCCTGCTCTCTTTCCATCATACAATGGTATCGGCATTCGCTGTTGCAGTTCCACTCCTTCCACTGGAGGTACAATGGCTCGTGCGCGTACCATGCCTTGTCAGCGGGCTGGTCATCGGTCGGCACAACACAGTGTTTGATAGAATCCTCTTTCAGGGTGCCAGTCCTTTGACATTCTTCGAAGCAAGCTCTGGTAAAAAAAAACGCAAGGAAAACATGAGTAATTACTAGGATGCTGGTTGGTTGCTGGCCAAGTCTCAAACTGTATGAAGAAATCAGCGCATCTTCATCATCATAAAGCCAAATACAGCAGTGGTATGAAAAGACGGTACAGAGTAGTATTTCTTTGTCGTTGCTAATGTTCCTGAATTCGAAATTCTGAATATGACTGAATTCGAGATCTGAATTCAAGCATCCAATGGAGAGTTGGTAGACAGATTTCCAGGTCCAATGCTGGTGATGTTAACACGAGATCTGGCACGGCTGCGGATCACGCGAACCATAACACGGACGCACTGAACCGACAAGGTCGATGATATGGGCAGCAGTAAGCAAACATATGTCGCTGAAATTACTATATTGTTGGGCAAACACAACCGGACGGAGGGAAGTGGCACACAGTGCGGGCAAATCTTCCCATCCCAGCTCTAGGGAAGTACTACAAAACTAGTTGAAGTTGCAGTTCCCCAGAAACCACAGTAGTGCTAGTACTAGTACTGGTAGTATCAATGTTAATCAACCAATCAACAGCATGTGGTAGAAGATGGTAGCAGCAGCAGCAGCAGCAAGAAGGCGAGAGCCGCGTAGCGTACTATTAGCACGCAGCTCTGACAGTCGGCGAGACTGTTCCACGATACGCAATCGGCATCAGAGACGGGCAAGACCAAGGCACACGCAACTCAAGGAGCGGGAACCGCCCCCAACTGCCAAGGAGAGTAAACAGGCAAGGGCGGAATCTCGGGGAGGAAGGGAGTCTCACCTGTAGAGCGGATCGGCGTCGCCCTCGGAGGCGGAGGCGAAGGCGGCCAAGGCCGTGGCCGCCAGGCCGAGAAGCATCAGCAGCGGCGGCCCTCTCCTGCGGAGCCCCATCCCCCCTCCTCTCCGTCCGCGCGGCTCCGAATCGGGCGGGGCGGGGCGGGGAGGACTAGCAAGCAGCGGCAGCAGCTAGAGGGAGAGGGAGAGGGAGAGCGGGGCGGGGCGGAGATCCATTAATCCACGCGAGACGGAGTTCCGAGGGGGGAGGGGGAGATGGGGGTGATTGGCTGGCTGGCTGGCTGGCTGGCTGGATGGTTGATTGACTGGCGAGGAGAGGCGCGGTAGGGGTGGTCTCTCTGTGTTCCGCGTGTGTGGGGGGGAGCAAATCGACACGGAGGACGATTAGACGGAGGCCAGGCCGGACCACCGATGGATGGCAACAGGTTTTGTTCGGGATATTTACTTGAGTTTCCTTGCTCTCCCCCGCCCGCCCGCCCGCTGGCTGGCTGGCTTTGTGGATGGACGGACGTGCGTGCGCCGTGCGCCAGCCTTCTTGGTGTGTCAGGATTTGGTTTGGTTTGGCTGCTGGCGGTGATGGGGCGGGGGCGCCCACGAGACCGGCGAGGAGGTGGCGCAACATAAACAAACTCCTCTCCAGCTGACAAGCGCAGATCGAGGGGATCCCGCCCACGCTACGCCTTGCGTCTCCCTGTATTTCACATGGCCCTCCCTCCGTCCTTAGAGCAACTTCAAAGGACCGAACCATTTCATCCGCGGACCTCCGTTTGAGTCGGCATGGACAAAAGTGACGGCCCAACGCGCCGACCCAAAACCAAATCACGTCCGTGTCGTCCGTGCCGACGCATTTGCGGTCCAAATTTGCGCCCCAAATGCGTTGGCGCGGACGCCGAACGGACGCTTCGCGCGCCTTCCCGCTGTCCGCAGCGTCCCCACATGGCGGCCGTCCAACTACCCGCTGCCCACGCGGTCAGCTTAATTTATGACGACGGGCCCACGCGTCAGCGACGACGCTCGTCCTTTTTAAGCCGACCGTGCAGCGGGGCCATCCTCATCCATACTCGCCGTCCACATCTGCCCACCTTTGCTCCCTCGTCGCCGGCAAACCCTAGCCACCACAACCACAGCGAGATGGGCCTCTTCTCCGGCGCCAGCGGCAGCAAGGCCAAGGCAAGTCACCCGCCACCCCTTTCCCCTCCGAGTTCCTCCCACCTCCGTCGGCGCCTCGCCGGCAGAGGCAGCGCGTCAACGTGCCAGTGCACCAGGCGTAGTGGCACTGGCAGAACCGCCAGCCTCTGTCGTATCCGGACGTGACGCTGCCGCACGACTGGCATCTGGATCCAGATAGGATCCCAGTGCCGGCGGCACCGCGGACGGCTCATGCTCACGCAGAGGAGGTGCGGCGCCGACGGGCGCTGCTGACGCCGGAGCAGCGCCTCGACAAGGCCTACGCAACCCACTCGCCCAACTGGGCAAGGTGGTTCGCCTTCGAGCACGAGGAGGCGAGGCGACGGGGCGTGCGCGAGGTCGACCAGAGGCCAACGCTGCTCGTCGTCCGCGAGGAGGACCAGGCGGCCCTTGCGGCCGTCTACCGGGAGAGCTAGGAGGACGAGCGGCGCAGGGCGGAGGCGGAAGAGGAGGCCCGCTACGAGGCGGCAAATGGCGCAGGCCCTTGCCCTCTCCGCGGCGGGCGACAGCGTGGTGCTGCCGGTGACCCCGCCGTCCCCCATCAAGCCGGAGCCCGAACCCGAGCCCATCGCGCATTTCTCCTGGAATGGAGTGGTGCGCGAGTGGGTGTCCGCGCCACCGGTTTGGCTGGGGGCGACGCCGGTGCAGGAGCAGGCGTACCTCGAGATGTGGCGCCAGCGCCGGCTGGCAGAGGAGCGCCGTCGCGGTGAGTACAAGGAGATGCTCGAGCGCGACCTCGAGGAGGAGCAGCGCGAGGCCTAGGAGGAGGCGCGCCAGGCCGCGGCTGCACAGGCGGCCGCACACCCCCCGCCCCGGCACTGCCTGCGCCGGCATAGCCCGACATGGCGGCGCTCTGGAACACGACGTTCGCTTGGGCCGGGCCGGCGCCGACGCTCATCGACCTCACGGACCCCGAGGACGACGACGCCTAGGGCAGCGCGCCGCCTCGTAGTTTAGGCTATTTTTTTAAATGCAAATGTGTGGACGCGTGGACTCTCGCCGACCTTCGTGGCCGGCTTTAATGTTTAATTAATGTTGTTTCTCTTTTTTTAATATGCATGCGTTCATTTTTTTGGCGCCGTCAAAATGGGTATCGGCCAGCGTTGGGCGCAGGTGCCGACCCAAATGCCGAAGCGGGCATCCGTGCCCGTCTGGCCGACCCAAACGGACAAAAAGCGGACGAAATCACCGCCGTCCGTTTGGGTCGGCCTGTTGAAGTTGCTCTTAGAGCATCTATCTATAGCTAGACTTAGGCAAATCTAACCCCTCAAACACCCGCGGACGCTTCTGTGGGAATTGACCGAACTCCTTAAAAATGTAATCCATATCCGGACACCTCAATTACCATATCTCAAATCCATACAAAATCATGCAACTACGTCGACGCACATGCATCGTCCGGCTACTCCATCACAGTACACTAAACATGTCATCGGACTACCAAAATTTGGCATGTTTGGCTATGGTGGAGTTCATCCAGAGCCGCCCTTGTCGTCCTTCTCGCGGAAGTGCCGGTCGAAGACGCTGTACGGATCGAGCCGGATCTGCTCGTCGCCATCGTTGCCCTCCTTCTCCTCCTTCGGTGGCAGTCCGACCATGACACAGACCGCCCGATTCTGCTCTCGGGCGAGGGCACGCGTGTTCCTCCGCTAACATTTCTTCACAATGCGCGCACAAATGGTTTCCTCCTCTGCGGCCGCCGCCATTTCCGTTGCGATATGGGTGTCGTTAGAACTTATCCTCTCCTTCCCACGGCGGGCCGCCCGTTCTCGGTGGGACTCATACTCTGCCCAACCGGTGATCAGGAAGGAGTGGTGTTTCGGCTGCCGGGACCACAAGGATCTAGCACTAGAGGAACCGAGCGCCCCGTGAGCCGACGCTATGGCGTCGCGGCGGACGGATCCGTCCGTCGGTCGGGTGCTGTCCTCCGGGGAGCGGCGGAGTGCAATGCGGACTGCCATTGCCTCCTCCGACCCACATGGGATGACACCCTAGTCGACAGATCCGAACTAGTTGGAGTCCGATTTGCTGCTCGCCACGCCGGAGACGAGTTTGGGAGGCGTAGGGGAGGGGAGCGAGTGGAGTGAAGTGGTTAGGGTTTGCTCCGGCGAGAGGATGGGGACGAATATAAGTGGGGTCGGATGGGCCAGCATGGGCCGGGTCCGACGTGGCGGGTGTGCCCGGGCGCCCCCATATCTGCCCCATATTTGGGCTGGATATGGGGGGTGCCGGTCAGCTCAGGCGTCTGAGGCCCGTTTGAGGTGTTTGTCTGGGTCAAAAAAACATGCCCAGTCAGTGATCTGGCGGCCCGCCCCAGCGTATGAGGCGGGTTTGAGAGGTCCGACTATAGATTCTCTTAGGCCTTGTACAATGCTATGTCCTTAGAAAAGTGCTTAAAAAATAAATCAGGTTTTTCTGAAGCACCAGTGTCTATTTCTAGAGGAGGGACGCCTAATTAAGCGTCTATCCTGTATAAATAAGCACCGGTGCTTAAGAAAAGCTTGGTTTATTTCTTCAAGCACCTCTTAAACACCTTGCGTTATACAAGGTCTTAGGGGGTGGGTGCTCGACTTATTCGGTTATACATAATTTGGTTCGGTTTATTCGGGTTTCAAAATTTCCAGTTCCTTGGAAATTAACAACCGAAATAATCAGAATAGAATCCGACTTCTTCCGGTGAGATACTTCATCGGCATTGGCGATGATGAGATGGGTTGAGAAGTTCCACTTCTTCCGGTGGATCCTGGATCCGACCTGACATCGAGTCTGAGAGAACCGGGTCCTGCTGCTCTTGGACCTTGTGTGACACCAAACCATGGAGGATTAGCTCTCCGCGGAGTCCGCAGAGTGCTCCAGGTTGCCAAACCTGGTGATTTTCTTGGAGTGTAGGTCTTGACCTGGCCGAGGTGACTAGTCGAGTCAGCGCCGCCAAAGACGAACACCTGGCCCGACATTTAGATCGCGCCAGCACCGATCTGAATTCTAGCCTTGACTCCCATCAAGCTCATGAGTTCACCTAGCGGGGCTTGCATGGGCCACCACTGTCGGAGCTAAACTTGGTAGATCCCTTGGTGGGGTATCCTGGCTAGGCAATTGAGCTAGATGGTAACAAAGAGCAAGGTTTTACCCAGGTTCGAGCTCTCATGGTGGAGATAATATCCTACCCCCGCTTGTATATATTGTGTTGGGGTGTGTACAAAGTACATGTGAATATCATGGGATTGTAAGTTGTCCTATCGATGAGCCCGACCCCCGGCTTATACAACATACTAGGGGTACTAGGGTTACAGATCTTGTTCGGCTACGTTGGTGGAGGCAGAGTCCTCCATGGCTCCGATATCTTCGGATTGTATGCCATGTCTTCCAGAGTCTTCATATAATTTGTCATGGGGTGCCTCTAAATGTGGCCCATGATGGAACCGAGCTAGGGGTCCTCAGCCCGACCCATGAGGTAGGGAACCAACGTGTTGAGAGACCCCTCGGTCGGGACACCATCAACCGATGTAGGGGAATGTACTATGCAATATTTTTTACGCTATACGATCAAGCCCATGATCACTATGAAGATAATGGATAGATCCAATTTCACCAACAAGAACGCATTAGAGAGGAAGAAGATGTTGGTGATGATTCAACGATTCCTGCAACTAGGTTTATACCTCGCAACCTTGAGAATTTTCCACTCGTCGAGAGTCAAAGTACACATCTCCTCTGCGGTATCCACGCGCACTGAAGAAGTGATCCGCTAGCACTTCATCGTTCAGGACAAAGAAAGAACGCCGAGAGAACTAGAGGGAGGAGCGGCCTAGCAGCGTGCCGGTCAAATATACAAGAGGGGGAGGTGGCGCGGGGGAGGGGAGCAACTGCCTTGGGACTTGTATCCTTTGGGGTGCGCCCCTCCCCACTATTTATAGGAGGCTGGGGAGGGTCAACCAAATTGGGGAGGGAGCCACCGTTGGGGCCGACGCACCAGGAGGTGGAGTCCTCCTAGGATTCTGCCTCCTGGCTTTACACCCACTCCTCCTTCCTGACCCCACTATAGGGGCCCATCAGGGCCCATGTGGCACTGCCCCTTGGGCAGCCAAGTGGACAACTCATTATCACCGTCTGGAATAGTCTGAAACCTTCTAGTGCCTTCTAAACATTTTGGGATGCTCCTGGGTACTTCTGAGACACTCCCGGGCATCCACGCGACGCTCCCGGATGCATCTAGAACACTTCCAGGGCCATCCAGAGTTGTTTCGGTGTTCTTCTCTCATTCTCCTATGACCACCTGGTTCTCTAACAAATCACTAGCCATTAAGTGTGTGACCCTGCAGTTTCAGTAATATGCAGACATAACCTGGAATATCTTTCGGTTAATAATTAACAGTGGGATATAAACACCCATGTTAACTTCCACACATAGACGATGGTCTTTATCTAATGAAGCTTTTGTTTTTCACACACAGTTCCCTTTACTTCACAATATGATACAAAACTCGGGGCAAGACTTATAGGTATATAATATCAAATTATCCTCTTTAGCAGTTTTGCTCTCTTTTCTCGTTTTCTTATTGTGGTATCCTCGTGATCACAACCATGCTTGTCTGGCTAGACGATAATGGATACCGTAATACTACCAAAAAAAGTTGTATGCCACAAAGCTTATATTGTTGGATTCATATTCGAAAGAGGTTTTCGATGATAGTATTTTTGTGGTATATAACTTATTTTTGGTCGTTAAATTAAAGGTCAAAGTATGGCCCAAAATACAAGGGGGCTAATAAACCAGGACAGAGGTAGTAACTTACTATATGATTATACTGACAACTAAGTGAAGATATGATCTTGCAATATATCATAAATTTTGGTGTATCCAACACCATTGTTCAACCAACAATGTGTTCTCATTACTGTCGCCATCCTCAGTACTTTAATAATTTCTATGATCAAGAAAACAGGATCATCTGCAATATATGAGCTAGTATAAGAGGCGAGACTAGGGATATATTTGGTGTTTATGTTTCACACATGCAACTGAGTTTTCCTCTGAATCTCTCATTCAAGAATCATTGCAATTATAACATAGAAATATATACATTAATTACTAATGTGGAAATAAGTAATACTTTATTATTACCTATAGGGTATATTTCTAACAAACGGTGCCACACCGGTTCTACGTGCAGATCGCATAAGATGACCTATACTTCCTTGTTGTCACACAAGCTTTTTCGAAGCCTCTGCAGACCTGGATCCGCATGCCTTTTCCCCGGTCTGTGCCAGTTGCCGTCTGCAACTGGTGTGAGACCTTTACGAAGGTGAAGGAGTTCGGTAGTGAGGTGGTGATGGGGCGGGACTGGCATGTGTTCTACCTGAATCACAAGGTGCAAGCCAACGACGTTGTAGTCTTCAAGCTCGACCCATGGTGTTTCAAGGTCAAGATCTTCGATGCTCACAACTCCAACACCAACTGCTACCACTGCGTCTGTCATGGCTAGGTTGTAACTATCAAGGGCCTTGTAAACTATAGTAGTAGTCTATTGTATTGTGTTGCAAATTGTCCATATTTTGATAGGAATATCACCTGCTATTATGCAAGTGAAAAAGATGCCCCTTCTGTCTTAAAAGCCCAACGTCTTAATGTTAGCATTGTTAGATGTTAATGTGTTGTGTTAATAATGTGCATGTTTGTGTTAACTAGAGAATACCTCGCGCGTTGCTGCGGGAATTATTTGCAATATATTTCAGTGATTTGATTAAGCTTCCATCATTGAATTAATAATATAGTTTCTCCGTCCCAAAATAAGTGTCTTGACCTTAGTACAACTTTGTACTAAAGTTAGTACAAAGTTAAGACACTTATTTTGGAATGGAGGGAGTATGAACTAAAGCTAAAAATAAATATTATATATTTTATTTGATTATTGTGTAGTCAAAAAATATTTTGAATATAAGTAGCATAATGTAATGGAAATCTTTTTTCATGCATGTTGAGTGGATCTTTAATGATGTGGCATGTATGGTGAGATGGAAGGAGTGCATGCGATCAACTGATAATGGATTTTTTTCTCATAAATGTAGTGGTGGGCCTTTGATGAGGTGGCATGTGTGCATGTTGAGATAAATATGATAGCGGGGATTAACTTCTTATGTATATAGGATGTGTTGTGTGTTCATAGTGTGCCTGTTGGTGTTAATATTCTCTAATGTGCTTGTTAGTGTGGTGCATAGGGGTGTGAGATCACTATGTTTGAAAGGGTGAGAAAACACCCCATTGCACACAACAAACAATTGTGTTTTCCATCCGCTCACCCTGTAATCACATATGCAGGTGACCAAATAATAGACACAAGAAAGACCATCGACGTGATGTGAGCTACCAAACGAGGTGTTGAACATGGTCAGCCGCATTTTAGTCTAGCAACTGGGCCAAAAATGCAAGAGGCCCAAAAATGATGTAGGGAAGCAAGGACGTTACATGTGGTCATTGTTTTGTTTTGTTTTTTTCGTGACAACACAATGTGGATTATTCACATGTACTTCTTGATGATCAATGTTTATTCTCTGGCCAAAGGTTTTTTCTAGAGATGTGGTTCCATATCATTTTGCGAGCGTAGATCAATTCACCATGGGGTTAGAACCCCTCTACCAGCCACCCGACTGATCACTAGTTCTTCAAATGTTGCGCTTTGCATCGGTACGATCCATATATTATTGCAGTTTGCACTAGGATTACTTCACCGGTTCATATGTTTGAAAGGGTGAGAAAACACCCATTGCACACAACAAACAATTGTGCTTTGCATATGCTCACCCTGTAATCACATATGCAGGTGACCAAATAAGAGACACAAGAAGGTGAGATGAAGAAATGGAACATATATAGGTTGGACAACACTCGTGGGCCTTACATGGACAGAGCGTGTTGATGACATGCGTTTTTTCTTCATTTGATCCGAAGTGGATTGGGTTCCAATATCGGATATAACAGAGCGAAACTGAAGTGAAGCAACATCCTAGTGCAAATCAAAAACTAAAAAAGGTTCGAGAACTTAAAAATGCAAGTTCCAGGTGCCCAACACATAACACCACCCCTCTTGCTTCATGCATTGTTAGCAGCAAAACACAGAGGAAATACAAATAACCTAGCAGTAGATATTACACACGAGTGGATCTCCACCATCGCTCCAACATTCATCAACATTAGCATAAGTTGCTCTGTTATCTTGTTCCATTGCTTCAGCACCACTGTCTTCTCTAGCTTCATCTCATCATCTGCAGGTTGTTGCTTCCAGCATGAGTGTGTCTCCTCCCAATCCAACCTCTCTTCCATCATGCATTAATTCCTGGTGCCACATCATGCAAAGTTTCGACTTCTCTCTCCAGCGCCAGACGATCTCCTTCATTTTTAGTCCTGCCCAAATAACTCATAAACTAGCACGCACAACAGATAAATTCAGTCGTACCCCTCCCCTCCAAATAAGCTTGATTATGCAGTTTTTAGAGAGCCCAGCACTTCTCGACAATTCCTACAATATGTAGGTTCCTTCTTTGTGGAATAAAGTTGGGGATCCACCAAAAATATTATGTAAAACATGCAGGGCAACATATTGCTCCTACGTATTTACAAACAATACTCCACATATACTTTACTGCGGGGCATCTAAAGAAGAGGTGATTAATATTCTCAACCTCATGAGAAAAATGACACAAAAGGTCATCCGTCCACTTTCTTTTTAGCATGTTATCTTTTGTGGTAATTGCATTATGCCAAAGTAACTAGCGACAAATCATGATTTTTAGAGTAGAATTTTCTTTCCACATATGTTTAAATGATCTACCAGGGCCCACATCAAACAAGTGATTATAAATTGATTTAACTATAAATTTACCATTTCTACTCCAAATCCATCTTGGTATATCTTCCTCCTTATGCGCCAGCCAAACAGGTTACACCATTAATTATCAATATATGCAACTGGATCATCTAGTTAGAGTCTAACCATCTTCTAAAGGTAATGTTCCAGTTGCTCTCAGCCATTTGTTTCACAATTTTAGTTTGTTCATTACATATCCTGAAGAGATCAGGAAATTGGTCCTTCAATGGCCCATTACCACTCCATGTTTATGTCCAAAAATCAATATGCTTACCATTCTTCACTATCATGATTTTGTAAATTTGCTTGATTTTTAGTAGATCAAACTAGCGTTGCTGAAGACCATTTTCAATCTTGTATTCTTTTCTAACAATTTCTTGCCAAAACACTTCTTTACTTTCAAGATTTCACCACGACTCACAGAGCAAATTGACATCAAATCTCTTTATTTGGTGCACTTCTTTACAAAACATTTGCTGCACTTTATTTTATTTGGCGTTCGATCTATCAATATTTACAACTCTCTCACGTCCGTTTGCCAATTTCTGGCGCCGTTACCCGAAAGGGATTGACAACCCCTTTAATACGTCGGGTTGCGAGTATTTGTTATTTGTGTGCAGGTGTTGTTTACGTAGTGTTGCTTGGTTCTCCTACTGGTTCGATAACCTTGGTCTCATCACTGAGGGAAATACCTACCATCGATGTGCTGCATCATCCCTTCCTCTTTGGGGAAATACCGACGTAGTTCTAGCAAAAATCACTCCCTGACCCAACTAAGCGCACCTTGGAGCCATGGAGTGTTCGAGAATTTGGTTGTCTCACGCGTCGGGTGAGACAACTACAGAAGAAACTGGATCGTATGAGCTCTGAGTGTCGATGGATTCACACCAGGTTTTTATCAATGCAACTGGAACCTGTTACAAAGTGACATTACATAAGCGGTGTTGGATGATGTCTACTACACAACCTTCTTCTTGTAGACATTGTTGGGCCTCCAAGTGCAGAGGTTTGTAGGACAGTAGCAAATTTCCCTCAAGTGGATGACCTAAGGTTTATCAATCCATGGGAGGCGTAGGATGAAGATGGTCTCTCTCAAACAACCCTGCAACCAAATAACAAAGAGTCTCTTGTGTCCCCAACACACCCAATACAATGGTAAATTGTATAGGTGCACTAGTTCGGCGAAGAGATGGTGATACAAGTGCAATATGGATGGTAGATATAGGTTTTAATAATCTGAAATTATAAAAAACAGCAAGGTAGCAAGTGGTAAAAGTGAGCAAAAACGGTATTACAATGCTCCGAAACAAGGCCTAGGGTTCATACTTTCACTAGTGCAAGTTCTCTCAACAATAATAACATAATTAGATCATATAACAATCCCTCAACATGCAACAAAGAGTCACTCCAAAGTCACTAATAGCGAAGAACAAACGAAGAGATTATTGTAGGGCACGAAACCACCTCAAAGTTATTCTTTCCGATCAATCTATTGGGCTATTCCTATAAGTGTCACAAACAACCCTAGAGTTCGTAGTAAAATAACACCTTAATACACAAATCAATCAAAACCCTAATGTCACCTAGATACTCCAATGTGACCTCAAGTATCCGCGGGTATGATTATACGACATGCATCACCCAATCTCAGATTCATCTATTCAACCAACACAAAGAACTTCAAAGAGTGCCCCAAAATTTCTACCGGAGAGTCAAGACGAAAACATGTGCCAACCCCTATGCATAAGTTCACAAGGTCACAGAACCCGCAAGTTGATCACCAAAACATACATCAAGTAGATCACATGAATATCCCATTGTCACCATAGATAAGCACATGCAAGACATACATCAAGTGTTCTCCAATCCTTAAATACTCAATCCGAGAAGATAACTTCAAAGGGAAAACTCAATTCATCACAAGGAGATAGAGGGGGAGAAACATCATAAGATCCAACTATAATAGCAAAGCTCTCGGTACATCAAGATCGTGCCATATCAAGAACACGAGAGAGAGAGAGAGAGATCAAACACATAGCTACTGGTACATACCCTCAGCCCCGAGGGTGAACTACTCCCTCCTCGTCATGGAGAGCGCTGGGATGATGAAGATGGCCACCGGTGATGGATCCCCCCTCCGATGGGGTGCTGGAACAGGGCCCCAATTGGTTTTTGGTGGCTATAGAGGCTTGTAGTGGCGGAACTCCCAATCTAGGTTTCTTTTCGGGGGTTTCTATATTTATAGGATTTTTTGGCGTCGGTCTCACGTCAGGGGGGTCTCCGAGTCATCCACGAGATAGGGGGGCGAGCCTAGGGGGGCAGGGCGCGCCCTCCACCCTCGTGGATGGCTCGGGACTCTTCTGGCCCAACTCTTTTACTTCGAGGGCTTCTTTTGGTCCATAAAAAATCATCAAAAATTGGCACGTCAATTGGACTTCGTTTGGTATTCCTTTTCTATAAAACTCAAAAACAAGGAAAAAGCAGAAACTGGCACTAGGCTCTAGCTTAATAGGTTAGTCCCAAAAATCATATAAAATAGCATATAAAACATCCAATATGGATAATATAATAGCATGGAACAATAAAAAATTATAGATACGTTGGAGACGTATCATTGGATTTCTTAAATGACGGGGAGCTACCAGTAGGTTTGAATGATACTTCTATCACACTTATACTGAAGGTATGACACCCCCAATCCATTTTTCAGTACTGTCCTATTGATCTATGCCCAGTCCTTTACAAGATTGCGGCCAAGGTGATCACAAACCGTATGAGAGAGCATAAGGAAGGAATTATCAGTGAAGAACAAAGTGTGTTTGTGCCTGGACGACTTATCACGAATAATGTGCTAGTCGCTTATGAAAGTGTACACACAATGCGAAGAAGGAAGAAGGGGGAAAATTATTCGTGTGCAGTGAAGTTGGACATGATGAAAGCATACGATAGAGTTGAGTGGCACTACTTGGAGGCAATCATGCATAAGTTGGGCTTTAGTCCCAAGTTTGTATGGTTGGTGATGAAATGTGTCACATCAGTTCGATTCTCAGTACGAGTTAATGGGGAAATTCAGCCATTCTTTACACCTTCAAGAGGCTTCAGACAAGGAGACCCCGTATCGCCATATTTGTTTCTTATCTGTGCAGAGGAACTCTCCTCATTGTGGAAATTCTATGGAGGAGGAGGATATGTTGACCGAGGGATTAGGGTGAGCTAAAAATTGCCTTGGGTTAGTCATCTCTTGTTCGCCGATGATAGCTTGATTTTCATCAGTGCGAAAGTGCAAAGTGCTGTTAGACTTAATGCAATTCTGAATATTTATGCTATTGTGTGTGGACAATGTCTAAATCAGGACAAAAGTGCTATTTATTTTAGTACCAACACACCACAGCCGGTCAGATTTGTCTTGAAACAATGTTTGGACATTCATGTCGAAGCATTCGCCGAAAGGTACCTCGGACTTCCCATGGCGGTGGGGGAGTGACGATCGAGTGGAACATTTGATCATATCGGTGAGAGAGTTAGAGGTAAAATTCAAGGATGGTCTAAAAAGTTGCTCGCTTATGCAGGATGCGAAGTGCTGCTGAAATCAGTGGTTCAGGGTATACTAACATATAACATGAGCACCTTTTTATTGACAAAGAAAGTTTGTAAGAGTATAACATCTCCCATGGCAAAATGTTTTTGGAGTAGTTCTTTGATGTAGCTTGAACTACGTCGGTATTTCCCCAAAGAGGAAGGGATGATGCAACACAACTACGGTAGGTATTTCCCTCAGTGATGAGACCAAGGTTATCGAACCAGTAGGAGAACCACGCAATAGCACGTAAACAACTCCTGCACACAAAGAGCAAATACTTGCAACCTGACGTAAAGAGAGGGGTTGTCAATCCCTCACGGGTAAAAAGGTAGGTAAAATTGTTGTAGATTGGATAAATAGATCTCGCGGGAATGCGAGATAAAATAAATAAACAAAAATTGCAGCAAGGTATTTTTGTATTTTTCAATTAATAGATATGAAAAAAGCAAATAAAAATATATCGCGAAGGCAAATATAATAAAGAAGAGACCCGGGGGCCGTAGATATCACCAGTGGCTTCTCTCGAGAAAAATAGCAATGGTGGGTAAACAAATTACTGTTGGGCAATTAATAGAACTTCAAATAATCATGACAATATCCAGGCAATGATCATTATATAGGCATCACGTCCAAGATTAGTAGACCGACTCCTGCCTGCATCTACTACTGTTACTCCACACATCGACCACTATCTAGCATGCATCTAGTGTATTAAGTTCATGGAGAAACAGAGTAATGCAATAAGAATGATGCCATGATGTAGACAAGATCTATTTATGTAGAAATAGACCCCATCTTGTTATCCTTAATAGCAACGATACATATGTGTCGGTTCCCCTTCTGTCACTGGGATCAAGCACCGTAAGATCGAACCCATCACAAAGCACCTCTTCTCATGGTAAGAAAAATCGATCTAGTTGGCCTAACTAAACCAAAGATTCGAAGAAGAGATATGAGGCTATAAGTAATCATGCATATAAGAGATCACAAGACTCAAATAACTTTCATGGATAAAAACATAGATCTGATCATAAACTCAAAGTTCATCGGATCCCAACAAACATGCCGCAAAAAGAGTTACATCAAATAGATCTCCAAGAGACCATTGTATTGAGAATCAACAGAGAGAGAGAGACAGAGAGATAGAGAGAGAGAGGAAGCCATCTAGCTACTAATTAACTACCGACTCGTAGGTCTACAAAAGACTACTCACGCATCATGGGAGAGGCACCAATGAGGATGATGAACCCCTCCGTGATGGTGTTTAGATTGGATCTGTGGTTTCTGGAACTTGCGGCGGCTGGAATTGATTTTTGTTAACTCCCCTAGGGTTTAATAGAGCAAAGAGGCGCAGCAGGAGGCCACCGAGGTGGGAACAACCCACCTGGGCGCGCCTGGGGGCCCAGGCGCGCCCTGGTGGGTTGTGACCCCCTTGGGGCACCCCCAGGTGCTTCTCCGACCCATTGGGTGTCTTCTGGTCCATTGATGACCCACATGTAAAGGGGATCTATCGTAGTCCTTTCGATAAGTAAGAGTGTAAAGCGCATGAAGGAACTCCATACTGATGGACTTTTGGAACCACTTGATTATGAATCACTTGGTACTTGCGAACCGTGCCTCATGGGCAAGATGACTAAAACACCGTTCTTCAGTACTATGGAGAGAGCAACAGATTTGTTGGAAATCATACATACAGATGTATGTGGTCTGATGAATATTGAGGCTCGTGGCGGATATCGTTATTTTCTCACCTTCACAGATAACTTAAGCAGATATGGGTATATCTACTTAATGAAACATAAGTCTGAAACGTTTGAAAAGTTCAAAGAATTTCAGAGTGAAGTTGAAAATCATCGTAACAAGAAAATAAAGTTTCTACGATCTGATAGTGGAGGAGAATATTTGAGTTACGAGTTTGGTGTACATTTGAAACAATGCGGAATAGTTTCGCAACTCACGCCACCCGGAACACCACAGCGCAATGGTGTGTCCGAACGTCATAATCGTACTTTACTAGATATGGTGCGATCTATGATGTAGATCCTGTTCTGGAAGTCATGCTACTAGATCATGATGAACCTACGAACTATGAAGAAGCGATGGTGAGCCCAGATTCCGCAAAATGGCTTGAAGCCATGAAATCTGAGATGGGATCCATGTATGAGAACAAAGTATGGACTTTGGTTGTCTTGCCCGATGATCTGCAAGCAATTGAGAATAAATGGATCTTCAAGAAGAAGACTGACGCTGACGGTAATATTACTGTCTACAAAGCTCGACTTGTCGCAAAAGGTTTTCGGCAAGTTCAAGGAATTGACTACGATGAGACCTTCTCACCCGTAGCGATGCTTAAGTCTGTCTGAATCATGTTAGCAATTGCCGCATTTTATGATTATGAAATTTGGCAGATGGATGTCAAAACTGCATTCCTGAATGGATTTCTGGAAGCAGAGTTGTATATGATGCAACCAGAAGGTTTTATCGATCCAAAGGGAGCTAACAAAGTGTGCAAGCTCCAGCGATCCATTTATGGACTGGTGCAAGCCTCTCGGAGTTGGAATAAATGCTTTGATAGTGTGATCAAAGCATTTGGTTTTATACAGACTTTTGGAGAAGTCTGTATTTACAAGAAAGTGAGTGGGAGCTCTGTAGCATTTCTGATATTATATGTGGATGACATATTACTAATTGGAAATGATATAGAATTTATGGATAGCATAAAGGGATACTTGAATAAGAGTTTTTCAATGAAAGACCTCGGTGAAGCTGCTTACATATTAGGCATAAAGATCTATAGAGATAGATCAAGACGCTTAATTGGACTTTCACAAAGCACATACCTTGACAAAGTTTTGAAGAAGTTCAAAATGGATCAAGCAAAGAAAGGGTTCTTGCCTGTGTTACAAGGTGTGAAGTTGAGCAAGACTCAATGCCCGACCACTGCAGAAGATAAAGAGAAAATGAAAGATGTTCCCTATGCTTCAGCCATAGGCTCTATCATGTATGCAATGCTGTGTACCAGACCTGATGTGTGCCTTGCTATAAGTCTAGCGGGGGGGGGGGGTACCAAAGTGATCCAGGAGTGGATCACTAGACAGCGGTCAAGAACATCCTGAAATACCTAAAAAGGACTAAGGATATGTTTCTCATATATGGAGGTGACAAAGAGCTCATCGTAAAAGGTTACGTTGATGCAAGCTTTGACACTGATCCGGACGATTCTAAATCGCAAATCGGATACGTGTTTACATTAAACGGTGGAGCTGTCAGTTGGTGCAGTTCTAAACAAAGCGTTGTAGCGGGATCTACATGTGAAGCGGAGTACATAGCTGCTTCGGAAGCAGCAAATGAAGGAGTCTGGATGAAGGAGTTCATATCCGATCTAGGTGTCATACCTAGTGCATCGGGTCCAATGAAAATCTTTTGTGACAATACTGGTGCAATTGCCTTGGCAAAGGAATCCAGATTTCACAAGAGAACCAAGCACATCAAGAGACGCTTCAATTCCATCCGGGATCTAGTCCAGGTGGGAGACATAGATATTTGCAAGATACATACGGATCTGAATGTTGCAGACCCGTTGACTAAGCCTCTTCCACGAGCAAAACATGATCAGCACCAAGGCTCCATGGGTGTTAGAATCATTACTGTGTAATCTAGATTATTGACTCTAGTGCAAGTGGGAGACTGAAGGAAATATGCCCTAGAGGCAATAATAAAGTTATTATTTATTTCCTTATATCATGATAAATGTTTATTATTCATGCTAGAATTGTATTAACCGGAAACATAATACATGTGTGAATACATAGACAAAAAGAGTGTCACTAGTATGCCTCTACTTGACTAGCTCGTTAATCAAAGATGGTTATGTTTCCTAACCATGAACAAGGAGTTGTTATTTGATTAACGGGATCACATCATTAGGTGAATGATCTGATTGACATGACCCATTCCATTAGCTTAGCACCCGATCGTTTAGTATGTTGCTATTGCTTTCTTCATGACTTATACATGTTCCTATGACTATGAGATTATGCAACTCCCGTTTGCCGTAGGAACACTTTGTGTGCTACCAAACGTCACAACGTAAATGGGTGATTATAAAGGTGCTCTACAGGTGTCTCCAAAGGTACATGTTGGGTTGGCGTATTTCGAGATTAGGATTTGTCACTCCAATTGTCGGAGAGGTATCTCTGGGCCCTCTCGGTATTGCACATCACATAAGCCTTGCAAGCATTGCAACTAATGAGTTAGTTGCGAGATGATGTATTACGGAACGAGTAAAGAGACTTGCCGGTAACGAGATTGAACTAGGTATTGAGATACCGACGATCGAATCTCGGGCAAGTAACATACGGATGACAAAGGGAACAGCGTATGTTGTTATGCGGTCTGACCGATAAAGATCTTCGTAGAATATGTAGGAGCCAATATGAGCATCCAGGTTCCGCTATTGGTTATTGACCGGAGACGTGTCTCGGTCATGTCTACATTGTTCTCGAACCCGTAGGGTCCGCACGCTTAAGGTTTCGATGACAGTTATATTATGAGTTTATGAGTTTTGATGTACCGAAGTTAGTTCGGAGTCCCGGATGTGATCACGGACATGACGAGGAGTCTCGAAATGGCCGAGACATAAAGATTGATATATTGGAAGGCTTTATTCGGACACCGGAAGTGTTCCGGGTGATTTCGGAGAAAGCCGGAGAGCCGGAGGGTTACCAGAACCCCCCCGGGAGAAGTAATGGGCCATATGGGCCTTAGTGGAGAGAGAGAGAGGGGCAGCCAAAGGTGGGCCGCGCGCCTCCTCCCCCCCTGGTCCGAATTGGACTAGGAGAGGGGGGGGGCGCCCCCCTTTCCCTCTCCCTCCCCACTTCTTTCCCCCTCCTAGTAGGAGTCCTACTCCTACTAGGAGGAGGACTCCTCCTTGGTGCGCCATAGAGGGCCGGCCGGCCTCCTCCCCTTGATCCTTTATATACGGGGGCAGGGGGCACCCCTTGACAGACAAGTTGATCCACGTGATCATATTGTTAGCCGTGTGCGGTGCCCCCTTCCACCATAGTCCTCGATAATATTGTAGCGGTGCTTAGGCGAAGCCCTGCGACGGTAGTGCATCAAGATCGTCACCACGCCGTCGTGCTGACGGAATTCTTCCCCGACACTTTGCTGGATCGGAGTCCGGGGATCGTCATCGAGCTGAACGTGTGCTAGAACTCGGAGGTGCCGTAGTTTCGGTGCTTGATCGGTCGGGCCGTGGAGACGTACGACTACATCAACCAAACGCTTCCGTTGTCGATCTACAAGGGTACGTAGATCACACTCTCCCCTCTCGTTGCTATGCATCACCATGATCTTGCGTGTGCATAGGATTTTTTTTGAAATTACTACGTTCCCCAACATGGCCTTGGTACATCACTGGTAGGCTGCCTGTCAAATTTTGTTCCATTTGGAGGTCGTTTGATGCCTCAACGGTTAACCGGGTAACCGCAAAACCCTCTCTCATTGCAGCCCAACACCCCTCCACAACAGCCCACTAGCCCATATAAACCTTCTCCATGCTATCCATCGTTGGATCACGATCGTGTGGGCAAAAACCGCATCTCATTTGGACTCCCCTAGCCCCCCTACCTATATATATGCCTTCCCCCGTCCAAATCCGGGTCCAAACCCTAGATCCACCTTCCTCCGCGCGCCAGACACGTCCGCTCGGTGCCGGACGCATCTGTCGCCGCCCCTTCGCGAATCAGGACGCGACACGTGGATCCACCGACCGCCCGCCAGGCCCGTCGCGGACCCGTGCGGCCAGAGCCGCCGCCCGCGCGTCCCGCGTCCCCGCGCCTT
>NC_041388.1:688535143-688539849 GCF_002162155.2 Triticum dicoccoides
CTAGCGCTGCTGCCGCCGCCGTGCTCCGCCTCGCCGCCCGACGACCTTACCCGTGCCGCCCCTCGCCACTTCATGTCGCCCGTGCCAGATCCGGCCGGAGGAGAGAGCCCCGGCGTCGGATCCGCCCTTCTCCGGTGACCTTGCCGCCCCACCTCGCCGGAGATCCGGTCACCGCCCAGATCTGCCTCGCCCCGCCCGATCCACTCCGCCCCGGACCCGAACCTCCGTCCTTTGACTTTTCCGTGAGGTGAAAATATCTCTAGGTCCCAGGAATTTTCATCTCATGTGCCCCTCTTTGACATGTCATATCTCCATGCATATAGCTCCGATTAGCGCATATGATATATCAAAATGTTCGTCTCGTGATTCTCTTCATGCTAGTGTCATTTTCATGCATGGCACTGTCCATATTGATGCCTTAATCTTTGTTGCGAAAGTGTTATATGATGTTGTCTGCCAGAATTCATCATAACTTGTTGATTTGTCATTTTTGTGGCATTTTGTGTGTGCATCTTTTGAGCAACATGTCTACATGTGTTAGGAGGTGGTGTAAGCCTTGTATTTTTATGAGCTCTGTGGTGACTAGCACAAGCATGCAAAGTAGGCCACATGATGTTGCTGATTTCAGACACTTAGTATTTCTGCTAAGTCTTTTCCTGTTACATTATGTTGCTATGTTGTCTTGTTGCCTCAAGTAGATCCATGCATATTTTGATGAAGTTCAGTAAGAGCGTTTTGAAGATATGGTTATGCTCTATTCATTCATGCCTCTGGTTGTAATTATGGAGTAGTGTAGCTTGTCATTACCATGCTCTACTTTTGTTAAATATAATTGTTGGCAGATTGTTATCATGAAGTGCATTTTTGCCATGAGTCTTGCTAGTGATCCATGCACCCTATGAACTCTCTCTTTCCATGATCAGCTTTATAAATGTGTCTTCTTACTGTTGATTACCTTGTGATGCCATGAAATGCTTTGTGGTGAGTGGCATGAGCTTGCAAAGTTGCCATCATGAATCTGTTTATGGCATGCTATGTTTTTCTACTATGTAAAGCTGTCCTTATCACTTGCCATGTTTGCATTGATGCTACCATCTTTTCTGTGCATCTTTGGCTCAAGTTCAGTCAGGGAGTTTAATTCATTGCCTTTAGTACTAGCATCCCATGCTTTTGTTTGCCATGATATGTTTCTGTAGCATGTTGTTTGCTAACTCTAAACATTGCTACCTGATGCTGTTTATGCCATGTTTAGAATTTTCACTAAATCTCTAACCTGATTGTCATTTGCTTTTTTGCCATGCTGATTTAGGCTTGTTCTAGTGAGTTCTAGCAGGAGCTCAGTGTTCATGAGTTGTAGAGCTTCACTTGTACTTCACTGCCATGTGTTTTGTTGCTATGTTGGAGTGATGTAGCATAGTCTCATGATGCATTTTAAGTGCTATGTTGCTGTTGAGCGCAGTTTTGCATCGTTCTTGTTTTGCTCGTCTTTTGCAAACCGTGCATCCGTTTCCGGTGATCCTTATATCGATTTTGACCGAAATCTCCTCATCTTTCCAGTGGCATGCTTCGTTTGCCAAGTTGATGCCATAATCATTTTTTTCCTTCCGGAGTACCCATATGTGTTGCACATCTTACCTTGCATTCCATGCCATGTCTTGCATCATGTTGCTTGTGCATTGCACCGTGATTGATTGTTGTTCCGTTGCTTGTGTTCTTGCTTTGGGTAGAGCCCGGAGACAAGTTCGTGAATGAGGATCCTGTTGAGTACGTTTACGAGGAGCAAGCTTTCAACAACCCTGAGAACTTTGCAGGCAAGATGATAATTACCCTCGATATCACTTCTATCTTTGCTTGCTAGTTGTTCGTTCTATCGCTATGTCGCGCTACCTACCACTTGTTTATCATGCCTCCCATATTTCCATGTCAAGCCTCTAACCAACCTTCCTAGCAAACCGTTCTTTGGCTATGTTACCACTTTTGCTCAGCCCCTCTTATAGCGTTGCTAGTTGCAGGTGCCTTGTAGGTTGTTCCATGTTGGAACATGGATATGTTGGGATGTCACAATATCTCTTATTTAATTAATGCATCTATATACTTGGAAAAGGGTGGAAGGCTTGGCCTTTTTGCTCGGTGTTTTGTTCCACTCTTGCTGCCTTAGTTTCCGTCATACCGGTGTTATGTTCCTTGATTTTTGCGTCCCTAACACGGTGAGGGTTTATGGGCCCCTCTTGATAGTTCGCTTCGAATAAAACTCCTCCAGCAAGGCCCAACCTTGGTTTTACCATTTGCCTAATAACAACCTCAAACTTGCATATGGACTTTCCGTACCCCATGGACTTAATCAACCTCCCGGGCCAGTGCTCCTCATGAGTGTTGGTCCAAACTGGCAGTAGCCGGGGCCACCAACGAGTGTGCTAGCCGGAAACTTAACCAATCCGATCGTGGCCTGAGACGAGATACGCGCGGCTCCTATCGGGGTGTTGGCATGTCGGGAGGTCTTACTAGACTAGTTTACCATTGTCAAAATATCTTGTGCACTGGGATTCCGAGTCTGATCGGAGGGTCCCACGATGGAGGACTGTCTCCGCGGATCGTGAGCTTGTCATGGGCTAAGTTGGGACAACCCTTCAGGGTTTAAACTTTCGAGAGCCGTGCCTGCGGTTATGTGGCAGATGGGAATTTGTTACTATTCGGTTGTAGAGAACTTTACACTTGACTTAACTAAAAGACACCAACCGCGTGTGTAACCGTGATGGTATCTTTTTGATGAGGTTCGGGAAGAGAACATGGTGGGGTTATGTTTGATCGTAAGTAGTTCATGATCACTTCTTGATCACTTATAGTTTACGACCGTTGCGTAGTTTCTCATCTTACTCTTGTACTCGTATGTTAGCCACCATATTTGCTTAGCACTTGCTGCAGCTCCACCTCATAACCTCATCCTAGCCGTAAGCTTAAATAGTCTTGATCTCGTGGGTTTTTAGATTGCTAAGTCCTCGTGACTCACAGATGCTACCAAACAGTTGCAGGTGCCGATGATCCCAGTGGAGGTGATGCCACCAAACTCAAGTGGGAGTTCGACGAAGACCTTGGGCGTTACTATGTTTCGTTTCCGGATGATCAGTAGTTGTGCCCAGTTGGGATGATCGAGATTTAGCTTTTGGGGTTGTCTTCCTTTTATCTGGATCCGTCCATAGTCGGACTATGTGTGTACTCTGAATGATGTATGAATTATTTTGATCATTGTGTGACAAGGCGATGGTAAGCCAACTATTTATTTTATCCTTGTTCTTGTACATGGGATTGTGTGAAGATGACCCTTCTTGCGACAATACCAAAATGCGGTTATGCCTCTAAGTCGTGCCTCGGCACGTGGGAGATATAGCCGCATCTTGGGCGTTACAATCAACTACAAGGAGTAATCAACACTACTAGCAACCCACAGGTACCAATCTGAGGTTTTGGGACCAAGATCGAATACAAGAGATGAACTAGGGTTTGCGAGGAGATGGTGTTGGTGAAGATGTTGATGGAGATTGACCCCCTATCGATGAGAGGATCATTGGTGATGACGATAGCTTTGATTTCCCCCTCCTGGAGGGATGTTTCCCTGGCAGAACAGCTCCGCCGGAGCCCTAGATTGGTTCTGCCCAGGTTCCGCCTTGAGACGGCGGCACTTCATTCTGGTTTTTTACCAGGTCAAAACACACCATATAGCCAAAGATGGGCACCGGAGGCCTACTAGGGGGCCCACAAGGTCGGGGGGCGCGCCCTCCACCCTTGTGGCTGGCTGGTGGCCCCCTCTGGTTCTTTCTTCGCCAAATATTTTTTATATATTCTAAAAACATGCTCTGTGAAGTTTCAGGACTTTTGGAGTGGTGCAGAATAGGTCTCTACTATTTGCTCCTTTTCCAGTCCAGAATTCCAGCTGCCAACATTCTCCCTCTTCATGTAAACCTTATAAAATAAGAGAGAATAGGCATAAGTATTGTGATATAATGTGTAATAACATCCCATAATGCAATAAATATCAATATAAAAGCATGATGCAAAATGGACGTATCAACTCCCCCAAGCTTAGACCTCGCTTGTCCTCAAGCGAAAGCCAATATCGAAAAATATGTCCACATGTTTAGAGATAAAGGTGTCGATAAAATAAAATAAGGACATGAGGGCATATCATGATTATCTTTAGAACAACAACATATATTGTCACTACAAAAAAGACACATCCGTGACATTTTGGGCCGAACAATTTTTTTTCTGTCATACATATGACACTTCTATGACGATAATTGTAACAAAACCTGGTATCATCATAGATGTGGTGGGATCGTACTTCTATGACAAAAATCATGACAGAAAATGGGCTTTTCATCCTGGGCGGGCCGGAGACGCAGCTGCATGACATTCTTTGGGCCGTCCATGACGGAAAAAACTGTGGTAGAAGCGAGGGGGAGGAAAATTTCGGGGAGTTCCCGGTTACGGTGGGAGGTCGGGGGCCGAGCGATGCGTGTTTCTCTCGTACACGTACGCGCGTGTGTGCGAGGCGTTGGGCTCTAACTGAACCCGAGCGATTGCACTACAGGCTATGCGTTACTGAACCCGAGCGATCGATCGATGGCTGTTAACTGAACCCGATCGACCGATTCCTTCGCTACTGCTGCTAACTGAAGCCGATCGGTGCTGCCTCTGGGATGAACAGT
>NC_041388.1:688540035-688573890 GCF_002162155.2 Triticum dicoccoides
GATGGCGTTGCCTCTGGATGAACAGGACCCCGTGGTGTGGTGGAGGGCTAGATGAACAGTAGACGGTGGAGGGGTGCCCGTGCAGGGGTGGTTGAACAGGACCCCGTGGTGTGGAGGGCTGGATGAATAGTAGACGGTGGAGGGGTGCCCGTGGAAGGGTGGTTGAACAGTAGCCGGTGGAGTAGCGCGCGGTGGAGGCTGGATGAACAGGAGCCCATGGAGGCTGGAGGAGATCGATGGTAGCCCGTGGAGGCTGGAGGAGGTCGACGGTGGAGATGAACAATATCCCGTGGAGTCCCGTTTTGCGGTACGCCACACCCCTCCTGATGAACAGGACCCCCGTTTCGACCGTAGGAGGTCCGTTTCGTCCGTTTTGCGGTACGCCACACCCCTCCCGATCAACAGGACCCCCGTTTCGACCGTAGGAGGTCCGCTTCGTCCGTTTTCCGGTACGCCACACCGCTCCCGATCAACAGGACCCCCGTTTCGACCGTAGGAGGTCCGTTTCCTCCGTTTTGCGATACGCCACACCCCTCCTGATCAACAGGACCCCCGTTTCGACCGTAGGAGGTCCGTTTCCTCCGTTTTGCGGTACGCCACACCCCTCCCCATGAACACGACGCATTCCATTACCTCCCCATGAACACGACGCATTCCGTTGCCTACCCATGAACACGACGATGACACTGTTTCTCCGTTCCGACCCAGCCATATACACGAGCCCTCGCCGTACGTATGCGTGAGTAGGCGTTCGAGCCCCTGCCCGTATGTACGTACGTGGCCGTATTTTTTTTCTTGCACCCTGGCTGCTGTACGTATGTGGCCGTATTTTCTTTCTTGCACCCTGGCCGCTGTACGTATGTGGCCGTATTTTCTTTCTTGCACCCTGGCCGCTGTACGTACGTGTACATGCTACGTGCGCGCCTCTACTACGACACGTGCATGCCTCTACATCGACCAGTATATATGTACGTACACGTTCGCGACCAGAATGACAACGCTACGTACGCTTCGACCAGGTGGGTCCCGACTGTCAGACACTTCCTTGCCTGCGAAGATGTAGCTGGTGGGTCCCAGCAGTTAGGGGGCGAATCATTTTGGTTTTTTTTGCCCGGACGCACTTCCTTGCGTGCGAAGATGTAGCTGGTGGGTCCCATCAGTCAGGGGGGCGAATCATTTTTTTACCCGGATGCACTTCCTTGCATGCGAAGGTGTAGCTGGTGGGTCGCAACAGTCACGGGGAAAACGTTTTTTCGTGAAATACGGTGGCCTGTCCGGTGGGTCCCTGCTGTCAGGTGGAGGAATCATTATTTTCTGCGTAATAAGGAGGCACTTCCTTGCTGCCGCCGTGGACCCAGCTGTCAGCCTCTCCACATACAGTCCACGTCCGATGGAAGTCGTTCATTGACCACGTTAACCATGCCGCGCCGAGAGCACCAGGGCGGTGGACAACGGCGAGGCCTGGGAAGGGGACGACGCGGAGACGGTGAAGACGCAGCAGTGCATGCCCACGCGGAGAGGGGTATGAGGGTTCACTCGTTCGGCTGCGGTCTGAGGCTGCCATCGCCGCAGGGCCTGGCCAGCGGTGGGAATAGTAGGGGGCGGTGAGGCCTCCGCGGCAGCACAGCCGACCACGGGAGGCAGGAGCAGGCGGCACAACCGGCGCTGCTTTGGGCAGCTGGAGCAAGAAGACCAGAGGTTGAAGAAGCACTACGGCCGTTGGATGGACATCGTACGGTCACTGGAGCTAGAATTGTTCATATTGACTAAGTTGACAAAGCCCTCCGTCCCCGTCAACTTAGTAGGCCCACAAGTCAGCCTCCCACCAAGGTGGGTCCCAGCTAGCAGGGGGAGTATTCATTTTTTTGTGCGTAATAAGGAGGCACTTCCGGTGGGTCCGAGCTCACAGCGGGGGAACATTTTTTTTCGTGAAATACGGTGGCCCGTCCGGTGGGTCCTAGCAGTCAGGGGAAACGTTTTTTCGCGAAATAAGGTGGGACATTCGGTGGGTCCCCGCTGTCAGGTGGAGGAATAATTATTTTGCACGTAATAAGGAGGCACTTCCTTGCGGCTGTCGTGGACCTAGCTGTCAGCCTCTCCACACACAGTACTCTTCCGATGGAAGTCGGTCATTGACCACGTTGACCACGCCGCGCCGCGAGCACCAGGGCGGTGGACGACGGCGAGGCCTAGGAAGGGGATGACGCGGAGCCGGGGAAGATGCGGCAATGGAAGCCCGCACAGAGAGGAGTACGAGGGTTCACTGGTTCGGCTGCGGTGTGAGGCTACCGTCGCCGCAGAATAACAGGGGGTGTGGGTGAGTGGAGGGATGACCTGGCCAGCGGTGGGAGTAGTATGGGGGCGGTGAGGCCTCCGCGGCAGCACAACCGGCCACGGGAAGCAGGAGCAGGCGGCACGACCGGCGCTGCTTTGGGCGGCTGGACCAAGAAGACCAGAGGTTGAAGAAGCACTACGGCCGTTGGATGGACATCGTACGGTCACTGAAGTTAGAATCGTTTATATTGACTAAGTTGACAAAGCCCTTGGTACGCTCCAACTTAGTAGGCCCACAGGTCAGCCTCCGAAACGGTGCGCCCCAGATGTCAGGGGGAGGAATCATTTTTTGGGCGGCCGAAGCTAATAATATCCGAGATTGAAGAAGAAGCACGACATCCGTTCGATAGACATCCAACGGCCACTGCTGCTAGAACCGCGTGTTGACTATAATAAGTTGACAAAGCCTTGCATACGCGTCAACTTATTTTTTTAGGGGACGCGTCACTTAGTAGGCCCACAAGTGTGTGGTAGAGAACTTATAGCCCATTTGCGTTTTGTAAGAATGTACATCCCATTTTTGAATTCTAATGGAATTTACAACAACCCATTTACAGTTTGTTAAAAGTACAACCCATTTTCTAGCTAGGACAACGATTAATAATTTCAACCAATCGTTGAAGACAGAATTCAATAAAATTTCCCACATTTTGATGGGATCCAAAATATTTTTATCCCGAAATTTCTAGTCAGATTAAATATAAATTTGTATTATATAAAAATCCAACGAAACATTGCGCGCGCAACAATGAAAATTTAAGATTTTCAAAATCCATAAATAATATTTTATAAACTAATTTCGTGTTTGGTGCATTTTTTATAGTTACTGCCCAGTTTTTATAATTACATCCCATTTATTATTTTTTAAAGCCCATTTTCCTGTTAAGCCTAATGCATCCCTCCTAGGAAAGATTTGCAGCCCAGCGGGGCGGAGAATAACAAGTTGACCTTGCCTGGGTATTCCTCAAGAAGACGTATAGCTGGGCTAGCCATTTTCATCTTGAAAAAATTAGTATGTGGGCTGGATATCTGGCCTGGGCTAGACGGGCCACAGCCCGCCCAGTTAATACCCTGTTCTCCTCTGAACAATAACGAAACCATCGCCAAGAAAAACTCTGCAGTGCTCACACCTCAAAAACACAAATACTGCTCGAGCTGCTTGGTCCCAGCTGTCGGCCGCACCTTGTGCAATTCTCTCGTTTATATTGACTACATAGGTTGACAATGGTGTGGGACTGTGATGTCAGGAAACCAGGAGAAAGCAAAAAAAATATAGTTGTACATAATAAGGAGGCACTTGCGTACGTACGGCTATGGCCCTAGTGGGTCCCTAGTGTCATCCAGTCAAAATAAAGTCATCTCCTGAATCCTCATGTTCGTTGACGATGTTAACAATGCTCGGCGCCACGGCGAGCGCAACAACTCGAAGGACAATGGAGAGGGCCTCGCGGGCCCTACAGATGGTCTAATACAGCGCCCGCTGCTCATTCAGGAAGCCAGGATACCCGGACACCTATGAGCACCTTCGAGAAACCGAGACGGCATGAAACGGTAAGGCCGCGCTTGGGAGCTATGGTTTATTTCAAACATGTATTAACATACAAGTGTAATTTACTCGTCATCGGAAACAACGCGTAAAATATAGGCGTAATGAAACCGAGGGCCCGAGGTCTGTAAGTAAAACCGGCGGGTTACGCGTGTAATTTGAGAGACCAGTTTATATTTTACGAGCACTGCTATATGGACGACATTACCAGACAATACATGCACGACGTGTGTATCATGCCATCCATGGGCAAGGCTGAAACAGCAGCTAACGGCTGTATTAGCAATCGTTAGAGTGTCATTCAGCGTTTTTATCGTGTGTGAAGTACTTCCGATATTTTACTAGTCAAAATCAACCAACAATGCGCCTTCGCCCGAGACCATCTGCTCTAATTTACAAGCGTCAGTTTTACAAGTGGTTTTGGTTGGAAAACGACGATCCAATCACGGCCTAAGATCATGTATGTCTAACCTACCCGACTTGTCGTATAGGCTATGAATGAAACATCAGACGATGAACTTCTTAAGCACGGAAACAACAGAAGAGGATGATCTTCTTAACAAGCAAATCACTGGCATTAGATCGACATGCAAAACAATACGAAGCATTATTCTCAGGAGGCATGGTGAACAGCTTGTGATGCCGCATGCCACAACATTCCAAGCTCAACTTTGCAATCAAACACAAGGCCTTGCATTACATAGACAATATTCAGAACAAACTCTTAACACAAGAATATCTCAGCAGAGTAACTATTTACTTCTAAACTGAACACAGGAATAGGAAAAAACACTCGACGCTGCTCACAACAAGGGCATCCCACTCAAAAATATCAAATGCATGTCTTCTGGCTAACATCAATGAGCAAATTTTGACAAGGTTTTCCAATTCCAATATATTAAACTAATGTCTTCTTGCTAACATCAATGATTAAACTTTGACATGCTTTTCCCATTAAAAATATGTAATGCCTATGATCGTGGAGTCCTGTCGTAGCTTCTTGTAATTGTTAGGGCACTTTTTGCCGAGGGCACTCCACGTGTTGTTAAATTGCCAATGGTCTCTGCAGACTAGTCATGTCACTGGTGTCTAATAATACTCTGTAAAGCTTCTCGGTCATTCCTTCTGTAATGTAGTGCAAACAGTGACTGCTGATACGTCTCCGACGTATCTATAATTTTTGATTGCTCCATGCTATATTATCTACTATTTTGGGCAATATTGGGCTTTATTATCCACTTTTATATTATTTTTGGGACTAACCTATTAACCGGAGGCCTAGCCCAGATTTGTTGTTTTATGCCTATTTTAGTGTTTTGAAGAAAAGGAATATCAGACGGAGTCGAAACGGAATGAAATCAACTGGAGAAGTTATTTTTGGAAGGAAACACACCTGATAGACTTGGACCCCACATCAAGGAAGGAACAAGGTGCTCACGAGGGTGGGGGGCGCGCCCCCCTGTCTCATGGGGCCCGCGTGGCTCCCCTGACGTACCTCCTGCACCCATATATACCTACGTGACCTGAAACTTCCGTAACACACAATAGATTGGGAGTTTCGCCTCCAGAAGTCTCCGTAGCCACCGAAAACCAATCTAGACCCGTTCGGGCACCCTGCCGGAGGGGGCAATCCTTCTCCGGCGGCCATCTTCATCATCCCGGTGCTCACCATGATGAGGAGGGAGTAGTTCTCCCTCGGGGCTGAGGGTATGTACCAGTAGCTATGTGTTTGATCTCTCTCTCTCTCTCTCTCTCTCTCTCTCTCGTGTTCTTGAGGTGATACGATCTTGATGTATCGCGAGCTTTGCTATTATAGTTGGATCTTATGTTTCTCCTCCCCCTCTTCTCTCTTGTAATGAATCGAGTTTCCCCTTTGAAGTAATCTTATCGGATTGAGTCTTTAAAGACTTGAGAACACTTGATGTATGTCTTGCCGTGGATATCTGTGGTGACAATGGGATACCACATGCCACTCGATGTATGTTTTGGTGACCAACTTGCGGGTTCATGAACCTATGCATAGGGGTTGGCACACGTTTTCGTCGTGATTCTCCGGTAGGAACTTTGGGGCACTCTTTGAGGTTCTATGTGTTGGTTGAATAGATGAATCTGAGATTGTGTGATGCATATCGTATAATCATGCCCACGGATACTTGAGGTGAAAATGGAGTATCTAGGTGACATTAGGGTTTTGGTTGATTTGTGTCTTATGGTGTTATTCTAGTACGAACTCTAGGGCTGTTTGTGACACTTATAGGAATAGCCCAATGGATTGATTGGAAAGAATAACTTTGAGGTGGTTTCGTACCCTACCATAATCTACACTAGCGAAAGTATGAGCCCTAGGCCTTGTTTCCTAGCATTGCAATACCGTTTACGCTCACTTTTATCACTTGCTACCTTGCTGTTTTTATTATTTAAGATTACAAAAACTATTATCTACTATCCATATACCACTTGTATCACCATCTCTTCGCCGAACTAGTGCACCTATACAATTTACCATTGTATTGGGTGTGTTGGGCACACAAGAGACTCTTTGTTATTTGGTTCCAGGGTTGCTTGAGAGAGACCATCTTCATCCTACGCCTCCTACGGATTGATAAACCTTAGGTCATCCACTTGAGGGAAATTTGCTACTGTCCTACAAACCTCTGCACTTGGAGGCCCAACAACGTCTACAAGAAGAAGGTTGTGTAGTAGACATCAAGCTCTTTTCTGGCGCCGTTGCTGTGGAGGTTAGCGCTTGAAGGTATATCTTTAGATATTGCAATCGAGTCTTTTAGTTTCTTGTTTGATCACTAGTTTAGTTTATAAAAGAAAACTATAAAAAAATGGAATTGAGTTTGTCTCATACGCTTCACCTTTTTAATATCTTTCGTGAGTATGATGGAAAGGATAATTGTGCTCAAGTGCTAGAAGAAGAAATCTACAAAATGTTTGGCACTAAATATTTGAATGATGAGCATGATTGCAAGGTTGTTAGTATTAATTCCTTGAATATCCATAGTGCTAATGATACGCAAAGCCACAAGCTTGGGGAAGCTATGTTTAATTTGATGAAGATGATATTTTTTATCCCCCAAGCTTTGATGAGCAAATTTACTATGATGAAAGCATGCCTACTATATATGATGTTTATTGTGATGACACGCATGATTTAAAGAATAATAATAACAATGAACCTTGTCATCTCGATCTTAATTTTCAATCACATGATAGTTATTTTGTTGAGTTTGCTCCCACTATTATTCATGAGAAGAATTTTGCTTATGTGGAGAGTAATAAATTCTCTATGCAAGTAGATCATGAAAAGAATTATTTAGGTGATGGTTATATTGCTGAATTCATTCATGATGCTACTGAAAATTATTATGAGGGAGGAATATATGCTTGTAGGAATTGCAATAATATCAAATTTCCTCTCTATGTGCTTAAAATCTTGAAGTTATGCTTGTTTTGCCTTCCTATGCTAGTTGATTATTGTTCCCACAAGTTGTTTGCTCTCAAAATCCCTATGCATAGGAAGTGGGTTAGACTTAAATGTGCTAGTTATATTCTTCATGATGCCCTCTTTATGTTTCAATCTTATCCTTTATGTGAGCATCATTGAAATCATCATGCCTAGCTAGGGGCGTTAAACGATAGCGCTTGTTGGGAGGCAACCCAATCTTATTTTAGCTACTTGCTTTTTGTTCCTGTTTAATAATAAATAATCCATCTATCCTCTGTTTATATGTGGTTTTATGTGTTTAATTAGTGTTTGTGCCAAGTAGAACCGTTGGGAAGACTTGGGGAAAGTCTTTGCGATCATGCTGTAAAAAACAGAAACTTTAGCGCTCACGAGAATTGCTGCCATTTTTATTTGGAGAGTGCTATTTAGTTAATTCTTTTTGAAGATGATTAATAGATAAATTATTCAGGTCCAGCAATTTATTTGAGAATTTTATGAGTTCCATAAGTATACGTTTAATCCAGATTACTACAGACTGTTCTGTTTTTGACAGATTCTGTTTTTCATGTGTTGTTTACTTATTTTGATGAATCTATGGCTAGTAAAATAGTTTATAAACCATAGAGAAGTTGGAATACAGTAGGTTTAACACCAATATAAATAAATAATGAGTTCATTACAGTACCTTGAAGTGGTGATTTATTTTCTTATACTAACGGAGCTTACGAGTTTTCTGTTAAGTTTTGTGTTGTGAAGTTTTCAAGTTTTGGGTAAGGATTCGATGGACTATGGTATAAGGAGTGGCAAGAGCCTAAGCTTGGGGATGCCCGAGAGACCCCAAGGTAATATTCAAGGACAACCAAGAGCCTAAGCTTGGGGATGCCCCGGAAGGCATCCCCTCTTTCGTCTTTGTTCATCGGTAACTTTACTTGGAGCTATATTTTTATTCGCCACATGATATGCGTTTTGCTTGGAGCGTCAATTTATTTTGTTAGGATTTGCTTGCTGTCATTTATAACAATGTTTTGCATATTTTATTTCAATAAAAGTGGCATTGATAGCCTTTACTATGCCTATGTTACAAGTATACATGTTGCTGTTTGAAAACAGAAAGTTTACCGCTGTTGCAATAATTCCCTAGAAAAGTCAGAATGTCATAAAATGTTGAAACATTTTGCATATTAAGCCCTGATAAATTTACTACAGTGGGAATTTTATTTCATAATTTTTGGAGCTAGGGAAGTATGGATGTTGCTGCATTCTTTACAGACTATCCTGTTTAGGTAGATTGCTGTTATGTTTGCATTGTTTGCATATGTTTGCTTCTTAAATGATTCTATTTGAGGATAGGACTATTAAATATGCAGAGGCATTTAGTATGCAATGTTGAATAATAATTTTAGTGGTTTGCTACAGTGGAGTATGATAAGGTTTTGGCAATGGTTTATACTAACTTATCTCACGAGTCCTTGTTGAGTTTTTGTGTGGATGAAGCTTTTGAGATTTAGGGAGACCGTGATATGAGAGGAATTAATGAGACACAAAAGCTCAAGCTTGGGGATGCCCAAGGCAGCCCAAGATAATATTTCAAGAAGTCTCAAGCATCTAAGCTTGGGGATGCCCCGGTTGGCATCCCACCTTTCTTCTTCAACAACTATCAGTTAGTATCGGTTGATCCTAAGTTTTTGCTTCTTCACATGATGTTTGCTATTCTTAGAATGTCATTTTATTTTTATTTGATTGCTGTTTGAATAGAATACCAAGATCTGAAATTATTAAATGTTAGAGAGTCTTCACATAGTTGCATAATTATTCGACTACTCATTAATCTTCACTTATATCTTTCGGAATAGTTTGTCATTTGCTCTAGTGCTTCACTTATATCTTTTAGAGCATGGTGGTAGTTTTATTTTGAAGAAATAGATGAACTCTCATGCTTCACTTAGATTATTTTGAGAGTCTTAAATAGCATGGTAATTTGCTTAAAATCCTAATATGCTAGGTATTCACGAATAATAAAATTCTCTTATGAGTGTGTTGAATACTATGAGAAGTTTGATAGTTGATAATTGTTTTGAGATAAGGAGATGGGGATATTAGAGTCATGCTAGTTGAGTAGTTGTGAATTTGAGAAATACTTGTGTTGAAGTTTGTGATTCCCGTAGCATGCACGTATGGTGAACCGTTATGTAACGAAGTCGGAGCATGATTTATTTATTGATTGTCTTCCTTATGAGTGGCGGTCGGGGACGAGCGACGGTCTTTTCCTACCAATCTATCCCCCTAGGAGCATGCACGTAATACTTTGCTTTGATAACTTCTAGATTTTTGCAATAAGTATATGAGTTCTTTATGACTAATGTTGAGTCCATGGATTATACGCACTCTCACCCTTCCACCTTTGCTAGCCTCTCTAATACCACGCACCTCTCGCTGGTATCATACACCTACCATATACCTTCCTCAAAGCATCCACCATACCTACCTATTATGGCATTTCCATAGCCATTCCGAGATATATTGGCATGCAACTTTCCACCATCTAGTTCATCATGACACATTCATCATTGTCATATTGCTTAGCATGATCATGTAGTTGACATAGTATTTGTGGCAAAGCCACCGTTCATAATTTCTTCATACTTGTCACTCTTGATTCATTGCATATCCCGGTACACCGCCGGAGGCATCCATATAGAGTCATACTTTGTTTTGGAATCGAGTTGTAATCATTGAGTTGTAAATAAATAAAAGTGTGATGATCATCTTCAATAGAGCATTGTCCCAAATAAAAAAAGGGAAAGACCAAAAAAAGGGGAAGGCCAAAAAAAAGGAGAAAGGCCAAAGAAAAAGAAGGCCCCAAAAAAAGAAAATAAATAAAAAGGGGCAATGCTACTATCCTTTTTTCCACACTTGTGCTTCAAAGTAGCACCATGATATAGCAAGTCTCATATATTGTGCTTCAAAGTAGCACCATGTTCTTCATATAGAGAGTCTCATATGTTGTCACTTTCATATACTAGTGGGAATTTTACATTATAGAACTTGGCTTGTATATTCCAATAATGGGCCTCCTCAAGTGCCCTAGGTCTTCGTGAGCAAGCAAGTTGGATGCACACCCACTAGTTTCTTTTTGAGCTTTCATATACTTATAGCTCTAGTGCACCCGTTGCATGGCAATCCCTACTCACTCACATTGATATCTATTGATGGGCATCTCCATAGCCCGTTGATACGCCTAGTTGATGTGAGACTATCTTCTCCCTTTTTGTCTTCTCCACAACCACCATTCTATTCCACCTATAGTGTCGGTGGGAACGACACCTATGGGATCACAAGAATCCCTAATACGGTTGCAGGGCGCGGGGTCGTGAGAAGAGCGGATCAAACAGATAGGACACGGTTCATTTATCCAGGTTCGGGCCGCGAGGATGCGTAAAACCCTACTCCTGCTTTGGTGGATTGTATATCTGTGTTCTTGAGCTAGCTATGGGGCGTGAGGAGCTCCAAAAAGCCGAATCCTCCTCCTGGTCGCCTCGGGCCTCCTTTTATAGGAAAGGGGTTAGCACAGTGGCACACAGGAGGTGGAAAGGGTACAGTGATGTGAGTTTATCCCTCGCATTACAGGACAAGGCGCCTTTAATGCGTCTTGCCCAGGTGTCCTTGCTTTATCGGGGACGGGGGAGAGCCCTGTCTCGTCTGTCGCCGCTCCCTCTCATGTCGACACGCGCCCTGGCCAGTGGCGCCCGCGGTGCCATGTAGGCAGGCAGGCAGCTGAGCTGGCGCAGTGGTGGGTCTCCATGAAGATCCGCATGCCGCCATGCAGGTGCCTGCCCAGCTGGTTGGGTCGGCAGCTGCATGCGAACGGCGGTGGAGGTTTGACTGGCGTGGGCCTGATGGTGGCCCTACGGGTGTTCTTGGCAAGGGCCTTGCCGGGGCCCCGACAAGGGTCTTGCCGTGGCGCCTGCTGTCATCCCCGGCAAGGCTCTTGCCGGGGGCCTTGTGGTCCTCCTTGGCTGGGATCCCACCAAGGATCATCATCTTCTAAAGGGTGTATCTGATCTTGAATGCCTTCACAAAGATCTGCATGCCACCACGGGGATGTCTCCCGAATCCTTGCCCCATGGGGGCAGTGGACTCAAGGGTGACTCACTCCGTAGGTGTGGGGCGAGCTACCATGGCAAGGGTCTTTCCGGGTTTGCTAAAACCGCCTCCCGGCAAGGATCTTGCCGGGGGGGGGGGGGTCCGCTTCGTCCCCTTTGCTCTTTGTGGTCTTGGTCTTGGCGTCGTTCTGCTTCTCCTGAGCTTCGGCCTTACCTTGGCTCACCTCCCTTGCCTTGCTTCAGTGTGGTGGTGCCCGTGGCTCAGACTACCCGTGCACAGTTATAGGGGTACAAAAAGTGTACCCCTCTTTTTGTACACCGACAGGAGCCCCCAGGCCTGGGCCACACGTAAGCACAATCGCGTCGTTGGGCTGGGCCCAAAAACGGTGCGCGGGCAGGCGGGGCGGTTTTTACTGCGGTAAGTCTCTTCGCGCGCTGCGCTTCCTATGCTTCCCGCGCATGGCGCGGCGTGGGGAGGTGTGTGTGACGTGGGCGCCATGCGTGGGGCTGAGCTCTGCATGCATGCGTCACGTCATTGTAAAGGGGGCGATTTGCGCCTTCCCCATAAACGGAGGGAGGCATGGAGGCGCGACCCATTTACTGAACGGGGCCGAGGCGTGGTTTTCAAGGCGTCCACTCCCCACGATCACGGGGTGGGGAGAGGTCGCCTCACCCGTCGCCTCAGTCCTGCACGCCTGCCACGTGGCTCTCATGCGCTTGGGGTGGCGAACGGTGGAGGCAGGAAACCGGGCCGCTGCGGGCTGGGGCAGCGGGTCGGTCCCAGTTCCCTGCGCCTTCCGCATCTTGATTGGCTGAGCGGGGCGGCCGAGCCCCCACCCCGTTCCTTTATAAAGAGCGGGAGGGGATGGCGTCCCGCATTCTTTTCATCTCCTCCTTCCTTCGGCTTCTGCTACCCCCTTCCATCCGCCATGGAGAGAGGGAATCCTGGTCCTTCAACGGTGGCGGCGAGGGTCGCTGCTCGACAACGCGTCCCTCCTTCTCTTGCACCCGCGGTGGCAGAGCCAGCCACGAGGGGAAGGGGGAGGGGGAAAGGCCGGGGCGCTCGGGGAAGAGGAGGATGGGGCGGCGCGCCGGCCTCGCCTCCGCCAGCAGCTCCTCCTCCAATGGAGGGCCATGTTGGGGATGACCCTTGTGAGTTCTTCGTCAGGCTGCGCCGGCCGCCGCGCCGTCGCCTTCGTCTCCCGACTCCATTTGCGCGGGAGATGGAGCTGGATCCGCCGGAATCCTTGCGGCTGCACATGAGGGGCTGCGGGATCAGTGGCACGCGGGTCCGCGTCGAATTCCCCGCCCCTCACGTGATGTATCTTTATCGGGGATGGAAGATGCTTGCTCATATCCACCGCTTGACAGAGGGGCTCACTCTCCATTTTAAGCTGATGGAGGGTGGCCTTCTCTCTGTCAAGGTCTTCGGGTGTTTTGGGACCCGTGCAAGGTGCTGCGTGGAGAGCTCTTCTGATAGTGAAGACTCCTCCTCGGGCGGGAGTGACGAGGAGGACAGCGGCAACGACGACGAGGGTAGTAGGTGGCAGGATGACGGGTCCGATTAGGTGTTGGGTGCCGCTCCGTGCGGCACCGGCGACCCCATCATCCGCGTCGCCGGCTCCCTGAACTTCTCGGGGTCGTCTCCTTGGGCGGCTGGCGTTGGGAGGCTGCGGAAGAGGAAGAGGGCGGGCGGCAAGGCCGTCAAATCGGAGTACGCAGGCACCGACGCCTTCAATGCGTGCTGACGTCCTGCCGCCTCGTCTTCGAGCTCTGCTTCCGGTGGTGCCATCACCATCCAGCCTTCGGACGGCCACCGAGATGTTCTCTTGTTGTCTTCTGCCACCCGTAGCTTGCCTAGGCGCCCCTTTTGCCCTTTTCTCGTCCTTAACCCGCCTCCTGAGGAGAGGGACAAGAAAGGGATTACGGGCACCTTATCTCTTTTTAGTTTGTAAGCCTTTGAGCCTTAGCTAAATTTAAAACTTGTAATCCCATCATTCATGTTTTTCATTCCCTATGGACTGTACCTGAGTGGAATGTTTTTAATGAAAAAGGGATGCTTGCTGGGTCATTTGTTTGTGGGTAGAACCCAC
Organism: Triticum dicoccoides; assembly: GCF_002162155.2. Classification (NCBI taxonomy): domain Eukaryota; kingdom Viridiplantae; phylum Streptophyta; class Magnoliopsida; order Poales; family Poaceae; genus Triticum; species Triticum dicoccoides. Next base: position 688,553,566 of record NC_041388.1, read on the forward strand.
GACAAGGAGTAAATCCTTGATATCTTTAAGATAAACATTTCCTTGCCCGGCAACAGGCCTTGCCGTCTCCCCACTTCGCTCGACCTTTCTCACATGTTTCGCGGAGGAAGGGATGAGGTGGGTTCAGGCTCCTTGTTTCATCCACTCGCTGCCGCGACTACGACCAAACCTGGCCCCAGGAACGAGCCCTAGGGCCTAGAGTTAGGGGAGCACGGTAGCTTTAGGAAAAAACGAGGTTTCACATGCCTCAGTCCATAAGGGAATGCATGATAAGGGATGAAGAACTTATCTGAAGCTGTAGCCCCCGGCAACTCTGGTTTGCCATGGGTGAATCTTTGCTCTTGCAGCCCCCGGCAATACTGGCTTGCCGGGGTCTAGATGCTGGTCTGTCCTTCTTCTCTTTTTCGTCTTCAAGTGATCCGGCAAGGATATCTATGAGTCCTGTGAACCAAAGAAGACAAAAGAACGGCAAAGAGATGCACACTCGACCTCTAGGCTAGGGGTTAGTCGCCGCTAAGCACTATCAACCCTAACCAAGGACGAGACTCGACCTAGCATGCATGCTATAACTTAGGGCGCCAGCGCTTCATTCATTTATGCTCAGGGTCTGCGCCTGGCTTTGTACAAAGGGTTACATGCATCATCGGCAATGCTTGTACAAAACGTGGCTCGCCGGGGGCCCGGCAAGCCGCGCCTCACGGGTAAAACTTGCGAAGATGCTCAATGTTCCAGGAGTTACTCACCGGAACAGCATCTTCGGTCTCCAGGCAGACTGTGCTAGGCCTGGTGACTCGTATTACCCGATAAGGGCCTTCCCACTTTGGCGTCAACTTGTTGGAATTCTTGGCCGATTGAACGCGCCGAAGGACAAGGTCGCCTTCCTCAAGGCTTCGGGCATGAACCTTGCGGCTATGGTAGCGGCGCAAGGCTTGCTGGTAGCGTGCTACTCTCACAGCCGCCCGAAGACGATCTTCCTCAAGGAGCATTGCGTCATCTTGCCGCAGTTGCTCTTGCTCAAGCTCATCATAAGCGAGCACTCGAGGTGACCCGTATATGAGTTCAGTGGGGAGAACTGCTTCTGCCCCGTATACTAGGGCAAAGGGTGTCTGGCCGGTGGCTCGATTTGGCGTCGTCCTGATCGACCAAAGAACCGTCGGCAACTCATCAATCAGCGCCTTCCACTCTTGTGCAGCCTGTCAAAGGTCTTGGTCCTTAAGCCTCACAATGCTTCAACATTTGCCCTCTTAGCTTGACCATTGCTTCGTGGGTGAGCAATGGAAGCGAAACAGACTTTGCTGCCGAGGTCTTGGATATATTGCATGAAGGTGCGGCTTGTGAACTGTGTGCCGTTGTCGGTGATGACCCTGTTGGGTACACCAAAACGACACACTAGTCCCTTGAAGAACTTGACGGCTGACTGAGCTGTGACCTTCCTCACTGCCTCCACCTCCAGCCACTTTGTGAACTTGTCAATTGCAACGTACAAGTACTCAAAGCCCCCGACAACATGGGGGAAAGGGCCCAGTATGTCGAGCCCCCAGACCGAGAAGGGCCAGGAGAGAGGAATGGTTTGAAGGGCTTGAGCTGGCTGATGAAGCTTCTTTGAATGGAACTGACATGCTTCACACCTGGTGGCTAGTGTCGTCGCATCCTGGAGGGCGGTGGGCCAGAAGAAACCTTGCCGAAATGCCTTGCGGGCAAGGGCCCTTGACCCGATGTGGGATCCACATATGCCTCTGTGTATCTCCGCCAACAGCTCCAGTCCTTCCTCCCGAGGGATACACTTCAATTTCACACCGTTCGGCCTCTTTCTGTACAGGACGTCATCGACGAACTGGTACATGGTAGAGCGACGGGCTACTTTTTCTGCTTCTTCCTGCTCTTTAGGAAGTTCCCCTGTTTGGAGGAATCGGACGGTATGCTGTGCCCACGCTGGAGCCTGGGGCTCGACGACGAGGACTAAAGGCATTTCCTCCGCTATAGGAGCGGCTGTCCTGACAGCAAGAGCTTGACGCTCCGCCGGAGCTAGTCATCCCGTGGCGGGCTCAATGTCCCTGGCAACATCCTTGCCGGCGGCTCCGGGGAGCTCGGCGGGAAAGTACTTGCCGGGTCCTGATTTCCTCCTCTTGTTCTGCTCTGTTGATGGATCAACGGATGGCTGAGTTAGCTGGAGCACAAAGGTACCTGGTTCCACAGGTAGCTTGAGGGCAGCGCGTTTTGACAGGTAATCGGCGATATCATTCTCCGCTCGAGGAATGTATTCAGCCTGTATACCGTCGAAACGCTCTTCCAGCTTTCTCACTTCATCGACGTAGGCCTTCATCAACGGGCTCTGGTAGTCCTTGTTGACTTGCTTGACGACGAGCTGCGAGTCGCCCCTGACGATGGGCTTCTTGATTCCGAGGTCTGCCGCGATCCTAAGACCGGCAAGCAGCCCTTCGTACTCTGCCGTATTGTTTGTTGACACCTCCCTGGGGAAGTGCATCTGGATCACGTACTTGAGGTGCTCTCCGGTGGGTGCGACAAGCAGTACGCCAGCCCCGACGCCGTGTAAGGAGAAAGCTCCATCAAAGTACATGATCCAACTGCAACTTGCCTCCTTGCCGGGGAGAGCAGTCTCTTGGGCTTCTTCATCAGGCGTTGCGGTCCATTCTGAAATGAACTCCGCCAGGACTCGGCTCTGAATCGTCGAAGTACTTTCAAACTTGAGGCCAAAGCTGGACATCTCCAGTGCCCATTCCACAATTCTTCCCGTTGCATCTGGATTGTGCAATATCCGTTGCAGAGGTAGGCGAGTGACGACAGTGATCTCGTGTGCTTGGAAGTAGTGACGCAGCTTCCTCGAGGCCATAAGAAGGCCAAAGAGCAGTTTCTGCACACCGAAAACCAATCTGGACCGCCCTTGCAAACATCGAACCAGCACTCTTCAGCCCGAAAGGCATCCGCATGAAACAATACATACCACATGGGGTGATGAATGCTGTTTTCTCTTCGTCTTCTCTTGCCATGAAGATCTGGTGGTAGCCAGAGTAGGCATCGAGGAATGACAACAGATCACACCCAGCTGTGGAGTCAACAATCTGGTCGATGTGCGGCAACCGGAAGGGGTCCTTAGGACAAGCCTTATTGATATCTGTGTAATCAATACACAGCCTCCACTTCCCATTAGCCTTGCGCACTACGACCGGATTGGCCAACCACGTTGGATGGAGCACTCCTCTTACCAAACCTGCCGCTTCCAGTTTCCGGATCTCCTCTGTGATGAACTCTTGTCATTCCAAATCTTGCTTTCTGACCTTCTGCTTGACGGGCCGCGCATGAGGACAGACAGCAAGGTGGTGCTCAATCACCTCCCTGGGAATGCCGGGGATGTCGGAAGCTTGCCATGCAAACACACCGACATTCGCCCATAGGAAGGTAACGAGCGCGTCTTCCTATTTGTCGTCAAGGGTGGAGCTTGTAGTGAAAGCCCCTCCCGTGCCGTCCTCATTGACAGAAACCTTCTTGGTTCCCAGCGGTATGGCCCTGGGCTTCTTCTTTCCGCTGGTGGAGCTCTCTGGCACGTCCTCGACGGGAGCGCTACACTCCGGAGAGGTGCACTTGCCAGAGTGGGTGTCCGAGGTCTCACCGGTCTTCTTCTTCTTCTTCCTCCCCGGGGTCCCAGCGGCAGGAGCAAGTGCCCTACTGGCGGCAGCTGCTGCAACTGCTTGCTGGTATAGTTGGCCAGCGCAAATCAGCACATCTTTCTTATCGTAGGGGATGGTGATGATCGTCACGGGTCCTAGCATCTTCAGGGTGTTGTAGGCGTAGTGTGACGCCGCCATGAACTTGGCCAGCGCTGGGCGGTCAAGGATCCCGTTGTAGGGCAAGGGGATCTTGGCAACATCAAACACGATCCTCTCCGTCCTGTAGTTCAGATCGCTTCCAAAAGTCACGGGCAGCGTGACCTTTCCCTTAGGTTGGCTTCTTCCCGGGTTGACCCCCTGAAACGTGCCCGTCTCTTCGAGGTCTCCATCAGGAATCTGCAGTTTCTCGATCACGGCAGGAGAGATCAAGTTCAGACCGGCCCCACCATCGACTAGCATCTTTGTCACCTTGAGGTTGCGTATTGTTGGTGAAACCAACAATGGCAAGCACCCGACCGCAGTAGTGCGATCAGGGTGATCCTTAGTGTCAAAAATGATAGGTGTGCTGGACCACTTCAGCGGCCTTTGGGCATCAAACGACGGCTCTGCCGCTGTAATCTCTCGCGCCCACTGTTTAAGCTAGCGGTGAGAAGTATGCAGCGAGGCACCACCGTCGACGCACATGGCCTCTGTAGCTTTCTGAAACTCTTGGTCGCCGGATTCGTCGTCCTCTTCGTGATCGTCGTCTTCTGGCTTTTTGTCACGGCCCCGGGCGGGCCTCTCCTGTTGTTTATCCTTGCCGCGACGGCCCGCCTGGCCGTCACGCTTCTTGCCGGACCCCTTAGCACCGTCTTGGCCCTTCTCCTTGTCCCACCTCTCATATTCAGCCCTCTGCTTCTCAGCGAGGAGCTCAACCTGTCGGCAGTCTTGGAGAGCATGGCCTTTGGTGCGATGGATCTTGCAGTATCGCTTGTCGGAATTTCCTGGCTTCTCGGCAACCGCCAAGGCCGGGCAGGCGACACATCCGGCAATTTCCTTGCCGCGGTCATCTGCCTTGGTTTTCTTGGTGGAGCCGACGTCATCAGATCCCTCGACGGCAAGCACGGCTTTACCTTTGCGCTTCCTATTGCGGCGCCGGCCCTTCTTCGCCGGGGCGGCAGTATCTTCATCTGAGGAGTCGGTTTCCACGCCGGCGTCTTCGCCGGGGTACTTCCTTCCCTCTTCAGCCCGGGCACATCTGTCAGCAAGAACATAGAGTTCTGCTACATCTTTCACCTTGTTCATTGCAAGCTCTTCGTGCATCTTGCGGTTATGCATGTTCTGATGGAACGCGCTGATGATGGTGGCAGGGTGAACATCAGGGATATTGTACTATATCCGGCTGAACCTCTGTATATACTTGCGGAGACTCTCGCCTCCCTTCTGGGGCATGACGTGCAGGTCGCTCGCTTGGCCATGGGCTTGGTGGCCTCCAGTAAAGGCGCCCACAAACTCATGGCACAAATCCGACCAGGAGGAAATAGAGTCTACTGGCAAGTGCATCAACCATGACATGGCGTTGGGTTTAAGAGCCAACGGAAAGTAATTCGCAAGCACCTTATCATCGCGGGCTCCGGCAGCATGCATCGCAATGGTGTAGATGGCGAGGAACTCGGACGGGTGGGTCTTGCCGCTGTACTTTTCGCCCACGTCAGGTTTGAAGGTGCGGTGAGTGGGCCACTGGAACTGCCGCAGCTCACGGGTAAAAGCCGGACAGCCTACCTCGTAAGGTAGGCCTCCAGGGCTCTCCTGTGCCGGGTGGTTCACAGCAGGCCCTGCTCGCCTGTCTGACTGGTGGCGCGCTCCGCGCCGGCGCTCGATAGTGGTTCGAGCGTCTTCATGTTCTCGTTCCCGAAGGACTTGGCGCTGGTCACAGTGGGTCCGCGGGTCGGACGACGCTATGGAGATTTCGTCGCCCGTAACGTCGCGACGGGCTGGCGTCCGCGGTACCGGGCGAGGAGGAGGCGAGTGCACCGTGGTCGCGGCGCCGCCGGCTTTCCTGCCACTGGTGCGTGGGACTCCGTCGGAGCGTCGACTCGGGGGCTCCACCGGACTCGGTTCGTCTTTGTTGGCAACCACAACAAGGCTTCGGATAGTGGCTCTCCATTCGTCGAGTTTCCCCATAGTGGGAGGAAAATCGAGGAGCAACTGCGCGCGCGAGGGCTTCTGCTGGCGTTGGTGGCAGCAAAACCTGCACGGATCGCGACGCGCTTCAACTTCTGACCATGTCAGAAGGAGCTCTATCACGACCCCGCGGTCGCATGCCATCTTCACCAGCGCCTCGGCAAGGGGGCATGTTTTCTACCTCCCGGGAGTGGCGCTTGGGGCTCTTCCCGCGGCGACGCCCGGGGTCTTCGGCGTGATTGCGCCGTTCGTCATGCGCCGCTTGAGAGGAGCGCGCCGTCGGCGCCGGCGTGGGAGTCTTGGAGGCCCTCGCATCGCCTTCGGGCAGGGTGGTAGCGATCTTGGAAGGCCCCACGCCACCCGCGGAGGGCCTGGCTCCGTCTTTGGATTTGGCGGCGTGCGGCCCGTTACCAGGCACATGAACATCGCCGCCTCCCAAACTCCGGCTGCTGGGACGGTGCTGGTGTTCGCGAACGGCGCCCCGGGTTCTTTCAACAACCGGTCCGCTGCTCGCCCGCGTCGGGACGGGATGTCCGGCTTCCGACGGGCCACCGCTACTGTCGTCTTCTTCTTGGGCGCCATGACGATGAAGAAGCGTCGAACTAACTGCTAAAGCCGATTCTCACAACCGCGCCCCCTACCTGGCGCGCCAAAGATGTCGGTGGGAACGACACCTATGGGATCACAAGAATCCGTACTACGGTTGCGGGGCGCAGGGTCATGAGAAGAGCGGATTAAACAGATACCACACGGTTTGTTTATCCTGGTTCGGGCCGCGAGGATGCGTAAAACCCTACTCCTGCTTTGGTGGATTGTATACCTATGTTCTTGAGCTAGCTATGGGGCGTGAGGAGCTCCAAAAAGCCGAATCCTCCTCCTGGTCGCCTCGGGCCTCCTTTTATAGGAAAGGGGTTGCCACAGTGGCACACAGGAGGTGGAAAGGGTACAATGATGTGAGGTTATCCCTCGCATTACAGGATAAGGCGCCTTTAATGCGTCTTGCCCAGGTGTCCTTGCTTTATCGGGGACGGGGGAGAGCCCTGTTTCGTTCGTCGCCGCTCCCTCTCATGTCGACACGCGCCCTGGCCAGCGGCGCCCGCGGTGCCATGTAGGCAGGCAGGAAGCTGAGGTGGCGCAGTGGTGGGTCTCCACAAAGATCCGCATGCCGCCACGCAGGTGCCTGCCCAGCTGGTTGGGTCGGTAGCTGCATGCGAATGGCGGTGGAGGTTTGATTGGTGTGGGCCTGATGGTGGCCCTATGGGTGTTCTTGGCAAGGGCCTTGCCGGGGCCCCGGCAAGGGTCTTGCCGTGGCGCTTGCTGTCATCCCCGGCAAGGCTCTTGCCAGTGCCCTTGTGGTCTTCCTTGGCTGGGATCCAGCCAAGGATCATCATCTTCTAAAGGGTGTATCTGATCTTGAATGCCTTCACAAAGATCTGCATGCCACCACGGGGATGTCTCCCGAATCCTTGCCCCATGGGGGCAGCGGACTCAAGGGTGACTCACTCCGTAGGTGTGGGGCGAGCTGCCACGACAAGGGTCTTGCCGGGTTTGCTAAAACCGCCTCCCGGCAAGGATCTTGCCGGGGGGGGGGGGTCCGCTTCGTCCCCTTTGCTCTTTGTGGTCTTGGTCTTGGCGTCGTTCTGCTTCTCCTGAGCTTCGGCCTTACCTTGGCTCACCTCCTTTGCCTTGCTTCAGTGTGGTGGTGCCCGTGGCTCAGACTGCCCGTGCACAGTTATAGGGGTACAAAAAGTGTACCCCTCTTTTTGTACACCGACATATAGTGCTATGTCCATGGCTCACGCTCATGTATTGCGTGAAGATTGAAAAAGTTTGAGAACATCAAAAGTATGAAACAATTGCTTGGCTTGTCATCGGGGTTGTGCATGATTTAAATATGGTGTGTGGTGAAGATGGAGCATAGCCAGACTATATGATTTTGTAGGGATAGCTTTCTTTGGCCATGTTATTTTGAGAAAACATAATTGCTTAGTTAGTATGCTTGAAGTATTATTGTTTTTATGTCAATATTAAACTTTTGTCTTGAATCTTATGAATCTGAATATTCATATCACAATTAAGAAGAATTACATTGAAATTATGCCAACTAGCATTCCACATCAAAAATTATCTTTTTTATCATTTACCTACTCGAGGACGAGCAGGAATTAAGCTTGGGGATGCTTGATACGTCTCCAACATATCTATAATTTTTGATTGCTCCATGCTATATTATCTATTGTTTTGGGCAATATTGGGCTTTATTATCCACTTTTATATTATTTTTGGGACTAACCTATTAACCGGAGGCCCAACCCAGATTTGCTGTTTTATGCCTATTTCAGTGTTTTGAAGAAAAGGAATATCAGACGGAGTTGAAACGGAACGAAATCAACTGGAGAAGTTATTTTTGGAAGGAAACACACCTGATAGACTTGGACCCCATGTCATGGAAGGAACGAGGTGCTTACGAGGGTGGGGGCGTGCCCCCCTGTCTCGTGGAGCCCTCCTGGCTCCCCTGACGTACCGCCTGCACCCATATATACCTACATGACCTAAAACTTCCGTAACGCACAATAGATCGGGAGTTCCGCCACCAGAAGCCTCCGTAGCCACCAAAAACCAATCTAGACCCGTTCCGGCACCCTGCCGGAGGGGGCAATCCTTCTCTGGCGGCCATCTTCATCATCCCGGTGCTCTCCATGACGAGGGGGGAGTAGTTCTCCCTCGGGGCTGAGGGTATGTACCAGTAGCTATGTGTTTGATCTCTTTCTCTCTCTCTCGTTATTGAGGTGATACGATCTTGATGTATCGCGAGCTTTGCTATTATAGTTGGATCTTATGTTTCTCCTCCCCCTCTTCTCTCTTGTAATGAATCGAGTTTCCCCTTTGAAGTAATCTTATCAGATTGAGTCTTTAAAGACTTGAGAACACTTGATGTATGTCTTGCCGTGGATATCTGTGGTGACAATGGGATATCACGTGCCACCTGATGTATGTTTTGGCGACCAACTTGCGGGTTCATGAACCTATGCATAGGGGTTGGCACACGTTTTCGTCGTGATTCTCCGGTAGGAACTTTGGGGCACTCTTTGAGGTTCTATGTGTTGGTTGAATAGATGAATATGAGATTGTGTGATGCATACCGTATAATCATGCCCACGGATACTTGAGGTGACAATGGAGTATCTAGGTGACATTAGGGTTTTGTTTGATTTGTGTCTTAAGGTGTTATTCTAGTACGAACTCTAGGGCTGTTCGTGACACTTATAGGAATAGCCCAATGGATTGATTGGAAAGAATAACTTTGAGGTGGTTTCGTACCCTACCATAATCTCTTCGTTCGTTCTCCGCTATTAGTGGCTTTGGAGTGACTCTTTGTTGCATGTTGAGGGATAGTTATGTGATCCAATTATGTTAGTATTGTTGAGGGAACTTACACTAGCGAAAGTATGAACCCTAGGCCTTGTTTCCTGGCATTGCAATACCGTTTACGCTCACTTTTATCACTTGCTACCTTGCTGTTTTTTTTATTTCAGATTACAAAAACTATTATCTACTATCCATATACCACTTGTATCACCATCTCTTCGCCGAACTAGTGCACCTATAAAATTTACCATTGTATTGGGTGTGTTGGGGACACAAGAGACTCTTTGTTATTTTGTTACAGGGTTGCTTGAGAGAGACCATCTTCATCCTATGCCTCCTACGGATTGATAAACCTTAGGTCATCCACTTGAGGGAAATTTGCTACTGTCCTACAAACCTCTGCACTTGGAGGCCTAACAACGTCTACAATAAGAAGGTTGTGTAGTAGACATCAACTGCTTCTTTCTGCAAAGTGGAATGACCAACTAGACCCACTAATGCAGCAGTTTGCCTTGGACACATTGGCTCCTTTTGTGCAGATCAACTAAAATCAAAGTCGGAATAAAACCGAGCTTTAATTTTGATATCCCTGTAAGCAACAATAGGTATAGGGGAAACAATTACTGAGAAATAATGGTTGATGACTTGTACTCCCAGAAGAAAAGCATCTACTGATCTACTTTATCTTAATGGGAAACAAAGCAGGAGAGTAGCAATTCTTCATCAGTGTGATTAATTCATATCGACTGAGACATTATCTTAACAATGCCTTGTTTCAACATGTATAAAGAACGACAAAGCAGAAAAGTACCATTCCTAAAACAATGCAACTGATTCATTTTGATAGAGACATTATCTTAACAATACCTTGGTTAAACATGTAGAAAGAACTACAAAGCAGGATAGTACCATTCCTAACAAGTGTTGTAGTTTTGAACTAAGATTCAGTAGTTAATTAATTCTCAGAGTGGCATTGCTTAATTTTACCAGCGGCATTAGATTAATGAAAAGCATAAACAATTCCCGGGAGAGTGGGCGCAACAACAGTATGTGCTTCCATCTACTTATAAAGGGGGTGATGCAGAGTTTGTTGTAACAAAGCAACAAGCATCATGTCTGGGTTGGTCCCATTTTTGTTCACTACTTAATGGGAAAAGACAGCAATACAATAGCTTCAATTCAACATTTATTTAAAACAATACCAATACAAGTAGCACAACATCTCAAAGCACACCACACAATCATGTGGATGAGGGCCTGTACTGACCTTTCATGAGACGGACAAGATAAAATACGAATCTGCCAACACGAATAGGAAATCCAATCTCGTTTTGTGCAGTTGCACTGAAATCAAGCAAAGTGTTTCGCGTAGCGAAGCAAAATGTCGCAATAGCAACAAGTTGAATAGATATCCCTGTTTAAACAGAGGCAAAAAGGAATGCTAATAAAGGAGGATGAAACATGCGGCCACAAAAATGGTAATCCCGCCAATCCCTAACAAGTGTTGCAGTTTTGAAATAAGATTCAGTAGTTAATTCTGAGAGTGGCATCAATTACTGTCTTATAAAGGGGGTGATGCTGAATTTGTTGTAACAAAGCAACAAGCATCATGTCTGGGTTGGTCCCATTTTTGTTCACTACTTATTGGGAAAAGACAGCAATACAATAGCTTCGATTCAACATTTATTTAAAACAGTAACAAAACAAGTAGCACAACATCTCAAAGCACACTGCACATCATGCGGTTGAGACCAAGATTTGAAACAACTCTCCACGAAGACTGGAAACAAATCTCGATCTCCTTTTGTGCAGTTCCACCAAAATTAAGCAAAGTCACCGGTGTGACATTCAAGTTGAACTGCACAAAACACTCCTAAACATAAGTGTTTCGAGTAGCGAAGCAAAATGTCGCAATAGCAACAAGTTGAATCGATACCCCTGTTTTAACAGAGGCAAAAAAGGAAACAATTACTTCCGATAAAGGAGGATGAAACAAACGGTGACAGAAAGAAGCATCTAACTTATCTCGGATGGAAAACAAAGTAGGACAGTATCATTTCTAAAATGGTTGCATTGATTCATATTAACAGAGACATTCTCTTGAAACAACATTCGTTAAAAAATGTAATTTACTTTTAACAGTGGCATTGCTTCAATTTTCTGGCGGCATTCTTAGATTAACAATAGCAAAATAGCTGTATGGGACATGGCAGCACCATGTGCGTCCACACGTATAAATGGGTGATGTAGAGTATGTAGCCAAGCAGCATATATGCGCTGGTCCCATATTTGTTCTCTTTGTACCTTCTTCCTATGTGAGGGCAGCACATCTAGTCCTGCACAAACTACCCGACCCCCCAGTTTCTTTCCCTTTTCAACAAAAAGATTGGTTCCTTACAGATGTGTGTACTGGGTTACCCCCCTTTTCCCTTTTCGACCTACAAAGTGGCTGGATAGCCAGTCTATACTACTTTCCACCCCTCATTTCCTCATTGAACCACGTCCTAGATTCTTGCTCCAGCCCACCGCACCCTTCTTTCCTCTTTGAACCAAGACCTGGATTCGACTACAGATCGAAAAAGATCCACATGCAGCTAGAGCAACGACGGTTTCAAAGAAACTTATACCTTAGGGTCATCGGGATGTGGCAAGGCGTGTGATGGGAGGCCGGATCTGCCCACACTACATACGACAACGAGGAAGAAGGGGTCAGTGGCCCTCCCGCACAGGCGCTGGGTGAAAGAAAATAGCATAGCCGGCAGTGGATTGCCTCCCTTGCCGAAGGCGATAGAGTGAACGCTGCACCTCCTCCCCTTCCCGGTGCGACGGGATACGGATGCCTCCTTCACCAGCTGTGAGGGGGGAGAGAGAGACAAGAGGCCAATGCAGTCTTGTTTAGATCTGGTGAAGAGAGGGTGAGAGACTATGAATATAGCAAACCCTAGCAAATGAATGCTGAGCCTCCAGCGTGTAACATATATGTAGTGCGGCGAGCGTGTGGAGAGTGCAAACCCTAGCGAACAAGCACCGAGGCTCCCACTTATATATATACTACTGTAGTATGGACTGAGCTCCGGTGCCTTCACTGCACCTGCTTTTGGTTGTATGACAGGTGAGCCAGCCACATTTTGGGCCCACCTGTCATAAATCCAAAGGCAGGTGCACTAAGTCAATGAAGCTACGTCCATATAGTACTCTCGTGTATACGACTAATATATAGTGGAGTGGTTTTTGTTATTCTCTCCATAACAATCGTTTTAAATTGTGTAAGTATGAAACGAAACTCTTTATTTAATGTACAGTGAAGAAAACTAGTACTACTTCCGATGAACTAATCTGGTGCAAATAAACACAGCAGCAAAACAAGTACAGTGAAGTTGTTTCAGTTATGCTCTTGTTTTGCTGCTGTGTTTATTTGCACTGGTGGCCAATTTTGACGGCCGGTGTATGTAATGTGCTGCTTTGTTCCCTATATTTGCATTGGTGGCGAACTTTGATGCCCAGTGGATGTAATATGTGTAATAGCGGTAATAGGCTAGCGTTAATTGCTTGCTTATTTATTTCCTTATTGTCTTGTTTAGTTGTTTGCTTGTAGTCACTGCAGTTCTTTTTCTGTTTTTTTCTAGTGGCCACAATAGCCTATTTTTGGTAACTAGGCCAAAATAATCAAGGCAACACACGGTCTGTTGTAACCATGGGCCTTCTGCAGGTCGTATGATCCATGGGCCTTCGTCCGACCATAGGATCCATCGGCCTTCTATACGGGCCTTAGGGTCCATGGGCCTTCTATGGGCTGTAGGGTCCATGGGCCTTCTACGGGCCGTACGATCCATGGGCCTTCTATGGGCCGTACTATCCATGGGCCTCATATAGGCCATAGGATCCATGGGCCTTCTACGGGGCGTATCATCATTTCGCCAATCATGGGCTATACTATTTGTGGACCATAACAGGACGTTAATAGGCCGTATTTGATAACTCTATGAAAACAACCCAACGGGTTCTTTGACATGAAAATGGCCCAACGTATTAACGGTCCGCAAATGGGCCGACTGTAACGACGGGCTGAATTTGGCCCACAAGCAGAAAATGACAGTAACAGACTGTATGTAACCGAATGCTGCAAATGAGCCCAAGAATCAATGGGCCCTGAGAAGGCCGAAAGATAACTTGGCCTGGAAACGGCCCAATGGAATAACGGGCCATTAATAGGTATAAAGTGATACACTGTTCATTACGGGTCAGTTTCACCATGAGCCTTTAATGGGCCAAGAGTTACAAAGGTCCTCATATGGGCCGAAAGAAGTCATGGGCCACACATGGGCCAGAAGTTAAAATGGGCTGAGTCATATTGGATGGCCCAGATGACGCTACTGGGCCTAATTCGGATAGGGCGTAACGGGCCCTGGGTTAGCGGGCTGTAAATGGGCTATATGCGAACATGCCGTTAACAGGCTTTCCGTGGGCCGGCCCGCCACCTTTTGACCAAGTCAAACGGGCCGACCTTTTCACAGGAATGGGCCTCTGTTGGGCCGTGCCATGTGTCGCCGTATCATATGCGCCTTCGGTCCAATGAGCGGATGACATATGTCCCAACGATGAGCTGACATGTGTTTCCTCCAGCCAATGATGATTTTACACGTGGAAAATCCCCATTGGTCGGGGCTGTTAACGGGTTATCGGATCCAAAACCCGACTCGATAGCTTAACGGCGTTCCGTTACGGTGGATGCCACGTGTCGGTCACCCTTGACGAAAGCACTTCTGTGATGCACGATTTATCGTCATGGAAGTGGACACTTCCGCGATGATAATTTTGGTAATGTCATGGAACACTTCTACGACAGCATAGGTATGACTATCTTGATTCTGTCGTAAAATCGTCATGGATGTACATGCATGACAAAAAACGCGACCTACTGTGACAAACACGTATCATCACGGAAGTGTATTTTTTTTGTGTGTGTCATATAATTTCTTATGCTAAAGTAACAATTCGTTCACAAATTAAAGTATGAATCTGAAACTTCATTGAAAACTAACAAACTATGATCGCAGTCATTGAAGCAATTGCAATTTATCATAACATCAGAAAGAGTCAATTAAAGAGCTTTTCAGCAAGTCTGCATACTCAACCGTCATATAATCTTTCACAATTGCTAACACTCACGCGATATTTATGGGTCCAAGGCTTCAACTAGACACAGAGAAAGATAGGGGCTTATAGTTTCGCCTCCCAACCTTTTACCTCAAGGGTAATGTCAACAATAATACTTTATGAAAACCTACATCTGAGCATATATATATATATATCCGGATCTCTCCAACATATAGTGCTTGCCAAAGGAAAAAGTATAAAAAGGAAAGATGATGATCACCATGACTCTTGTGTAAGGGTAGATGATAAAAGTAAAAGATCGGCCCTTCGCAGAGGGAAGCAGAGGTTGTCATGCACTTTTATGGTCGGATGCACAAAATCTTAATGCAAAAGAACGTCACTTTATATTGCCGCTTGTGATAAGGACCTTTATTATGTAGTCTATCGCTTTTATTTCTTCCATATCACAAGTTCATATAAAGCTTATTTTCTCCACACTAATAGATCATACATATTTAGAGAGCAATTTTTATTGCTTGCACCGATGACAACTTACTTGAAGGATCTTACTCAATCCATAGGTAGGTATGGTGGACTCTCATGGCAAAACAGGTTTAAAGGATGTTTGGAAGCACACGTAGTATCTCTACTTGGTGCAAAGAATTTGGCTAGCATGAGAGGGAAAGGCAATCTCAACATGTTGGATGATCTATGACAATTAACTTCTATTCGGATAGAAGAAAACATAACCTATTATATTGTCTTCCTTGTCCAACATCAACTTTTTAGCATGCCATATTTTAATGAGTGCTCACAATTACAAAAGATGTCCAAGATAGTATATTTATATGTGAAGCCTCTTTCTTTATTACTTCCTATTAATTGCAACAATGACCAAAACTATGTTTGTCAACTCCCAACAACTTTTATTCATCATACTCTTTATATATGAAGTCATTTCTCTCCATAAGATCAATATATGATATTTTTATTTCATTCTTTTTATTCTTTCTTTTATTTAATTCCCTCAAGATCATAGCAAGAAAGTAAAGCTCTTATCTCAAAACTACTCTTTATTATATATCTCAAGGACTTGATTACATAGATAGGGATTGAAGCAAAAACTCAAAGCTAGATCATACTAAAACTTTATTCTACTAGATCAAGATATAACCAAAATGATCAAACTAAGAAAATAATAAAGATAGAGGTGTGATGGTGATACGATACCGGGGCACTCCTCCAAGCTTGGTAGTTGCCAAGGGGAGTGCCCATACCCATGTATTTAGATCTCTTTCTTAGGGGTTGATGATGAAGGAGTTGTTGATGAAGTAGTGTCACACATCGAGCGTAGGAGATTCTCCAATTTGCGAATAATGCCCTTGAGCACGGTGATGTATTCTTGCAACAGGATATTTTCACAAGTGAGATACTTGTTTTGCACATGAACTATTTCAATGATCTTGAAAGCTTCAATTTCAGTAGGAGTAAGATAATTGTAGTGAGGTTGAAGGATGCCTTCTTCTTTTGCTGCCGGAGCTTGATCTTCCGCGGCCTTCTTGATTTTATCATCCTCGTTGATTTTCCCGAGTTCTTCTCGCTTCATATCTATCTTCATCAGCCACGCATCGTCACCTGCATTGTTGGAGGAGGGGGACGACATGATGCCTGGCCTTGAAAACTCTAGCAGAAAACTTCTCGAAACAAGACATGAGATATTTGCGTGGTATGGGGGGTGAAAACCTTCGGGAGATTATATGATGAATTTTTACCGACCATAAGAAGTATCGTGCAAGAAAACGGAGTCCGGAAGGCACACGAGGTGGCGACAAGGACGGGGCCGCCCAGGGGGGTAGGGCGCGCCCTCCACCCTTGTGGTGGCCTCGTGTCTCTTTCGGACTACTTTTAATTTTCCTAATTTTTGAAATATTCCAAAACGGAGAAAATTTATCATTGGAAACATTTTGGAGTCGGTTTACTTACCGTACCACATACCTATTCCTTTTCGGAGTCTGAAACGTTCTGGAAAGTGTCCCTTATGTACTCCTCCGGTGTTATGGTATTAATTCCCTTAATTATATTGGTCTCAACATTTATGGGAGTACCGGAGATATAATGCTTGATTCTTTGACTGTTTACCACCTTTGGATTTGTGCCTTCGGCGTTGTTGATTTTTATGGCACCGGAACGATAGACCTCCTCGATAATGTAAGGGCCTTCCCATTTAGAGAGAAGCTTTCCTGCAAAAAATCTTAAGCGAGAGTTGTATAGCAAAACATGATCACCTATATTAAACTCACGCTTTTGTATCCTTTTTTCATGCCATCTTTTAACTTTTTCTTTAAACAACTTGGCATTCTCATAGGCTTGGGTTCTCCATTCATCAAGTGAGCTAATGTCAAATAACCTCTTCTCACCGGCATGTTTAAAATCATAATTGAGCTCTTTGATAGGCCAATATGCCTTATGTTCTAATTCAAGAGGTAAGTGACATGCTTTTCCATAAACCATTTTATATGGAGACATACCCATAGGATTCTTATAAGCAGTTCTATAAGCCCACAACGCATCATCAAGTTTCTTAGACCAATTCTTTCAAGATCAATTAACAGTCTTTTGCAAAATTAACTTAATCTCTCTATTACTCAATTCTACTTGACCACTAGACTGAGGATGGTATGGAGATGCAATTCTATGGTTAACATCATACTTAGCAAGCATTTTACGGAAAGCACCATGAATAAAATGTGAACCACCATCAGTCATTAAATATCTAGGAGCTCCAAACCTAGGAAAAATAACTTCTTTAATCATATTAATAGAGGTGTTATGATCAACACTACTAGTTGGAATAGCTTCTACCCACTTAGTAATGTAATCAACAGCAACTAAAATATGTGTATACCCATTAGAGGAAGGAAAAGGTCCCATATAATCAAAGCACCAAACATCAAGTGGTTCAATAGCGACTGAATAGTTCATAGGCATTTCCTGACGTCTACTAATATTAACAATTCTTTGACATTGATCACAAGACAAGACAAACTTACGAGCATCCTTGAAGAGAGTATGCCAATAGAAACCGGATTGCAATACCTTATGTGTAGTTCTATCTCCAGCGTGGTGTCCTCTGTAAGACTCGGAGTG
Source organism: Triticum dicoccoides (assembly GCF_002162155.2). NCBI lineage: Eukaryota > Viridiplantae > Streptophyta > Magnoliopsida > Poales > Poaceae > Triticum > Triticum dicoccoides. The sequence goes on from NC_041388.1 coordinate 688,570,968, forward strand.
GCACTTACGTAGGATCTGTTCCTGTTCATGCTCAGGTACACAACGTTTAATAACACCATCTACTCCTTATTTATAAAGGTGTGGGTCATCCCAAAAGTAATGTCTTAAATCATAGAAAAACTTTTTCTTTTGATGGTATGTGAAACTAGGTGGTATAAATTTGGCAACAATATAATTAGCATAATCAGCATACCAAGGAGTATTATGAGAAGCATTTATGACATTTAATTATTCATCAGGAAAACTATCATCAACAGGCAGTGGGTCATCAAGAACATTTTCTAACCTAGACAAGTTGTCTGCAACGGGGTTCTCATCTCCCTTTCTATCAATAATATGCAAATCAAATTCTTGTAGCAAGAGAACCCATCTAATAAGTCTAGGTTTAGCATCTTTCTTTTCCATAAGATATTTAATAGCAGCATGATCATTGTGAACAGTTACTTTGGAATCAGCAATATAAGGTCTGAACTTATCACATGCAAATACAATTGGTAAAAATTCTTTTTTAGTGGTAGCATAATATCTCTGGGCACTGTCTAGAGTTTTACTAGCATACTGGATAATGTTTAATTTCTTATCAACTCTTTTTCCTAGAACAACACCAACAACATAATCACTAGCATCACACATAATTTCAAAGGGTAAATTTCAATCAGATGGCTGAAGAATAGGTGCAGAAATCAAGGCTTTCTTAAGTATTTCAAATGCTTCTACACAATCATCATCAAAAACAAAAGGAACATCTTTTTACAAGAGATTAGTGAGAGGCCTAGAAATTTTAGAGAAGTCTTTAATAAACCTCATATAGAAGCCACCATGACCAAGAGAACTTCTTATACGTTTAATATCTTTAGGACACGACATCCTTTCAATAGCATCTACTTTAGCTTTATCAACTTCAATACCTCATTTAGAAACTTTATGCCCAACACAATACCTTCATTAACCATAAAGTGGCACTTCTCCCAATTCAATACAAGATTAGTTTCTTCACATCTCAGCAAAACTCGATCAAGGTTTCTTAAGCAATTATCAAAAGAAGTTTCGTAAACGGAGAAATCATCCATGAAAACCTGAACAATCTTTTCACAAAAATCAGAGAATATAGCAGTCATGCATCTTTGAAAGGTAGCAGGTGCATTGCATAAACCAAAAGGCATATATCTATAGGCAAAGTACCGAAAGGTCAAGTAAAAGTGGTTTTCTCTTGATCGTCTTTTGACACAGGTATTTGAGAGAAACCAGAATAACCATCTAGAAAGCAAAAATGTGTATGCTTGGATAGTCTTTCTAGAATTTGATCAATAAAAGGTAGGGGGTAATGATCTTTTCTAGTATCTTTATTTAATTTGTGAAAATTAGTTACCATTCTATAACCTCTAACAATTCTCTGAGGAATCAATTCATTCTTACCGTTAGGAACAACAGTAATACCTCCCTTCTTAGGGACACAATGAACACGACTTACCCATTGACTATCAGCAATAGGATAAATTATACCTGCCTCCAGAAGCTTTAGTATTTCATTTCTTACCACTTCTTTCATCTTAGGATTTAACCGTCGTTAATGATCAATAACTGGTTTAGCATCTTTCTCCAATTTAATTTTGTGCTGACATAGAGTGGGACTAATGGCCTTAAGATCATCGAGAGTATATCCAATAGTGGCACGGTGCTTCCTCAGAGTTTTCAATAATTTCTTTTCTTCATGCTCTGAAAGTTTAGCACTAATAATAATATGTAGCGACCAGACCTCAAACAGTCTGATCTCTGTGTATAAGTGTCATCCCTGGATCGGTAATGCTGACACACACAGTACTCGAAGGATTTATAACAGAGTGGAAATCACACACTTATTACATCGAATGTCTCAAGAGAGAACTTATTACAATAAATATGGCTTAAGGCCATCTAATACGATAACATGCAATCACTGGGTTCCCCAGGTGCCTTAGTCCACCCAGATGTGTATTAAAGTTGCCACCTTAAGATAACCATTAAATTAACAATCTCACATCTGCCGTGAAAACTCTCAAACCCAATCCACGTCTACGAGCATAGCATGGCAACATAAGCAAAGGTATAAGTAACTCCCATGGTTTGATAATAAACAGGTGAATAGGTACTACCTCATCTACTTCCCAAAACCCACAATTTAGATCGGATCCTAACCATGCAATTGTTTTGAGGATTGTTCTAATGCAATAAAAACTGGGTAGTAAGAGGTATGATCAAAGTGTTACTTGCCTTGCTGATGATCCGCGAAACCTAGAGACTCAATGTAGCACGCTTCGCACTGCGGGTACTCTATCGCAATCAAACAAGCATACAATAAGCAATCAAGCAAAGGCACGGGTAAAACTCAAATAAGAGATCTAACCAGAAAGTTCAACTTAAGAACTCCGATTTGCAAAAAGAATAAAATCAAATGAAGCAACAAAACTCAAACGGCGAGGGAAACAAGCTTCATTTACTAGTTTGGACTAAAGTCAAATTTTACTGTAGCAAAAACTTGTTTAAGTTGGTTAAATGGAAAGAGGGTTTCAAGACGAAAACCTAGGCGCTTGAATCGCCCGATTCCGATAAACGAACGAAAAGTTATACTAGAACGAAAATCGGATCAGAAATCACGATCGAAAATAATCGCGGGAAATCCGAGAAAAAGAAAGACTGACGAACAGGCTAACGAACGAACGTTCGCTGTCTGCGGCTAAACGGTGAAACCCGTTTGTAAAAACGAACGTACGAACGAACGTCCGCTGAATAAATAAACCGAAAAAAATAAAACCAATCTAAATATAATAAAAAAACTGCGGATCTAAAAAAACCCGTATGGTTTTCCGAAGAAAACCGACGGCGGTGGCGCTACCTCCGGCAAGGGGCAGCGGCAGCGGCGGACGGCTCCGGCGAGGCGGCACGG
>NC_041388.1:688574165-688596445 GCF_002162155.2 Triticum dicoccoides
CGGGGGTGCGGCTTTTAAAGGGGCCGGCCCGAAGAGTCCTGGCCTAAAACGGCCCTAAGTCGGTTTGACTTTTTTTTAAAAATAATTTTGCCGTGCAGAAAAAGAAAGAAAAGAAATACTAAACGAACTCCAAAAATCCCGAAATAAATTTCCCCGTCCTGTAAAAATAAGCCGGCCAAGGTGAACATCTATTTGGGCCTAAAATGCAATTTTGAAAAACACATATTTTTCCTAATTCAAATAAAATAACGACAAAACTCAGAATAAAAATCTTATTTGATTTTAATATTAAATCTCTGATATTTCTTTATTTTGAGGAAGTCATTTTATCCTCTCTCTTTTATTTTTAATAAAAGAAATATTTCAGAGAAAAATAATTAAAATCAAACGATCCTGTTTTCAAAATTCGAGAAAAACTCAAATATGAAAATAATGAAATCCCCAACTCTCTCCATGGGTCCTTGAGTTGCGTAGAATTTCTAGGATCAACCAAAATGCAATAAAGAATGATATGCAATGATGATCTAATGTATAACATTCCAAATTGAAAATTTGGGATGTTACAAACCTACCCCCCTTAAGGTGAATCTCGCCCTCGAGATTCGGGTTTGCTAGAAAATAGGTGAGGGTGATCCTTTCCTAAGTCTTCCTCTCGTTCCCAAGTGGCTTCATCCTCGGTATGGTGACTCCACTGAACCATGCAAAACTTGATAACCTTGTTGCGCGTAACTCGGCTGGCAAACTCGAGTATCTTGAATGATTTCTTCTGATATGTCAAATCACTATCCAACCTTATCGCTTCGAGCGGCACTGTATCTCTCAGAGGAATTTCAGCCATCTCCGTGTGGAACTTCTTCAATTGAGAAATGTGGAACACATCGTGAACTCCGGACAATCCTTCGGGTAATTCCAACTTGTAAGCAACTTCTCCCATACGTTCCAAAACTCTGTATGGTCCCACAAAACGTGGTACTAACTTTCCCTTAACTCCAAAGTGCTTCACTCCTTGGAGTGGTGATACTCAAAGATACACTCTGTCTCCGACTTCGTAGATTGTCTCCTTGCGTTTCGAATCCGCATAACTCTTCTGCCTGGATTGGGCTACGTTGAGTCTATCACGAATCAGCTTAACCTTCTCTTCAGACTCTTTAATCAAATTTGGTCCAAACAACTGTCGGTCTCCAACTTTGTTCCACAACAACGGTGTTCTGCACCTCCTTCCGTGCAGTACTTCGAAAGGGGCCATCTTCAAACTAGCTTGATAACTGTTGTTATAAGAGAACTCTGCATAAGGCAAATTATCGTCCCAACTAGATCTGTAGTCTAGCGCACAAGCTCTCAACATGTCCTCCAGAATCTGATTTATTCTTTCGGTCTGTCCATCTGTTTGCGGGTGAAAAGTTGTACCGAACTCTAGTCTGGTTCCCAAAGTTTCATGCAACTGATTCCAAAACTTTGAAGTAAACTGGGTTCCTCTATCTGATACAATGGTCCTCGGAACTCCATGCAGACATACAATCCTGGTCATATAGATCTTTGCCAACTTAGCACTGGTGTGAGTGGTCTTTACTGGGATGAAATGAGCTACTTTCGTCAATCGATCGACTACAACCCATATCGAGTCATAGCCTGAACGAGTCCTGGGAAATCCCGTGATAAAATCCATGCCTAGATTGTCCCACTTCCATTCGGGTATAGGCAATGGCTGTAGCAATCCTGCTGGCTTCTGATGTTCTGCCTTCACTCTCTGACATACATCACAAACTTCTACATACTCCGCAATATCCTTCTTCATACCGGTCCACCAGAAACTGTCCTTCAAATCTAGATACATCTTAGTATTTCCTGGGTGAATCGAATATGGAGAATCATGGGCCTCTTGCAGAATCAACTTCCTGATCTCCTGATCATTTGGTACATATACGCGGTTCTCAAACCATAAAGTATCATTCTCATCCTCATGAAATCCCTTGGCTTTTCCTTTGCTCATCCTTTCCTTTATTTCGGCAATTTCCTTGTCCGTCTTCTGAGCTTCTCTGATCTTATCCATCAAATTAGACTGAATCTCCAATGCTGCTACATAACCTCTCGGAACTATCTCCAAACATAGTTTGCGAAGGTCTTCTGTTAACTCCTTGGGTAATTCTCTGGTCATGAGGGTATTTACATGACTCTTGCGGCTCAACGCATCGGCTACTACATTAGCCTTTCCTGGATGATAATGCAATCTCATATCATAATCCTTAATGAGTTCTAACCATCTCCTCTGCCTGATATTTAACTCCTTCTGCGTGAAGATATACTTCAAACTCTTGTGATCCGTGTATACCTCACAATGGTTTCCGATGAGAAAATGTCTCCATGTCTTCAACGCATGCACTATGGCTGCTAACTCCAAATCATGCGTAGCATAGTTTAACTCATGGGGTTTAAGCTGTCGTGAGGCATATGAAACAACTCTTCCCTCCTGCATAAGTACGGCTCCAAGTCCCCAACGAGATGCGTTGCAATACACTTCATAATCTTTGTGTTGATCTGGTAGAATCAACACCGGTGATGTAACCAAGCGTCTCTTTGACTCCTGAAAACTGGCCTCACATTCTTCAGTCCAATTGAACTTGGTGTCCTTCTTTAACAACTCCGTCATGGGCTTTGCAATCTTTGAGAAATTCTCAATGAACCTCCGATAGTATCCCGCGAGTCCAAGAAAACTCTGGATCTCTCCAACAGTCGCGGGTGATTCCCAGTTCCCTGAGCTTGCCAAGTACCAAACACAAATGTTCTTTATGTTCTTCTTCATTCTTCGAGTAAACCAGAATATCATCAATGAACATTACGACGAACTTATCCAAAAACTCCATAACCACTTTGTTCATCATGTTCATAAAGTAGGGAGGTGCATTAGTCAGGCCAAATGACATAACGGTATACTCATATAGCCCGTACCTTGTGGTAAAAGCTGTCTTAGGTATGTCCTGCCCTCGAATCTTAAACTGGTGGTACCATGATCACAAATCAATCTTGGAAAACACTTTAGCTCCTTGCAACTGATCAAACAAATCATTGATCATCGGCAGTGTGTACTTATTCTTGATCGTTACTTCATTCAATCCATGATAATCAACAGCCATCCTTAACGATCCATCCTTCTTTTCCACTAGCAGTACTGGTGATCCCCAAGGTGACGAGCTTGGGCGAATATATCCCTTATCCAGTAACTCCTTAATGTGCTTCTTAATTTCCTCTAAAACCTGTGCGGGCATCCTATACGGTCTCTTAGATATTGGCCCAGTGCCTGGCAAAAGTTCTATCAAAAACTCTATGTCTCTATCTAGTGGCATGCCTGGCAACTCTTCTGGAAATACATCCGGAAAATCCTTTACCACTGGTACTTCCTCCTGTACAATTCCTGATAAGGAATTTACTTGAGTCCTAATCGGCACATGCCGGGGTACATACTTGATCCTTCTTCCTTCTGGGGTGGTGAGTAAAATCGTCTTACTGGCGCAATCGATGTTTCCTCCATACATCGATAGCCAATCCATACCCAGAATCACATCCCGGCCTTGCGATTCCAAAATTATCAGATCGGAGGGGAAAACATGCCTACCTATGGCCAATGGCATCTGAAAACATCCATGGCTTGCCATATAGTCTGCTCCGGGTGAGGTTACTAGCATGGGTGTCTTAAGTACTCTAGTGGGCAGGGTATACTTATCCACAAATCCCCTTGATATGTATGAATGAGATGCACCAGTATCAAAAAGGACGACCGCAGTAAATGACTTAACCAAAAACTTACCAATTACTGCATCTGGCTGGGCTTCAATCTCCTCCACGTTAACGTGGTTTACTTGTCCCCTGTTGAAAGGGTTGGGCTTCTTCCCAGAGCTTCCATTGCCATTTCCATTCTTAGCTTCAGGACATTCATTGGCGTAATGTTCGGTCTTCTGGCACTTGTAGCAACTAACGTGGCTTAGATCCTTCTTGGCGGGTGTTGCCGGGTTCGAACGGTTCTGTCCGCTACTTCCTCCATTACCATTGCCGTTCTTGGGGCCACTATGGTTATGCGAACTTCGTCCATTATGGGTGTGGCCTCCATGGTTATGCACAAACCCTCCCGAGTTCGGGGTGAAACGGGGTCTCTGCTGAGCTCCAGAATTATACTTCCCTTGTCCATACTTCCTCTTGCGGCTGTCAATCTGCTGCTGCTTCCCTTCAAGCATGAGAGCTCTATCCACCAACTCCTGGTAGTTATTGAAATTTGCTACCATCAACTGCATGCTCAGCTCATCATTCAGTCCTTGCAGAAACTTCTCCTTCTTAGCTGCATCTATAGCAACGTCATCTGGGGCATAACGTGCTAACTTACTAAACTCATCCACATCTGGCCAACAGTGCGTCCTCCTTGGCGTAAGTTGCGAAACTCATGCTTCTTCATGGCCATAGCTCATGCTGATACATGGGCAGTACGGAAAGCTTGCTGGAACTAATCCCATGTGACAGTGACTATAGGATAGGTGACAGTGTAATTCTCCCACCATGAGGCTGCTGGTCCATCCAATTGGTGTGCGGCAAAACGCACCTTGTCAGCATCTGTGCATCCTACAGTGGTTAACTCCCTTCCAATCCTGCGGAGCCAATCATCTGCAACTATCGGCTCGGTGCTACTGGAAAACACCGGCGGCTGCAACCTCAGAAAATGGGCTAAGTTGTCAACTGGTGGTGGTGGGTTGTTGTTGTTGCCTTGGTTCTGAACTAACAACTGCATCAAGGTATTCTGCTGCTGGATCAACTGAGTGAGCTCCGGTGGAAAGGTAAATCCGGGGTCACGTCTCGGAGGCATCTGAGGGTTTAGAGAGAAGAGAATAGAATAGAATGAGGTCTAGTGAGAAAACACTACCCATATGCACATGAGACAAACACAATCATATCACTCAATCAATCAAGCAAGGGCATACAATCGGTCTAGAACTATCGTTACAAAGTGCTTGGACTATACTATTTACATGGTAGGCTACTACTACTATTTTGGTGGTCAACTAGAAATATTGTTCGGTCGAAGACTCCATGATATCTGCTCCAGCCTCGTATTCATAATCATCATCACTATCGTTGGGGTCCGAGTCGGTGTCGTCGATAATGATGTAGTCCTCCGAACGAATCTCCTTGGGTTCATCGTCTTCTCCTCCTGGCGCGGGGTCTCCCATGAATACTCCTAGCTTCTTTTCCAGATCGTCATTCCTTTCCACTAGTATGGCGATTTCCTCCTCATAATCTTCGCGAGTTGCCTTGAGTTCTTCCTCAAGCTCTGTGATCCTTGTCATCGCCTTCTTTAGATCTATCATGCCTGCGCACATCTGGTTCTCCTGGCGGCGAATATGCTAGTTTAACTCCTGGATGAAAGTTGCAATTGATCTATCCTTCCTGGTGCTAATCATCTCCCATTGCTCATCTCGGTGCCCACAAATCTGATTGATAGTATACTTGAGATCCTTGTGGTAAACTTCTCCAATGCGTCCCATGGTGATGTGAGCTACCATACTCTTTTCTAGACTCCAGGTTGGTGCATCGAAGGAAAACTCTATGGGCTCAGTGACTGGCGTAAATGTCCTTCCTGGAACTTGAACCTGAATCATCCAGCACTCCTCTTCTGGTAAAGTGGCGTTGTAAGTCCCGGTGAAGCTTGGTATTCCAATGTTCAAGTACCTAGTGACTTCCTTCAAGTGTCGTCCAAAGGGGGCGTCTTCATCCAGTTATGCAAACTTGTTCCTTGCGTCCGCCATCCTAAAGAGTAGGAAAAAGGAGAGGAGTTAGAAATGAGAAGAGAGTAGTGATCTAGGGCTTTAGCTTAATGGTCGTGTCCTACAGTCAACGTGTGCTCTGATACCATCTTTGTAGCGACCAGACCTCAAACAGTCTGATCTCTATGTATAAGTGTCATCCCTGGATCAGTAATGCTGACACACACATTACTCGAAGGATTTATAAGAGAGTGGCAATCACACACTTATTACATCGAATGTCTCAAGAGAGAACTTATTACAATAAATATGGCTTAAGGCCATCTAATATGATAACAGCGGAAGGCTTGGAAGATAAAGTGAGTCCATCAACTCCAACGGCATCACTGACTGAAAGACCACGACCTAAGGCTCCTTACTCGTCATCTGAAAAGTCTGCAACATGATACGTTGCAGCCCGAAAAATGGGTCAGCACATAGAATATGCTGGCAAAGTAACACAAGAGAGTAATGAACGGAATAATGCTATCACTACATGCATATATGGTTTAGTGGAGGTTGTAAGGTTAAATGTTTTGCGAAAAGCCAATTTTTCCTATTGCAAAGGAATAAATTTTATTTAACTATCATGGTGGTTGTTAAACATTGAGAAGGTTCACCCAACTCAATCCCAATTAAAAAGTAATCACCATTAAACCCAATCAAATTATATTAAGAGTGATGAGATACAGATGATAATCCAAGAACCAGATACTCAAGATGTCCATAACCGGGGACACGGCTAACCATGATTAGTTTGTACACTCTGCAGAGGTTTGTGCACTTTTCCCCACAAGACTCGATCTCCTCCGTTGGTGTTCTCGCACTACATGGTGTTTGAGAAATGGATGACCAAGACACAGTCTTTCCAAAGAGGTCCCCTTAACTGATAGATAGGCCGGTACACCTACAATCCCCTACATCTGCTAGCCCATCATGGAAAGGTTTCCCAAACCTTACTCAACTATGCCAGAGCCCATAATGGCATGTGGCTGCACACGGAAGTTCTAGCATGAATAATCTTATGATCCCTTTGAGCCTGGGTGGCGGTCCATAGGAAAATCACACGGTACCCCGGGATTTCCAAAAAAATACATGCACTCACTGGGTTCCCCGGGTGCCTCAGTCCACCCAGATGTATATTAAAGTTGCCACCTTAAGATAACCATTAAATTAACAATCTCACATCTGTTGTGAAAACAATCAAACCCAATCCACGTCTACGAGCATAGCATGGCAACATAAGCAAACGTAGAAGTAACTCCCAGGGTTTGATAATAAACAGGTGAATAGGTACTACCTCATCTACTTCCCAAAACCCACAATTTAGATCAGATCCTAACCATGCAATTGTGTTGAGGATTGTTCTAATGCTATAAAAACTGGGTAGTAAGAGGTATGATCAAAGTGTTACTTGCCTTGCTGATGATTCCGAAACCTAGAGACTCAATGTAGCATGCTTCGCACTCCGGGTACTCTATCGCAATCAAACAAGCATACAATAAGCAATCAAGCAAAGGCACGGGTAAAACTCAAATAAGAGATCTAACCAGAAAGTTCAACTTAAGAACTCCGGTTTGCAAAAAGAATCAAATCAAGTGAAGCAACAAAACTCAAACGGCGAGGGAAACAAGCTTCATTTACTAGTTTGGACTGAAGTCAAATTTACAGTATCAAAAACTTGTTTAAGTTGGTTAAATGGAAAGAGGGTTTCGAGACGAAACTCTAGGCGCTTGAATCGCCTGATTCCGATAAACGAGCGAAAAGTTATACTAGAACGAAAATCGGATCAGAAATCGCGATCGAAAATAATCACAGAAAATCCGAGAAAAAGAAAAACTGACGAAGAGGCTAATGAACGAACGTTCGCTGTCTGCGGCTAAACGGTGAAAACCGTTCGTAAAAACGAATGTACGAACGAACGTCCACTGAATAACTAAACCAAAAAAAATAAAACCGATCTAAATAAAATAAAATAAAACCGCGGATCAAAAAAACCGTACGGTTTTCCGAAGAAAACCGGCGGCGGCGGCGCTACCTCCGGCAAGTCCGGCGAGGCGGCGGGTCGGTGGTGTGGCGGCGCGCGGCGCGGCGGCGGCGGGGCGGCTTAGGGTTAGGGTTTGGGTGGCGGGGCTGGTGGGCTGCGGGGGTGCGGCTTTTAAAGGGGCCGGCCCAAAGAGTCCTGGCCGAAAACGGCCCTAAGTCGGTTTGACTTTTTTTTAAATAATTTCGATGTGCAGAAAAAGAAAGAAAAGAAATACTAAACGGACTCCAAAAATCCCAAAATAAATTTCCCTGTCCTCTAAAAATAAGCCGGACAAGGTGAACATTTATTTGGGCCTAAAATGCAATTTTGAAAAATGCATATTTTTCCTAATTCAAATAAAATAGCGACAAAACTCTGAATAAAAATCTTATTTGATTTTAATATTAAATCTTTGATATTTCTTTATTTTGAGGAAGTCATTTTATCCTCTCTCTTTTATTTTTAATAAAAGAAATATTTCAGAGAAAAATAATTAAAATCGAACGATCCTCTTTTCAAAATTCGAGAAAAACTCAAATATGAAAATAACGAAATCGCCAACTCTCTCCGTGGGTCCTTGAGTTGCGTAGAATTTCTAGGATCAACCAAAATGCAATAAAGCATGATATGCAATGATGATCTAATGTATAACTTTCCAAATTGAAAATTTGGGATTTTACATAATAGGATATATCTTCTTTTCATCAAGATAAGTATATTCAGAGTATCGTGTAATTGTTTAAGCTCAAACACGGGATCGCTCTTAGGTGGAGGAGGATCCCCAAGGATTTTAACAGGAAAATTGTGTTTCAAAATAGGTCCTTGATTAAAGAATACTTCATCTGTTTCCCTTCTTTCATTCATAAACATATCATTTTCATAGGCTAGTAAATATTGTTCTAAAGGATCAGTAGGAGGCACGACAACAGAAGCAAGACCAATAATTTCGTCCTTACTAGGCAATTATTTACCATGGGGTTGTCTACCAAATTTAGAGAAATTAAAATCATGAGACATATCCCCTAAACCAACAATAACAATATCTTTCTCGCAGTCTATATTAGCATTAACGGTATTCAAGAAAGGTCTACCAAATAATAATGGGACAAAAATCATCTTGTGGGGAACCAAGAACAAGAAAATGTAACGCCCTGGACACACCCGTCGGTGGTAGTTACTCCTGGCGGGATCTAGACTGGCCCCACAAATCAATACTAGTCTTTTCTGCGCACTTTGTCCTCACTCGTGCGCACCCGGGAGCAACTTCCCGATCGGTCACCCATCCTGACACTACTCTAAGCTGAGCACGCTTAACTTTGGAGTTCTGTCCGAATGGGCTCCCGGAAAAGAAGGAATTCCTTATTGATATGAGTAGTCTACCATCCCTAATAAGCCAGGCTATCACATACACCCCCACTCAGAGGAACTGACGTCCTCGTCGGGCCACAGGAACGTTCCCTCTTGGCACATACGTCTGTGCATCCAGTCCGGTACATGTGCCATGCCGGGTGCCACGACGAGTCACAAACATCATGAACAACATGACCGCGCACCTATCCGCAACCATCCGTGTAACCATGAGGGTCGGCTCTGATACCAAATTGTAACGCCCCGGACACACCCGCCGGTGGTCGTTACTCCTGGCGGGATCTAGACTAGCCCCACAGATCAATACTAGTCTTTTCTGCGCACTTTGTCCTCACTCGTGCGCACCCGGGAGCAACTTCCCGGTCGGTCACCCATCCTGACACTACTCCAAGATGAGCACGCTTAACTTTGGAGTTCTGTCCGAATGGGCTCTCGGAAAAGAAGGAATTCCTTATTGATATGAGTAGTCTATCATCCCTAATAAGCCAGACTATCACAGAAAATTAGTAGGATATTTTATCTTCACACACAAGACTTCAACATCTCTAATAATCCCAATTGGTGATATAGTATCTCTATTAGCAAGGTTAATAGTAATGTCAATATCTTCTATCTCAGCAGGTGCAATATCATTCATAATTTCTTTATATAAGGTATAAGAAATTGCACTCACACTAGCACCCACATCACATAAGCCATGATAACAATGATCTCCTATTTTAACAGAAACAAAAAGCATGCCAACAATATGTCTATGTTTATCTTTCATACCGGGTTTGGCAATTCTAGTAGCTTCATCACAAAAATAAATAACATGCCCATCAATATTATCAATCAAGAGATCTTTAACCATAGCAATACTAGGTTCAACTTTAATTTATTCAGGGGGTGTAGGTGTTCTAGTATAACTCATACGAACCATAGTTGAAGCTTTAGCATGATCCTTTATTCTAACAGGAAAAGGTGGTTTCTCAATATAAGCAGTAGGAACAATAGGATCAACATTATAAATACTAGTTTCTTCTTCAACTTTAGTAGGTTCAACTACTTTAACTTTAATGGGAGGATGATATTTAAACCACTCACTTCTCCTTAGGGAGATCAACATGTGTAGCAAAAGATTCGTAGAAATAAGCTACTATCTCAGAGTCAACTCCATATTTAGTGCTAAAATCATGAAAATGATCGATATCCATAAATTTTTTAACACAATCAAACTTAAGGTTTATACTTGACTCTTTACCTTCGTCGACTTCAAAATCTTCAGAGTTGCATTTAATGCTTTCCAATAAATCACATTTGAATCCAATATCCTTCTTCATATAGGAACCAGTACAAGAAGTATCGAGCATGGATCGATCATTATGAGAAAGCCGAGCATAATTTTTTTGAATAATAATTTCTCTTGAGAGGTCATGATTGGGGCATGAATATAACATTGAATTAAGCCTCCCCAAGCTTGAGCGATACTTTCTCCTTCACAAGGCCAAATATTATATATATAATTCCGATCACGATGAACCAGATGCATAGAATAAAACTTCTGATGAAATTCCAATTTCAATCGGTTGTAGTTCCATGATCAAATATCATCCAATAGCCTATACCATGTTAATGCCTTTCCCTTAAAATATAAAGGGAATACATTCTTATTGAAAACATCCCAGGCATACCTCCAAGCTTAAATAATCCACAAACTTCATCCACATAGATTAGGTGCATATCGGGATGTAATGTTCCATCTCCTGCATAAGGATTAGCTAGCAGTTTCTCTATCATACCCGATGGAATTTCATAATAAATATTTTCAGTAGGTCCAGTAGGTTGAGGAGCAACTAATTGTGGTTCCGGTCGAGGTGAAGATACCCCGAACAAACCCCTCAAAGGATTATTTTCCATAGTAACAAGTGACAGTAAATTTAAGCACACTATATACATGTTTCCTTACCAAATTCTACTCACCAAAGGCGCTTCACTCCCCGGCAACGGCGCCAGAAAAGAGTCTTGATGACCCACAAGTTTAGGGGATTTATCGTAATCCTTTCGATAAGTAAGAGTGTCAAACCCAACGAGGAGCAGAAGGAAATGACAAGTGGTTTTCAGCGGTATTCTCTGCAAGCATTGAAATTATCGGTAATAGATAATTTTGTGATAAGATAAATCGTAACGGGTAACAAGTAAATAAAGTAACTAAAGTACAACAAGGTGGCCCAATCCTTTTTGTAGCAAAGGACAAGCCTGGATAGACTCTTATATGAAGCAAAGCGCTCCCAAGGACACATGGGAATTATTGTCAAGTTAGTTTCATCATGCTCATAGGATTCGCGTTCGTTACTTTGATAATTTGATACGTGGGTGGACCGGTGCTTGGGTGCTGCGCCTTCCTTGGACAAGCCTCCCACTTATGATTAACCCCTCTTGCAAGCATCTGCTGAAGGAAATATGCCCTAGAGGCAATAATAAAGTTATTATTTATTTCCTTATTTCATGATAATGTTTATTATTCATGCTAGAATTGTATTAACCGAAAACATAATACATGAGTGAATACATAGACAAACGTAGTGTCACTAGTATGCCTCTACTTGACTAGCTCATTAATTAAAGATGGTTAAGTTTCCTAACCATAGACATGAGTTGTCATTTGATTAACGGGATCACATCAATAGGAGAATGATGTGATTGACTTGATGATACGTCTCTGTCGTATCTATCATTTTTTATTGTTCCATGCCAATATTCTACAATTTTCATATACTTTTCGCAACTTTTTATACTATTTTTGGGACTAACATATTGATCTAGTGCCCAGTGCCAGTTCCTTTTATTGCATGTTTTTTGTTTCGCAGAATATCCATATCAAATGAATTCCAAACGGGATAAAAACTGACGGAGATTTTTTTGGAATATATATGATTTTTGGGAAGAAAAATCCACGCGAGACGGTGCCCGAGGTGGCCACGAGGCAGGGGGCTCGCCTGCCCCCTGGGCACGCCCCTGACCCTCGTGGGCTACTCGTAAGGCGGTTGGTGCCCTTCTTTCGCCGCAAGAAAGCTCATTTCCGGATAGAGATCGTGTTAAAATTTCAGCCCAATCAGAGTTACGGATCTTTGGGAATATAAGAAACGGTGAAAGGGAAGAATCTGGGAACGCAGAAACAGAGACAGACAGAGAGACAGATCCAATCTCGGAGGGGCTCTCGCCCCTCCCACGCCATGGAGACCATGGACCAGAGGGGAAACCCTTCTCCCATCTAGGAAGAAGGTCAAGGAAGAAGAAGAAGGAGGGGGGCTCTCTCCCCCTCGCTTCCGGTGGCGCTGGAACGCCACCGGGGCCATCATCATCACCGCGATCTACACCAACACCTCCGCCATCTTCACCAACATCTCCATCACCTTCCCCCTCTATCTACAGCGGTCCACTCTCCCGCAACCCGCTGTACCCTCTACTTGAACATGGTGCCTCATGCTTCATATTATTATCCAATGATGTGTTGCCATCCTATGATGTCTGAGTAGATTTTCGTTGTCCTATCGGTGGTTGATGAATTGCTATGATTGATTTAATTTGCTTGTGGTTATGTTGCTGTCCTTTGGTGCCCATAATATGATTGCGCGCGTGGATCACACCCTAGGGTTAGCTGTATGTTGATAGGACTATGTATTGGAGGGCAAGAGTGACAGAAGCTTCAACCTAGCATAGAAATTGATGCATACGAGATTGAAGGGGGACCAATATACCTTAATGCTATGGTTGGGTTTTACCTTAATGAACATTAGTAGTTGCGGATGCTTGCTAATGGTTCCAATCATAAGTGCATAGAATTCCAAGTCAGGGATGACATGCTAGCAGTGGCCTCTCCCACATAATACTTGCTATCGGTCTAGTAAAGTAGTCAATTGCTTAGGGGCAATTTCCCAACTCCTACCACCACTTTTCCACACTCGCTATATTTACTTTATTGTTTCTTTATCTAAACAGCCCCTACTTTTTTACGTACTCTTTATTATCTTGGAAACATATCCAACAACACCTACAAAGTACTTCTAGTTTCATACTTGTTCTAGGTAAAGCAAACGTCAAGCGTGTGTAGAGTTGTATCGGTGGTCGATAGAACTTGAGGGAATATTTGTTCTACCTTTAGCTCCTCATTGGGTTCGACACTCTTACTTATCGAAAACTGTTGCGATCCCCTATACTTGTGGGTTATCAAGACCTTTTTCTGGTGTCGTTGCCGGGGAGCAATAGCGTGGGGTGAAAATTCTCATGTGTGCTTGTTTGCTTTATCTCTAAGTAATTTTTATTTGCTATTCTTAGTTGTTCTTTATCTTTAGTTATGGATATGGAACACGAAATACCAAAAAAATTAGGTGTACTTTCTGCTCATGGAGATGGGGAACCTCCTAAAACCCTCAATGCTGGTTATGTGAAAAATATTATGTACTACTTTAATAATCCTGAGAAAACCCCATTCAATTATGTAATGGGAGTAACGTTGGATCAATGTGAATACTTTAGGGATTACCACTTGACACAAAAAGGGAAACTATTATGGGATCAAATTCATATATTGAATTGGTATGTTAGGCAACTATGCTTGAGATATGATTATACTTGTTGCTCTAAGGTGAAGGCTCCACACCTTCCCTTTTCATGTGAATTTAATGATAATGAAACCTTAGCTTCTTATGCTAATGGTATATATGATTACTATGACGTGGAACAAATATAAGAATTTGTTGCTTTTAAGGGTGCTTATGAAATTGAATCTTTGTTTGAAAAGCATGAAGCTTATGATGATGATGTTTATAAGCCTGAAAATTTAGCTATCTTAAAACATTGCTATGATAATTATGAATATAATTCCTATATTAATGTGCTTATTGATAAAGTCTCTGCTGTCCAAGAAGAGACTAATATTTTGCAGGAGTCTATGGAAGAAGAAATTGATGAAACTGTGAGCTCATTGGATGAAAAAGATGAGGAGGAGAGTGAAGAACAAAAGGAGGAGGAGCGGATTAGCTACCCGTGCCCACCTTCTAATGAGAGTAACTCTTCAACTCATACATTGTTTAATTTCCCTTCGTGCTTACCGGAGGTTGATTGCTATGATGATTGTTACGATCCTGTTGATTCTTTTGAAATATCCCTTTTTGATGATGCATGCTATGCTTGTGGCCAAGATGCCAATATGAATTATGCTTATGGAGATGAACTTGCTATAGTTCCATATGTTAAACATGAAATTGTTGCTATTGCACCCACACATGATAGTCCTATTATCTTTTTGAATTCTCCAAACTACACTATATCGGAGAAGTTTGCTCTTATTAAGGAATATATTGATGGGTTGCCTTTTACCGTTGCACATGATGATTTTGATGAATACAATATGCACGTGCTTGCTGCTCCTACTTGCAATTATTATGAGAGAGGAACTATGTCTCCACCTCTCTATGTTTCCAATATGATAAAATTGCAAGAAACTGTTTATACTATGCATTGGCCTTTACTTTGTGTGCATGAATTGTTCTTTTATGACATGTCGATGCATAGGAAGAGAGTTAGACTTCGTCATTACATGATATATGTTACCTTGTGCTCATCACTAAATTACAAATCATTGTTAATTAAAATTGGCTTTGATATACTTTGGGATCCGGGTGGATCCATTACTTGAGCACTATATGCCTAGCTTAATGGCTTTAAAGAAAGCGCTGCCAGGGAGACAACCCGGAAGTTTTAGAGATTCATTTACTTCTTTTGAGTGCTTTTATATAGTTTAAAAACAACAAAAATAAATAGGGGAACCCAAAAAATTTTCAAAAAGGAAAGCGAAAGTGAGAAAGACAAGCATTGTTGAAGTGGGAGCTAGCCTTGAACTTTGTTCATGTTCACGGAAACTTTGTGAATATTGATTACAGAAACTTTTCAAAAAAACTAATTATCCCCTTGTACAATTCCATTTTATTATAAAAATAATGTGCCAAGGTTTGCCTTTAGGATGTTTACATTTGCTTGATGGTTTGTACGGTGCAGGACAGAAACTTTGGCTGTAGTGCGCGGTTTTACATTTTTTGCTGGAACATCAAATGGTTCTGATTCTTTTGCACTGTATTCCTATACAAATTGTTTATTTTTCATAATTTTGGTAGAATTTTTCAAGTATCAGAAGTATGGTGAATGTTCAGATTATTACAAACTGTTCTGTTTTAGACAGATTCTGTTTTTGATGCATAGTTTGCTTGTTTTGATGAAACTGTCAATTTATATTAGTGGATTAAGCCATGAAAAAGTTATACTACAGTAGAAACAATGCAAAAACAAAATATGAATTGGTTTGCAATAGTACTTAGAGTAGTGATTTTCTTTATTATACTAACGGATCTTACCGAGTTTTCTGTTGAAGTTTTGTGTGGATGAAGTGTTCGATGATCGAGAAGGTCTCGATGTGAGAAGAAGGAAGAGAGGCAAGAGCTCAAGCTTCGGGATGCCCGAGGCACCCCAAGTAAATATTAAAGGAGACTCAAGCGTCTAAGCTTGGGGATGCCCCGGAAGGCATCCCCTCTTTCTTCAACAAGTATCGGTATGTTTTCAGATTCGTTTCGTTCATGCGATATGTGCAATCTTGGAGCGTCTTTTGCATTTAGTTTTCATTTTTTATGCACCATGCTGGTATGAGATAGTCCTTGGTTGATTTATAGAATGCTCTATACACTTCACTTATATCTTTTGAGTATGGCTTTATAGAATGCTTCATGTGCTTCGCTTATATCATTTGAAGTTTGGATTTCCTGTTTCTCTTTACATAGAAAACCGCCATTTGTAGAATGCTCTTTTGCTTCAATTATATTTGTTAGAGCACGGGTGAGGGAGTCCTGGATTAGGGGGTGTTCGGGTAGCCGGACTATACCTTCAGTCGAACTCCAGAACTATGAAGATGCAAGATTGAAGACTCCGTCCTGTGTCCGGATGGGACTTTCCTTGGCGTGGAAGGCAAGCTTGGCGATGTGGATATTCAAGATCTCCTACCATTGTAACCTACTTTGTGTAACCCTAACCCTCTCCGGTGTCTATATAAACCGGAGGGTTTTAGTCCGTAGGACAACTTCATCATACAACAATCATACCATAGGCTAGCTTCTAGGGTTTAGCCTCCTTGATCTCGTGGTAGATCTACTCTTGTACTACCCATATCATCAATATTAATCAAGAAGGACGTACGGTTTTACCTCCATCAAGAGGGCCCGAACCTGGGTAAAACATTGTGTCCCTTGTCTCCTGTTACCATCCGGCCTAGACGCACAGTTCGGGACCCCCTACCCGAGATCCGCCGGTTTTGACACCGACATTGGTGCTTTCATTGAGAGTTCCTCTGTGTCGTCGCTTTCAGGCCCGATGGCTTCTTCGATCATCAACCACAATGCAGTCCAGGGTGAGACTTTTCTCCCCGGACAGATCTTCATCTTCGGCGGCTTCGCACTGCGGGCCAACTCGCTTGGTCACCTTGAGCAGATCGAAGGTTACGCCCCTGGCCATCAGGTCAGGTTTGGAAGCCTAAACTACACGGCTGACATCCGCGGGGACTTGATCTTCGACGGATTCGAGCCACAGCCAAGCGTGCCGCACTGTCTCGATGGGCATGATATAGCTCTGCCGCCGAACAGCACCTTGGAGGCCACACACGCATCGGTTCCGACCATTGATTCGGAGCCCACTGCGCCAATCGAGGATCAGCGGTTGGACGCTGCCTCAGGGGCTGCGATCTCAGAGGCGATTGAGCCGAACTCCAGCCCCGCACTCTACATAGCCCGTGACTCCGAGGAGCCGGATTCCTCTCCGAACTCCAAGCCCCCCGCGCCCCCGCCGATCGAATCCGATTGGGCGCCGATAATGGAGTTCACCGCCACGGACATCTTTCAGCACTCGCCCTTCGGCGACATCTTGAATTCTCTAAAGTCTCTCTCTTTATCAGGAGAGCCCTGACCGTACTACGGTCAGCAAGGTTGGGATACGGATGATGAAGAAATTCAAAACCCACCCACCACCCACTTCGTAGCCACTGTCGACGACTTAACCGACATGCTTGACTTCGACTCCGAAGACATCGACGGCATGGACGATGATGCAGGAGACGAACAAGAACCAGCACTTGTAGGGCGTTGGAAGGCCACCTCATCATATGACATATATACGGTGGACACTCCAAAGGATGGAGATGGCGATGGAACAGCAGTGGGCGATACCTCTAAGAAACAACCCAAGCACCGGCGTCAGCGGCGCCGCTCTAAATCCCGCCAAAGCAAAAATGGTGATTCCGGTACGGGAGATAATACTACTCCGGATAGCGCCGAAGAACACCCCCTCCAGCAAAATTCGGCACAGGAGGACAGAGAAGCCAGCCCTCACGAGAGGGCGGCGGACCAAGAGGTTGAGGACGATAATTATACGCCTCCCTCCGAAGACGAGGCAAGCCTCGACGACGACAAGTTCGTCGTGCCAGAAGATCTTGCCGAACAAGAGCGTTTTAAATGCAGGCTCATGGCCATGGCAAGCAGCCTCAAGAAAAAGCGGCAACAGCTTAGAGATGATCAGGATTTGCTAGCTGACAGATGTACTGAAGTCCTTGTGGCTGAAGAGTATGAACTCGAACGCCCCTCCAAGAGTTACCCAAAGCGCAGGCTGCTACCCCGACTAGAGGAGGAAGCACCTACATCATCAGCGCATGACATGGCCGACCGGCCACCTCGTGGCCGCGACAGAGAGGCCTCTTGGCCCTCCACTCAAGCCATGCCCCGACACCACGTCAAGCATACTAAGGCATGGGAAAATGCGCCCGACCTGCGCGACATCCTGGAGGACAAGGCAAGGTGTCGGTGTACTAGAGTGGGGGTACCCTAGTATCCCGAACTTGTGCACGGGCAGTCGCAGCATCCCGCGGCAAGGCTTGCCGGGCGACCGCCAAGATCCTCTGTGGTTCCTTTGGAGCCATTCAAGAACAAAGTGTCCAAGCCAAGAAGACAAGACCCCGGCAAGAGGAGCTTGCCGGGAAGGCTAACAAAAGCATCCCAAGACCCCGGCAAGAGGAGCTTGCCGGGAAGGCCACCCAAGGCATTGCAAGGAACTTGCCGCGGCGCACCGCGCGCCCCGGCAAGGCCCGGTGAGCGACAAGCTCCCGGGCGCGACAAGACAACGACAGCGGCAAGACGCTTGCCGCGGCAAGCCACCTTCCTGGGCCCGCGCTCCAGCACATCCACCAACGTGTCGCTCTGGGGCCCTTCCAGGTGCACGTGGCGGGAGGCTGTGTAGCCAGCGGCGTGCGGTGGCAAGCGGCGCAGACAAGATCACCATCGTGGCGAGCGGTGGCGTCCCTGGCGGTCCCTTTTCGCACTGTTTAGGTGACACAGACGGGCATTTAAGGCCCCTGTCCCCTGCCATCAGGGTTAGGTATGATACACTATAGCAGGTAGCTGTGCCTACCACAGCACCTTTCCATTTTTACCCTTCACCTCCGTTGCCACCTGTCGGGAACCCCTTCAGCATATAAAAGGAGGCCCGTGTGCAACGTAGAGGGGGCTTAGCCAGTTCAAACTCTCACGCTCGGTCTTGTTAGCTGCGGGTGTGTACTGTAGCACTCCGCACTCCCGAGCAAGAAATCAATACAAACCACAAAGCATGAGTAGGGTTTTATGCATCCGTGTGGCCCGAACCTGGGTAAATCCCTCGCGTGCATCGCCTCGATTTGCTCTTTGCTCGACTTCCGCCCCCGCCGAACCGAAAGGGACCCGGTCCGCCGGTCCCATAGGTGCCCGTGGATCAGTACCCCGACATCTTTGGCGCGCCAGGTAGGGGGCGTCGAAGTGGTGTAAACCAGATCCGGCGTTCTCGCGAGCTAGATCTTCATCATCTTCATCAACATGCCACCGAAGAAGAAGATTTCGGAGACGGCTGCTCCGTCCGCGCCTAACCCACCACCGCCGGGACAAACGGCTGATGGGGAGGGCGCCGGTGGAAGAACGGGCGTAGACGAGGGAGCTCACGGTGCTGCCAGGTCCAAGGGCGAGGCTGCGCTGCCCATCGGCGGCGTAGCCGGCTCCCACAACGACCGGGCGCACTCCAAGACCTCGGCGTCCGTACATGCACCGCGCCTGTCTCAGGAGGCGCGGGACCGGCAGCGTCATGGTACTCACGGTACCATGCGTTCGCTAGATCAAGATCGGGCTGGTGGATCTCGGAGCGCTCAGGACCACCATGCACGCCCGCATGCTGGCACGAGCGAGGCACGGTCGCCTGGACAGGATATTGCACCTTCTAACGTGGTTAGAAGTCCGAGCATGTCCCGCTCCTCGCACCGTTCGCCACCACCGCCCGCCACTGCAGCAAAAGCTTTGGCGCGAGCTCAGCTGCTCCTAGACTACCCTCCAACGGCGGACAAGATCGACGATTGGAGGGCAACCATCCAGAGTCTCATCGGTTTTGCCAACGGCGACACTCCGCGGCAACCAAGCACGTCGCAGCCGTGGCAAGCCAGCCAGGCACGAGCCGGAGACGACAAGACTGGTGGGGGTGCAACTACTGTGCACTCCCCGCCCCGAAGGCCGAGGTCGCCGACTCGCCGGATCCACCTCGACAGCGACTCCACCGCGTTGTCAGATCCGCGAGCTCGTCGCGATCAGCGCCAAGTTCTTCAAGAACGACAACAAGAAGACGCTCGTACCCGCATCGAGCGCCGAAGGGAAGCGCGACGTCAATCAGACCAGCGCGCTGGGCCCTCTGTTGACATGCATGCGCCAGGGGAACCAGGCGACTTGCCGTACGCGGTAGGTTGCCCTGCGTTCACTCGTGAGCTGCGGCAAGTCCAGTGGCCCAGCACGAAGAACTTCAAACTAGATGTACCAGAGAAGTACGATGGCAAGACGCATCCGTCGGAGTTCCTCAGCATCTACACCATCGCGGTGCAGGCTGCCGGGGGGCGGGACGACAAGATCCTTGCCAACTACTTCCCGCTGGTGCTCAAGCCCAATGTCAGGTCCTGGCTCATGCACTTGCCGGATAACTCCATATCCTCTTGGGCTGATCTATGCCATCAGTTTGTCGGCGCCTTTACAGGCGGCCACAAACCTCCTGGCCAAGAGAGTGACCTTCATCTGCTCGCCCAGAAGGAAGGAGAACCCCTGCGCAAGTACATTTAGAGGTTCAGCCGTGTACAGTATAATATCCCAGACGTCCACCCCGCCGCGGTCATCAGCGCATTCCATCAAAACGTGCGTAACCGCAGGATGAGGGAGGAGATGGCGATGTGCAGGATCAGAGACGTCAGTGAGCTGTATGCCCTGGCCGACAAGTGTGCACGTGCTGAGGAAGGGAGGAAACTCCCCGGAGAGAAGATCGGAGCAGATGGAACTGACAGTGAGGATGCCGCCCCGGCAAAGAAAAACCGGCGGCGGAACAGGAAGAAGAAAGGCAAAGAGGTGCTAGTCGTTGAGCAGTGCGGCAACGAAGATGGCGCCAAGAAGGCCAAAGTTGGTAGCTCCGGCAAGGAAGTTGCCGCGTGCACCAACTGCCAGGCTGTGGCAGTCGCCGACAAGCAGGATGGCTCCGACAAGCAATACTGCAAGATTCACCGCACCAAGGGCCATGACCTCCAGAGCTGCAAGAAGGTCGAGCAGCTTGTCCAGCAGCAAAAAGCTGAGTACGACCGGCGAGACAAGGAGCGGGCCCAAGGAGGTGCTGGAGAATCCGGCAAGAAGCGCGCCGGACGGGGAGGACGCCGCGGCAAGGCCAAGCAGCAGCAAGGAGACAGACCTCCCCGCGGCCGCGACAACGATGAAGACGACAACGATGAAGACATGGATGATGTTGAGACCAGTGAGCAGGAGTTTCAGAAAGCCACAGAGGTCTTGTGCGTTGACGGCGGTGCTTCTCTGCACACTTCACACCGCCAGCTCAAGCAATGGGTGCGGGAAGTCAATGCAGCAGAGCCACCAATCGAATCGTGCAAACTTCTGAAATGGTCCAGCACGCCTATCATCTTCGACATTGAGGACCACCCTGATCGCACAACTGCGGTCGGGTGCTTGCCGATGTTGGTTTCACCAACTATCCGCAACCTCAAGGTCACTAAGATGTTAGTTGACAGCGGGGCCGGCTTGAATCTAATCTCCTCCGCTGTACTCCAAAAACTCCAGATCCCTGACAGCGAGCTCGAAGAGACCGGCACATTCCAAGGAATCAACCCGGGAAGGAGCAAGCCGAAGGGAAAAGTCACGCTGCCCGTAACATTTGGCAGCGAGCTGAACTTCAGGACTGAGAGGGTCACATTTGACGTTGCCGATATTACATTGCCTTACAATGGCATACTTGGCCGCCCAGCACTCGCCAAGTTCATGGCAGCCTCTCACTACGCATATAACATGCTGAAGATGCCAGGCCCGATAAGCGTCATCTCTGTCCCTGGCGACAAGAAAGATGCTCTTATCTGTGCCGACAAGATCTACCGGGAAGCAACAGCCGCAGCAGAGCGCGAGTCACTTGCCGCTGAAGCTCCCGGGGGGAAGAAGACCAAGTCCGGCAAGAGTTCTGATGCCCACTCCGGCAAGCGCACCTCTTCGGAGTGCTGCGCTGCCGTCGAGGACGCACCATCGAGCTCCACCGACAAGTGTAAGAAGACCATGGCAGCTCCGCCAGAGACGAAAAAGGTGTCCGCCAAGGAGGGCGGCAATGGTGGTACCTTCACCATCAGTGCCACTCTCGACCCTAAATAGGAAAGCGCGCTCGTTGCTTTCCTGCGGGCGAATGTCGACGTGTTTGCGTGGCAACCGTCTGACATCCCCGGCGTTCCCAGGAAAGTGATTGAGCACCACCTTGCTGTTTGTCCTCATGCGCGGCCCGTCAAGCAGAAAGTCAGGAAACAAGCAGTGGAGCGCCAAGAGTTCATAGCAGAAGAGATCAACAAATTGGAAGCAGCAGGCCTTGTCAGAGGAGTGCTCCATCCCACGTGGTTGGCCAATCCTGTAGTCGTGCGCAAGGCGAATGGGAAATGGAGACTTTGTATCGATTTTACCGATGTTAACAAAGCTTGTCCCAAAGACCCATTTCCTTTG
>NC_041388.1:688597239-688713269 GCF_002162155.2 Triticum dicoccoides
CAAAGGAAATGGGTCTTTGGGACAAGCTTTGTTAACATCGGTAAAATCGATACAAAGTCTCCATTTCCCATTCGCCTTGCGCACGACTACAGGATTGGCCAACCACGTGGGATGGAGCACTCCTCTGACAAGGCCTGCTGCTTCCAATTTGTTGATCTCTTCTGCTATGAACTCTTGGCGCTCCACTGCTTGTTTCCTGACTTTCTGCTTGACGGGCCGTGCATGAGGACAAACGGCAAGGTGGTGCTCAATCACTTTCCTGGGAACGCCGGGGATGTCAGACGGTTGCCACGCAAACACGTCGACATTTGCCCGCAGGAAAGCAACGAGCGCGCTTTCCTATTTAGGGTCGAGAGTGTCACTGATGGTGAAGGTACCACCAGTGCCGTCCTCCTTGGCGGACACCTTTTTCGTCTCTGGCGGAGCTGCCATGGTCTTCTTACACTTGCCGGTGGAGCTCGATGGTGCGTCCTCGACGGCAGCGCAGCACTCCGAAGAGGTGCACCTGCCGGAGTGGGCATCAGAACTCTTGCCGGACTTGGTCTTCAAAGATGCCGGGGTACTGATCCACGGGCACCTATGGGACCGGCGGACCGGGTCCCTTTCGGTTCGGCGGGGGCGGAGGTCGTGCAAAGAGCAAATCGAGGCGATGCACGCGAGCGATTTACCCAGGTTCGGGCCGCACGGATGCGTAAAACCCTACTCCTGCCTTGTGGTTTGTATTGATTTCTTGCTCGGGAGCGCGGAATGCTACAGTACACACCCGCAGCTAACAAGACCGAGCGTGAGAGTTTGAACTGGCTAACCCCCCTCTACGTTGCACACGGGCCTCCTTTTATATGCTCAAGGGTTTCCCGACAGGTGGCAACGGAGGTGAAGGGTAAAAATGGAAAGGTGCTGTGGTAGGCACAGCTACCTGCTACAGTGTATCATACCTAACCCTGACAGCAGGGGACAGGGGCCTTAAATGCCCGTCTGTGTCGCCTAAACAGTGCGAAAAGGGACCGCCAGGGACGCCACCGCTCGCCACGACGGCGATCTTGTCAGCGCCACTTGCCACCGCACGCCGCTGGCTGCACAGCCTCCCGCCACGTGCGCCTGGAAGGGCCCCAGAGCGACACGTTGGTGGATGTGCTGGAGCGCGGGCCCAGGAAGGTGGCTTGCCGCGGCAAGCGTCTTGCCGCTGTCGTTGTCTTGTCGCGCCCGGGAGCTTGTCGCTCACCGGGCCTTGCCGGGGCGCGCGGTGCGCCGCGGCAAGTTCCTTGCAATGCCTTGGGTGGCCTTCCCGGCAAGCTCCTCTTGCCGGGGTCTTGGGATGCTTTTGTTAGCCTTCCCGGCAAGCTCCTCTTGCCGGGGTCTTGTCTTCTTGGCTTGGACACTTTGTTCTTGAATGGCTCCAAAGGAACCACGGAGGATTTTGGCGGTCGCCCGGCAAGCCTTGCCGCGGGATGCTGCGACTGCCCGTGCACAAGTTCGGGATACTAGGGTACCCCCACTCTAGTACACCGACACCGAGGATGTCGAGCCCCCAGACCGAAAATGGCCAGGATAAAGGGATCGTCTGGAGAGCTTGAGCTGGGTATTGATTCGCAACGTTATTCCCTTTACTTGGTTCCTCCCTTTGTATGTCTTTTTACCCTACGCTTTTAGGGAACTTGCCGGTGCAGGCACCAGAGCCGCGAGCGCTGAGTGCGGAATGTCAGCAACCTGCTGGCGGTGTCGCTACCGGCAAGAAACCTTGTCGCGACTAGTTGCAGCTCACTTAATGTTGTCGAGAGGACTCGAAATAAAGTAAGGGCGCTAGCAGCTCACTTAATTTGTTGAGCGGACTCGAAACAAAGTAAGGGCGCTTAGCAGCTCACTTAATTTGTTGAGAGGACTCGAAACAAAGTAAGGGCGCAACTAGCTACGAGTGGGTTCCTCCGCACACAGGTTTTCCATACAAAGTGGCGGTCGTTCAAGGGAAATAACTTAAAAATTAAAAAATTTGATTGCTCAAACTTTGGCAACTTAGCTTTTCTGTTGTTTGCTTCCCGGCAAGGCGAAACTCTCTTGAACGACGCCTGGTCCATACCATCATCTCCTCCTCTCCTCTCCTCCCCGGCAAACTTGTGAGCGAGGGGAACCTTCCTTTCAAAAGAAAGAAGAGACAATACAGATATGGAGCTTTACGGCTCGTTAGTGCTTACCGTGGAGTAGGTGCTGCACAAAGTGTCAGATCATATATGCCAAAAAATAGGAAGCATAAAATCGACAAAATGCGCAGGGCACATGAGCTTTATTTATGCACGGGTTCTGCGCCCGGCTTTGTACAAAGGATTACATGCAACGGCGGCAAGACTTGTACAAAAGGTGGTTGCCGGAACAGGTTCCGGCAACCGCGCCTTACGGGTAAAACTTACGAAGATGCTCAATGTTGCAGGAGCAAAAAGAGGAAGTTGATTTCTGGTGACTATTTGCCGGCAGAGCTTCCCGAACCCGTCGCCAAGAAAGTCCCTAAGATCAACGCCGAAGGCGCTGAGGAGCAGTCTGCTCCGGCAAGCCGTAGGGTTTGTTCCGTTGAAGCAGAAGCTCCCGATAAGTTTTGCTCCGGCAAGCTTGTCGGGGAACGTCAAGCTCCGGCAGAGACGCAGCTTCTCGCCGTAGAAGCGGATGTTCCCGCAGCAGCTGAGATCAACACCAAGAGCGCTGAGGAGCAAGATGCTCCGGCAAGCCCTAGGGTTTGTTCCGTTGAAGCAGAAGCTCCCGACAAGTTTTGCTCCGACAAGCTTGTCGGGGAACGTCAAGCTCCGACAGAGCCGCAGGTTCTTGCCGTAGAAGCGGATGTTCCCGCAGCAGCAGATTTGCCCTTAGTCCTTGTTGTCGAGCCACAAGCTCCAACATGGGCGCAGCAGATCGTCCGTTTCCTTCAGACAGGAGAACTTCCCGAAGAGCAAGAAGAAGCGGAAAGAGTAGCCCGGCAGTCAAGTATGTACCAGTTTGTCGACAAGACACTGTACAGAAGAAGACTGAACGACGTGAAATTAAAGTGTATTCACCGGGAAGAAGGACAAAAGCTGTTGGCAGAGATACATGGAGGCATATGTGGTCACCACATTGGCGCAAGAGCACTTGTCGGCAAAGCATTCCGACAAGGTTTCTTCTGGCCAACAGCCCTCCAGGATGCAACTGCACAAGTAACCAAGTGTGAAGGGTGCCAGTTCCATTCCAAGCAGATACACCAACCAGCTCAAGCTCTCCAGACGATCCCTTTATCCTGGCCATTTTCGGTCTGGGGGCTCGACATCCTCGGCCCCTTTCCCCAAGCTGTCGGGGGCTTTGAGTACTTGTACGTTGCAATCGACAAGTTCACAAAGTGGCCGGAAGTGGAACCAGTGAGGAAGGTGACCGCACAGTCAGCCGTCAAGTTCTTCAGGTCGATTGTTTGCCGCTTCGGGATCCCTAACAGGATAATCACCGACAACGGTACACAATGCACGAGCCGCACCTTCATGCCGTACGTCCAAGATCTTGGCGCCAAGGTCTGCTTCGCTTCTGTTGCTCACCCGAGAAGCAACGGTCAAGCGGAGAGGGCAAACGCTGAAGTGCTGCGCGGGCTCAAGACCAGAACTTTCGACAGGCTGCACAAGTGCGGAAGAAACTGGATCGAGGAGCTGCCGGTGGTTCTTTGGTCGATCAGGACGACGCCAAATCGAGCCACTGGCCAGACACCTTTCGCTCTAGTCTATGGAGCAGAGGCAGTTATCCCCAAGGAACTCGTATACGGGTCACCTCGAGTGCTCGCTTATGATGAGCTTGAGCAAGAGCAGCTGCGACAAGATGACGCGCTGCTCCTTGAGGAAGACCGTCTTCAGGCTGCTGTGCGAGCTGCTCGCTACCAGCAAGCTTTGCGTCGCTACCATAGCCGCAAAGTTAATGCCAGAAGTCTCGAGGAAGGCGACCTTGTTCTTCGGCGCGTTCAGTCTGCCAAGAATTCCAACAAGTTGACGCCGAAGTGGGAAGGCCCTTACCGGGTGAAACGAGTCACTAGGCCTGGCGCTGTCCGCCTTGAGACCGAAGATGGAATTCCGGTGAGCAACTCCTGGAACATTGAGCATCTTCGTAAGTTTTACCCGTAAGGCGCGGTTGCCGGAACCTGTTCCGGCAACCACCTTTTGTACAAGTCTTGCTGCTGTTGCATGTAATCCTTTGTACAAAGCCGGGCGCAGAACCCGTGCATAAATAAAGCTCATGTGCCCTACGCATTTTGTCGATTTTATGCTTTCTATTTTTTGGCATATATGATCTGACACATTGTGCAGCACCTACTCCACGGTAAGCACTAACGAGCCGTAAAGCTCCATATCTGTATTGTCTCTTCTTTCTTTTGAAAGGAAGGTTCCCCTCGCTCACAAGTTTGCTAGGGGGGGGGGAGAGGAGAGGAGGAGATGATGGTATGGACCAGGCGTCGTTCAAGAGAATTTCGCCTTGCCGGGAAGCAAACAACAAAAAAGCTAAGTTGCCAAAGTTTGAGCAATCAAATTTTTTAATTTTTAAGTTATTTCCCTTGAACGACCGCCACTTTGTATGGAAAACTATGCGCGGAGGAACCCACTCGTAGCTAGTTGCGCCCTTACTTTGTTTCGAGTCCCCTCAACAAATTAAGTGAGCTGCTAAGCGCCCTTACTTTGTTTCGAGTCCGCTCAACAAATTAAGTGAGCTGCTAGCGCCCTTACTTTGTTTCGAGTCCTCTCGACAACATTAAGTGAGCTGCAACTAGTCGCGACAAGGTTTCTTGCCGGTAGCGACACCGCCAGCAGGTTGCTGACGTTCTGCACTCAGCGCTCGCGGCTCTGGTGCCTGCACCGGCAAGTTCCCTAAAAGCGTAGGGTAAAAAGACATACAAAGGGAGGAACCAAGTAAAGGGAATAACGTTGCGAATCAATACCCAGAATAAAGTTATATTACAAAGATAGCTTGTCGCAGCTCTATTAGACTGTTTTCATGACAAGATAAACAGCGACAAGGAAAGAAGAAATAGGCGGCCTAATCCACGCGATCGCCTTCAACCCTCTTGATTCCGCTCACCTTGTCCACAATGGGTGCGACATGGGCTTTGAGCTCCTCCAGATCAGCTTCTGGCGGCAAGGTCCTGAGGATGTTAGTGAGGCGGAGGCCAGGATTGCGGAAGGCCACCTTCATCAACACTTTCTCGAGGGCCCCTGCGCAGACCCTGCGTGACTCGTCAGCCAGTTGCTTGGGGATCCTCTCCCGGAGTCGCTGAAGGGCCGTCGCCACGCCCTTGAAGAACAGAACGAGCTTGGCGCTGGGCTGGAAGTTGTCGTCGGTGGGATACCCGAGATCCTCCATTCCCAGTTGTGCCAGCTCCTTGTCGACGTCCGTGGCGGCGTCCACCAGGCTCTCCGTCCAGTGCGTCACGGTCTCTCTGAAGGCGTTCTGGGCGGTGGCAGCACTCTCCAGCAGCGCCTTGTCGGCCTTGATTTCCTCCTTCAAGGCCGCCTCCCGCTTCTTGGCGCTGTACAGAGTCTTGGTTAAAGTGGTTAGCTTCAACTCAAGATCCACGTTGGAGACCTTGGCGGCGCTGAGCTCCTTGCCCTTCTCGAAGAGATCGGCCTCCAGCCGCGCCACCTTCGTCTTCAACTCCTCCTTGGCGGCCTCGGCGGCGGCGGCAGCGTCCTCTGCTTGTTTTAGGGCTCCGCCAAGTTTCTCCTCGCGTGAGGCGAGCTCCTCCTTGTGGGCGTCAAGATTGACCTTCCGCCGCGCCAGCTCGCCCTCCTCCGCGGCAAGCTTCACAGCGGCAAGTCGCTGGCGCTCTTCGGCTTCGGCCTTCTCGAGGAGAAAGGCCTTCCGCGCCTCAGCAAGCTGCTCCCGCTCCTCCGCCAGGGATCGGAGGGCTTCCCGGTGGAAACCCCCGAGCTCTTCCGCGCGCTTTTCAATGTCTGCTCCCGCCTTCGCGACAAGTGCCTCGCGGGACTCCAGCTTGGCTTGTCGCGTGCGGTAGAGCGACATCAACCTCCGCAGCAGTCGCTCTTCTTCGGGCTCGTTGCTGCTGCTGCTTGGCGCGTCGACCAGCGTCAACCCCGCAGAGGCAAGCACTTCTCCGTCGAAGATCTCCCCCTCGACCGGCGCTCTGGAGCCTGATGCCCAGGGAAGATTGATGAAGACGTCGTCGCCGACCTTCAGGTAGACGCCTGGCTGGGGCTCTCCGCAGCCTGGCGCTGCGGCAGCGGCGGACGGGTCGGCGGTCGGTGCAGCGCCTGGCGCTCCTGCGGCCTCAGGGCCGTCAGTGCGATCGCCGGACCCCTCGCCAGCTGCCGCGGCGTCAGCCTTGGCGGCCTCTGCGCCGGCGGCATCGCCAGCACCGGTTGCCTCGTCGGCGGCGACCTCAGTTTCCGTCTGCTCCGCAGTGGATGGATCTAACGACCGGAAAGAGGGGAAGAGTCAAGCAAAAATCCAGCAAAAACTCAAGAAGATCAGAAGAAGAAGAACCCAAGGGAAGTTTTGGAGCAAGAGGAGTACCTGCACCAGGCTCTGCAGTTGTGGTCTCTGTCGTCGGGGGGCCGCAGGCGCTGTCCCTTGCCGGAGAACCCTCCCTTGCCGGAGACTTCTCCCTTGCCGGAGAACCCTCCCTTGCCGGAGACTTCTCCCTTACCGGGAAGCCCTCCCTTGCCGGAGAATTCTCCCTTGTCGGGGGATTCTCCCTTGGCTCCTGGTGGGGCTGCTCGGTTCCTACACAAGTCGACAAACAGATATCAGCAAAGACAAGTACCCAAGCGCGCCTCGCAGCAGAAAGTAAATCATACACTTACGCTGGGGGCTGCCCTAGAGAAAAGTCGCCAGGTCTGGCAAGGTTGTCTTGGGCGCGCCTCCTGCTGTCGCAGTGGGCTCGTCCTCGATGACGATCACCGGGGCCTTGGCTCTCTTCGCCGCTCTCTAGGCCAGAGTCCTGAAGAGGAACAGGTTCAGGGAAAAGCAAGTGAGAAACAAGACAAAACAGCAAGAATTGAAGAACTATAAGTACAGCAGGAGAAGCTTACTCTTCTTCTTCTTTTTCCTCGTCGGAGCTGAACGCGGAGAAGTCGAAGTTCGGCGCGCGCCTGGCGTGAGGAGGCGGAGGGGTAGCTTCCCTTGGCCGCTTGGCGGTAGCGGTGGCGGTGGGCTGAGCCGACCCCGCTCCAACTGTCGGCGCGGCGTGAGTAGCGGCAGGGACTGAAGCGGTGGTCCGGCTAGACTCCGCTCCAGTTGCCGTTGCAGCATGAGGCGCTCCCGCGGCAACGGTGTTTGCCGCGTTAGAGCGTGTCACGCGGCGCGGCGACTGTTGACCCGCTTGCCGCTCCGCCACATCACAGGCCTTGCGGGGACGCCTTCTTGGCAGGGATGAAGGCCCTGCTTGCGGCGAGCTGCCTGAAGACGAGGAGGAAGAGGAGTTGATTTCCAACGAGCCGCTTGTGTCCTTGGCGGGCTCGCTCGGCTCGGCGTCACGCCTGGCAAGCTCCTTCTTGCCGGCGGCCTCCCCTCGCTCGGCACGGCTTGCCGCTTCCGCTGCATCAGCCTCCTCCACAGTAAATCCGAACTCGCCCGCGGCTGCGGCTGCCGCTGCCTCCTCCATCCTGGTGGTGATGAGCGCCAACTCCGCATCCGTGGTGTCGCGGGTGAGGCCGTCCTTCTCGTCAGGGCGGACTGCCACCTCCACCAAGTCGTCGAAGAATTGCTGCACGACCTCCTCTGCAGGCTCCTGCCAAGTTGGCACAATGCCATGCGAGTCGCACTCCGGCATCATTGCACGGATGCGGTCAAGCGAAGAATTGTTGCACAACGGGACGACGCCCCCCGGCAACCTGAAGACCTCGGGATGTTGGGGGTCATATTTTAACAGCTCCTGCAGCATTGCGTTGAGCTCCAAGACTGTGAAGTTGTAGTTGAGGCCCGGCCGCAGCCTCATGATGTCTGCCGCGTTCTTGAACTCCCAAGTGGGCCTCTCGCGTTCCTGCAGGGGGGCGATGCGGCGGCGAAGGAAGTCTGCGCCAACGGCGCCAACAGTCAGCCCGGCAAGCCTGAGGCGCAGGATCCTGGTGACGGCAATTCTCAGCCTGTCGTCTTCCAGGGCCACGTCGCTCCGGTCGCTGCCGCGTGCTACTGGGGTTTTGCACCGGGTGGTGAATGACTGCGGATCCTCTTCGTCAATCCAGCACCAATCTGCTGTCCACTCCTCCCACTTGCCGCGGAACTCTCCCTCCAGATAGGTCTCCTTCTTGCCGGCCCTTGAGATCCAGGCAATCCTGCCGGATAGAGGCTCTCCTCTCTCTACTCGGGGTATGAAGAAGTGGCGGAAGAGGGCTACGTTGGGAAGGATTCCGACAAAATTTTCGCAGAGGTGTGCGAAAATCGCCATGGTCAGAACGGCATTGGGGGTGAAGTCGAGGAGGTGGAATCCGTACGTATTCATGATGTCGCAGAGAAATCTGAGAAAGGCGGGCAGAGCCTGCAGTAGAAGAACAGAGCAAAAAAGGGGTATCCATTCGGAGCCTTCTTCCAAGCGATGGCGGGGAGTACCTTTGTGCGCGGATGCGCGCGCGTCTCCGCCGACCAGAAGAGGTAGTACTTCTCCCTCAGCTCCTTCGCGGCAAGCTTGGGGGGGAAAACTGCCCGCTCCTTCCACAGTGCCGCGAGCCGTTGCGCCTCGGTCGACTTCACGGCCTTCCCCTTGTCGGTTTTTGGAGCCATGGCGGAGGCAGTGGAGGAGGTCGACGGCGTTGGTGATGCTGGCGGCGATGGGGGGCGGGGCACTGCTCTCTCTCTCTGCTCTGGGAAGGCGAGGGAGCGGCGGAGGTTTCTGAGATTGGAAACAGCAACGGGCGAATGTGCGAACTGCCCCCGTTTCCTCTGCTTATAAAGGGGGAGGGGGCGGACGTTCTGCATTTCCGAATAAAATAACCACCCACGATCTCGCCCACGACGCCGCATTCAACGCGTGCCGTTCGGGGAGGGCGCGGTGGATACGGAGTAAGATACGGCGTAACCTAGGCCGCGCGTGCCCGTGCCCTGTTTTGGGCCTGGCCCTACAGCGCTCGGCACCGTGTATGGCCCAGGCCCGGGGCTCCTGTCGGTGTACTAGAGTGGGGGTACCCTAGTATCCCGAACTTGTGCACGGGCAGTCGCAGCATCCCGCGGCAAGGCTTGCCGGGCGACCGCCAAGATCCTCCGTGGTTCCTTTGGAGCCATTCAAAAACAAAGTGTCCAAGCCAAGAAGACAAGACCCCGGCAAGAGGAGCTTGCCGGGAAGGCTAAAAAAGCATCCCAAGACCCCGGCAAGAGGAGCTTGCCGGGAAGGCCACCCAAGGCATTGCAAGGAACTTGCCGCGGCGCACCGCGCGCCCCGGCAAGGCCCGGTGAGCGACAAGCTCCCGGACGCGACAAGACAACGATAACGGCAAGACGCTTGCCGCGGCAAGCCACCTTCCTGGGCCCGCGCTCCAGCACATCCACCAACGTGTCGCTCTGGGGCCCTTCCAGGTGCACGTGGCGGGAGGCTGTGCAGCCAGCGGCGTGCGGTGGCAAGCGGCGCTGACAAGATCGCCATCGTGGCGAGCGGTGGCGTCCCTGGCGGTCTCTTTTCTCACTGTTTAGGCGACACAGACGGGCATTTAAGGCCCCTGTCCCCTGCCGTCAAGGTTAGGTATGATACACTGTAGCAGGTAGCTGTGCCTACCACAACACCTTTCCATTTTTACCCTTCACCTCCGTTGCCACCTGTCGGGAACCCCTTGAGCATATAAAAGGAGGCCCGTGTGCAACGTAGAGGGGGGTTAGCCAGTTCAAACTCTCACGCTCGGTCTTGTTAGCTGCGGGTGTGTACTGTAGCACTCCGCGCTCCCGAGCAAGAAATCAATACAAACCACAAAGCAGGAGTAGGGTTTTACGCATCCGTGCGGCCCGAACCTGGGTAAATTGCTCGCGTGCATCGCCTCGATTTGCTCTTTGCACGACCTCCGCCCCCGCCGAACCGAAAGGGACCCGGTCCGCCGGTCCCATAGGTGCCCGTGGATCAGTACCCCGGCACAAGGCAAACAAGATCGATCTACGGATCGCGCAGACGCCCCACGTCACGTGACGGTGATCGTCACTCCGGACGCAACGAATCCGGCCGGGCCGAACTCAACAGACAAAGCTCCTTCGAGCTGCGTCGTGATATAGCCCAATACAGAGGCGCCGCACACCCACTATGCTTCACAGATGAAGTAATGGATCATAAAATCCCTGAGGGCTTCAAACCTGTAAACATCGAATCGTACGATGGCACAACAGATCCTGCGGTATGGATCGAGGATTATCTCCTTCATATCCACATGGCCCGCGGCGATGATCTACATGCCATCAAATACCCCCCACTCAAACTTAAGGGACCGGCCCGACATTGGCTTAACAGCTTGCCAGCAAACTCAATCGGTTCTTGGGAGGACCTGGAAGCCGCATTCCTTGACAACTTCCAGGGCACTTATGTGCGACCACCGGACGCCGATGACCTAAGCCACATAATTCAGCAGCTAGAAGAATCGGCCAGGCAATTCTGGACATGGTTCGTAACAAAGAAAAACCAGATAGTCGACTGTCCGGATGCAGAGGCCTTAGAGGCCTTCAAGCATAATATCCGTGACGAGTGGCTGGCCCGGCACCTGGGACAGGAAAAGCCGAAATCTATGGCAGCCCTCACGATACTCATGACCCGCTTTTGTGCGGGAGAAGACAGCTGGCTAGCTCGCAGTAACAACTTAACCAAGAACACTGGTAATTCGAATACGAAGGACAAAAGTGATAGGTCGCATCGGAACAAACAAAAGCACCGCGTTAACAGCAACAGCAACGAGGATACGACAGTTAATCCGGATTCCGAGGCTACAAATCCGGTCAACGGAAACAGCCATTCAAAAGAAAAACTCAGGGCCCGTCCAGTTTGGACCGAATACTCGACCGCTTGTGCCAGATACATGGCACCCCCGAAAAGCCAGCCAATCACACCAACAGGGATTGTTGGGTGTTCAAGCAGGCAGGCCAGTTAAGAGCCGAAAACAAAGACAAGGGGCTGCATAGCGACGACGAGGAGGAGCCCAGGCCGCTGAACAACGGTGGACAGAAGGGATTTGCCCCGCAAGTGCGGACGGTGAACATGATATACGCAACCCACATCCCCAAGAGGGAGCGGAAGCGTGCGTTACGGGACGTATATGCGATGGAGCCGGTCGCCCCAAAGTTCAACCCATGGTCCTCCTGCCCGATCACCTTTGATCGAAGGGACCACCCCACTAGCATCCGTCACGGCGGCTTCGCCGCATTGGTTCTAGACCCAATCATTGACGGATTACATCTCACAAGAGTCCTCATGGACGGCGGCAGCAGCCTGAACCTGATTTACCAGGATACAGTGCGAAAGATGGGCATAGATCCCTCAAGGATCAAGCCCACCAAAACGACCTTTAAAGGCATCATACCAGGTGTAGAAGCCAACTGTACAGGCTCAGTTACACTGGAAGTGGTCTTCGGATCTCCGGATAACTTCCGAAGCGAGGAGTTAATCTTCGACATAGTCCCGTTCCGTAGTGGCTATCACGCACTGCTCGGGTGAACCGCATTCGCAAAATTCAACGCGGTACCGCACTATGCATACCTCAAGCTCAAGATGCCAGGCCCTAGAGGAGTAATCACGGTCAATGGGAACATTGAACGCTCCCTCCGAATAGAGGAGCACACGGCAGCGCTCGCAGCAGAAGTACAAAGTAGCCTCTCTAGGTAGTTCTCCGGTTCGGCCTTCAAAAAGCCGGACATTGTCAAGCGCGCCCGGAGTACCCTACAACAAGACCGCCTGGCACGTTCCGAGCTAGCGTAGCAATGCGGCCCCAACCCTAGCCCTCGCGATATAGTGAAACCAGCGCTTCGCGTACATAACTACGCTCTTGAAATACCATGGGCACAGGCGAAGGGGCACTATCACGGCACGCCCGAAATACGGCTTAAACCGCTCCAGGGGCTGCCGGATTCCTTATTTTTTTTCTCTTATTCTCAGGACTCCATACTTCGGACGACCCGTTCGGCAATTCAACTGCCGCACAAACGATGCAAGATCGAGGGAAGCAGACAAGCCACGCCGCATCATGGAACTCCCAGGTGGTCTCTATTGCGAGCAGTATACCTGTTTTTTAATACAATTCCACAGCCTGCCCCTGGCCAGGACATGTTAAGTAGTCCAATTTATTTGGCTTATCGCACTATTTGTATCGTTCCGCTTTCATAGCAGCCTTTCTATAAACAATGCATAGCTTTTTGTCTATTTTTTGCATTACCCTCTTTTTATATATATGTTTATTAATAACATGCTGCATCCGTACACTGTGGTACGGCAAAATACACCAGGGGCTTCAGTACCCATCAATATGGCGTGAGAAGTCCGTCCACTTTCACAAGTGCGGCACCCTGAACTTATAGCACTATATGCATCGGCTCCGAATCATGATTTGGGTCAATAGTTGGGTTTGCCTGGCTCCTATATTTTGGTGCCTTACGTTCCGCTATATCGGCTAAGGTAGCACTAGGAGAACCACTGCGATTGTGCCCCAGTTGAGCTGGGCCGAGCACCTCAATGGAGAAAGCTAAAACTGACTGTCATGATGAGGCGAGAGACCGGTCGCTGTTCGAGAGGTTTTTCGAGTCCTTAAAGGCTTATGCCGCTTCGAGCGAGGAACCGGCTTTGTCCGCCCAAGGCGTGGATAGCGCCCCGAACTCGGTCTTCCGAATACTAGGGGCTTCGCCGAAATTTAAAATTATAGAGTTCTATGGCTAAGTGAGAGTGTTCAAGCATTATAGTCCGATTGCCTTGTTCGTTGTGCTGACCGCCTCCCTCGACGGACCCAATCATGGGAAAAAGAGCGCTCAGGTTTATCCCGAACACCCCAGCACTAGTGGCATGGGGGTAGAAGCCGACGACTGGCCATCTCTCAATTTTTTGATAAACGGCCGCACAGAAAGTAATATTTTAAATTCAAGCATTGCTTAGCGCATATGAAAAAGTTTTCAACGCACAGGATAACACAAGAGAGTTCATTCAAAAATTACATCCTTGGTACATTCATCCGCCACAAGGCGGGCACCAGCAAGAACATCCTTGTAATAGTTCTCGGGCTTGCGATGCTCCTTCCCCGGCGGCGGCCCGTCCTTCACAAGCTTCTCACCATCCAGCTTACCCCAATGCACCTTTGCACGGGCAAGGGCCCTATGGGCACCTTCGATGCAGACGGAGCGCTTGATGACCTCGAGCCTTGGACAAGCCTCCACCAGTCGCCGCACCAGTCCGAAGTAGCTCCCAAGCAGGGCCTCTCCAGGCCACAGCCAAACTATGAAGCCCTTCAGGGCCTGTTCAGCCGCCTTATGGAGCTCGACTAGCTGCTTCAGTTGGTCGCTCAAGGGCACAGGGTGTCCGGCCTCAGCGTACTGAGACCAGAACACCTTCTCTGTCGAGCTGCCTTCCTCGGCTCGGTAGAATGCGGCGGCATCGGATACGCTGCAGGGAAGATCTGCGAATGCCCCTGGAGAGCTCCGGATTCGGGTAAGTAACAAGTAGTTTACTTTTATATGTCTGCTTTGTATATAGAATGCCTTACCCGCCGCTATCTTTTTCACCGCATCCAATTCCTGGAGGGCCTTCTGGGCTTCGGCCTTGGCAGACTTGGCAGTTTTAAGGGCCGCAGCAAGCTCGGACGCTCGCGTCTTCGAGTCGAGCTCCAAACTCTCATGTTTTTGCATGAGAACCTGAAGCTCTTGCCGCACCTCGCCGACCTGTGCCTCAAATTTCTCCCGCTCGGCGCGCTCCATGGCCGCTTTCTTCTCGCCCTCGGACAGTGCCTGCTTGAGGGTCGCCACCTCAGTTGTGGCCCCTACAATAAGCAGTATACTCCTGTCATTTTTCGCAATTGCGCCTTCCTATAGGCATTTTTTCTATAAGGTATTTCTTACCTTCTTTCTCCTCAAGCTGCCGTTTGGCAAGGCCGAGCTCTTGCTTGGTCCGCTCGAGGCCCTGCTTCAGGGCACCCACCTCTGCAGTCAGTGCGGCGGTGGCCACCAACGAAGCCTGCATACGTATATTGACTCCTTTTTAGTTAGACTCTTGTGATATTTAATAGATCCTCAATTCGGCTTTTCTTTCCGAACGCCAAACAGAGCATCAGGGGCTACTGTCTATACGGTAATATTTTTACATATTTTTACTTACCTCGAAGCCTGTTGGAAGGCTAGCACAAGCTTCAGTCAGTCCGCTTTTGGCGGACCGAACCTTCTGGATCACCATACTCATGATGGCACGGTGCTCCTCGTCGATGGAGGCGCCCTTAAGCTCCTCCAGCAGATTGTCCGGCGCCTCCAGTTGGACGGAGGACGCCGGCTCAGTAGGCTTGCTCCTCTTGGCAGGAATTCGCCTAGCGCGATCCGGAACCGTTGATGATTCTGGCGCAGTGTCCGGCTTAAAGCCGGACTTGGAACCCAGGGGGGTCTTGTCCCCTTCACTCCTAGAGTCCGGGAGGTCGCCTCGCGGCTCCTCCTGGACCACCTCCTCTCGCCCTGGAGCTTGTCGCGATGCCACTTCGGCGTCATCTGCAGCACAGGGGGAAGCAGCGGGCGGAGCTGAATTCACGTCCGATGAATCCAGGGAGCCGCTCGACGACTCATCGAGCCCGTCCTTGGGCGGACTGCATGATTATATCCGACATTAGGGAAAGCTGTGCAACAAAAGGAATATCACGAGTTACTCTGGTATCCGAACACTTACGATCTCGCCGGACGCTTGGCCCTGTCCGGCCACTCCTCTTCGTCCTCGTCGGCATCGGGGACGTAGTTCGGCGGAGGGGTTTTCCTCTTCTTGGACCCCTCGGCTTCCCCTACTGGGGCGGCCTTCCTCTTCTCTCCTCCCCCCGCTGGAGGGGGAGAGGTTTCTTCTTCCTCCTCCTCGTTTTCACGGGAGGAGTGCGTCTCGGACTCGTCGGACGATGAGTCCGACACCACCATACGCCGGGAACTCTTTCGAGTCCCCGTGGCCTTCTTCTTCTTGGCCTTCTTCTCCGGCACCACATAAGGTGCCGGAACTAGCAGCTTCTCTAGGAGAGCAGGGGCTGGGTCTTCAGGCAAGGGAGCCGGACAGTTAACCTGTCTGGACTTCTCCCGCCAATCCCGTCAAAGGTGAGGGAGTTTAGATCCCGCATAGAGGCAAACTATGAAAAAACATAACACCCTATAAAGGATGGAAATATCTTACCTCGCCAGCAGGACGCTGCGAGCTGAATCCGCGGTCTTCGGAGGTGGATGTGGGAGCCTTGGCGCCTTTGGTTAGCCCCCTCCAGACATCTTCGTATGTCGTGTCGAAGGGCCTGCTTAGAGTGCGGTGCTGCGCCGGGTTGAACTCCCACAAACTGAAGTCCCATTCTTGACACGGAAGGATCCGGCGGACAAGCATGAC
Source organism: Triticum dicoccoides (assembly GCF_002162155.2). NCBI lineage: Eukaryota > Viridiplantae > Streptophyta > Magnoliopsida > Poales > Poaceae > Triticum > Triticum dicoccoides. The sequence continues at coordinate 688,612,733 of NC_041388.1, forward strand.
CTGGATTACGTTGACAAGGTTGAGCTGCTTGTTCACCAGGGACTGGATGCATTTTTGTAGTCCGGTCAACTCTCCTTCGTCGCCCCACGACAAGCTCGTCTCTTTCCAGGACGTGAGCCGCGTAGGGGGTCCGGATCGGAATTCAGGGGCTGCGGTCCACTTCGGGTCGCGTGGCTCGGTGATGTAAAACCACCCTAACTGCCACCCCTTCAAGGTCTCCACAAAGGAGCCCTCGAGCCATAGGATGTTGGCAGTTTTGCCAGCCATGGCACCTCCACACTCCGCCTGGTTGCCGCGCACCACCTTTGGCTTGACGTTGAAGGTCTTGAGCCAGAGGCCGAAATGGGGGCGAATGCAAAGGAAAGCCTCGCACACGACGATAAACGCCGAGATATTGAGGATGAAGTTCAGGGCCAGATCGTGGAAATCTAGGCCATGGTAGAACATGAGCCCGCGGACAAATGGGTGGATAGGAAAACCCAGTCCGCGGAGGAAGTGGGGAAGAAATACTACCCTCTCATGGGGCCTTGGGGTGGGGAGAAGCTGCCCCTCCTCAGGAAGCCGGTGCGCGATGTCTTTGGACAAGTATCCGGCCTTCCTTAACCTTTTGACATGGCCCTCCGTGATGAAGGAGACCATCCACTTGCCTCCCGCTCCGGACATTGTTGGAGAGGGTTGAGGTAGGAAGTGCAGGCTAGGGCACTGGAGCTCGGCTGCGCAGAAGATGGATAGGCAAAGGAGGAAGAAGGCGTAGGTAAAAAGGTGGATCCTTATCCCCTTATATGGGCGGATGCGACTATGCGTCCCCACCAGCCTAGTAAAACTCGCTTGCCTCCCAAGCGTCGTGATAAGTGGCGCGGTTGGGTTACCCATGTCCGTATTAACGAGAATCCCGTAAACAAAGGGGGCACGATCTCTGCTTTGACAAGACGTGCCAAGAAAACCGCCTCACAAAACACGCTGAGGTGGAGAAGTGAAAACGATTCGAATAAAGGCTTGGTCGTAGTGTGATGTCACGCTGCGGAATACGTCAGCAGATTAGATTTGTGTTAATATTATTCTCTCTATGGAAATACGTGGAAGCTTATTTTGCAGAGCCGGACACTACTCTTGGTGTTTACAAACTTTTATGAAGAATTTGGAGGAGGAACCCGCCTTGCAATGCCAAAGACAATCTGCGCGCCGGACTCGTCGTCATTGAAGCCTGGTTCAGGGGCTACTGAGGGAGTCCTGGATTAGGGGGTGTTCGGGTAGCCGGACTATACCTTCAGCCGAACTCCAGAACTATGAAGATGCAAGATTGAAGACTCCGTCCCGTGTCCGGATGGGACTTTCCTTGGCGTGGAAGGCAAGCTTGGCGATGCGGATATTCAAGATCTCCTACCATTGTAACCGACTTTGTGTAACCCTAACCCTCTTCGGTGTCTATATAAACCGGAGGGTTTTAGTCCGTAGGACAACTTCATCATACAACAATCATACCATAGGCTAGCTTCTAGGGTTTAGCCTCCTTGATCTCGTGGTAGATCTACTCTTGTACTACCCATATCATCAATATTAATCAAGCTGGACGTAGGGTTTTACCTCCATCAAGAGGGCCCGAACCTGGATAAAACATTGTGTCCCTTGTCTCCTGTTACCATCCGGCCTAGACGCACAGTTTAGGACCCCCTACCCGAGATCCGCCGGTTTTGACACCGACAACGGGCATATCTTGCTTCACTTATATCTATTTAGAGAGATGACAGGAACTGGACATTCACATGTTAGTCATAAAATCCTACATAAAACTTGTAGATCACTGAATATGATATGTTTGATTCCTTGCAATAGTTTTGCGGTATAAAGATGGTGATATTAGAGTCATGCTAGTGGGTAGTTGTGGATTGTAGAAATACTTGTGTTGAGGTTTGTGATTCCCGTAGCATGCACATATGGTGAACCGTTATGTAACAAAGTCGGAGCATGACTTATTTATTGATTGCCTTCCTTATGAGTGGCGGTCGGGGACGAGCAAAGGTCTTTTCCTACCAATCAATCCCCCTAGGAGCATGTGCGTAGTACTTTGTTTCAATGACTAATAGATTTTTGCAATAAGTATGTGAGTTCTTTATGACTAATGTTGAGTCCATGGATTATATGCACTCTCACCCTTCCACCATTGCTAGCCTCTCTAGTACCACGCAACTTTCACCGGTACCATAAACCCACCATATACCTTCCTAAAAACATCCACCATACCTACCTATCATGGCATTTCCATAGCCATTCCGAGATATATTGCTATGCAACTTCCATCATCATATACATGACTTGAGCATTCATTGTCATATTGCTTTGCATGATCGTAAGATAGCGAGCATGATGTTTTCATGGCTTGTCCATTTTTTTGATGTCATTGCTATGTTAGATCATTGCACATCCCGGTACACCGCCAGAGGCATCCATATAGAGTCATACTTTGTTCTAGACATTGAGTTGTAAGTAAATAAAAGTGTGATGATCATCATTATTAGAGCATTGCCCCAGTGAGGAAAGGATGATGGAGACTATGAGTCCCCCATAAGTCGGGATGCGACTCCAAACTTTACAAAAAAATAAAAGAGGCCAAAGAAGCCCACCAAAAAATATATAAAAAAATGAGAGAAAAAGAGAGAAGGGGCAGTGCTACTATCATTTTTCCACACTTGTGCTTCAAAGTAGCACCATGTTCTTCATATAGAGAGTCTCTTGAGTTATCACTTTCATATACTAGTGGGAATTTTCATTATAGAACTTGGCTTGTATATTCCGATGATGGGCTTCCTCAAATGCCCGAGGTCTTCATGAGCAAGCAAGTTGGATGCACACCCACTTAGTTTCAGTTGGAGCTTTCATACACTTATAGCTCTAGTGCATCCGTTGCATGGCAATCCCTACTCACTCACATTGATATCTATTGATGGGCATCTCCATAGCCCGTTGATACGCCTAGTTGATGTGAGACTATCTTCTCCTTTTTATCTTCTCCTCAACCACCATTCAATTCCACCTATAGTGCTATGTCCATGGCTCACACTCATGTATTGCGTGAAAGTTGAAAAGGTTTGAGAACGTCAAAAGTATGAAACAATTGCTTGGCTTGTCATCGGGGTTGTGCATGGTGTGAATATTTTGTGTGGTGAAGATGGAGCATAGCCAGACTATATGATTTTGTAGGGATAGCTTTCTTTGGCCATGTTATTTTGAAAAGACATGATTGCTTTATTAGTAGGCTTGAAGTATTATTGTTTTTGTGTCAAATGATAGACTATTGCTTTGAATCACTCGTATCTTAATATTCATGCCATGATTTGATATGTGATCAAGATTATGCTAGGTAGCATTCCACATCAAAAACTATCTTTTTTATCATTTACCTACTCGAGGACGAGCAGGAATTAAGCCTGGGGATGCTGATACGTCTCCGTCGTATCTATAATTTTTTATTGTTCCATGCCAATATTCTACAACTTTCATATACTTTTGGCAACTTTTTATACTATTTTTGGGACTAACATATTGATCCAGTGCCCAGTGCCAGTTCCTGTTTGTTGCATGTTTTTTGTTTCGCAGAATATCCATATCAAACGGAGTCCAAATGGGATAAAAACTAACGGAGATTTTTTTGGATTATATATGATTTCTGGGAAAAAAAATCCACGCGAGACGGTGCCCGAGGTGGCCACGAGGCAGGGTGGCGCGCCTGCCCCCTGGGCGCGCCCCTGACCCTCGTGGGCCACCCGTAAGGCAGTTGGTGCCCTTCTTTTGCTGCAAGAAAGCTAATTTCCGGATAGAGATCGTGTTAAAATTTCAGCCCAATCGGAGTTATGGATCTCCAGGAATAGAAGAAACGGTGAAAGGGAAGAATCTGGGAACACAGAAACAGAGAGAGACAGATAGACAGATCCAATCTCGGAGGGGCTCTCCTCCCTCCCATGCCATGGATACCGTGGACCAGAGGGGAAACCCTTCTCCCATCTAGGGAGAAGGTCAAGGAAGAAGAAGAAGGAGGGGGGCTCTCTCCCCCTCGCTTCAGGTGGCGCCGGAACACCGTCGGGGGCCATCATCATCACTGCGATCTACACCAACACCCCCGCCATCTTCACCAACATCTACATCACCTTCCCCCCTCTATCTACAGCGGTCCACTCTCCCGCAACCCTTTGTACCCTCTACTTGAACATGGTGCTTTATGCTTCATATTATTATCCAATGATGTGTTGCCATCCTATGATGTATGGGTAGATTTTTGTTGTCCTATCAGTGGTTGATGAATTGCTATGATTGATTTAATTTGATTGTGGTTATGTTGTTGTCCTTTGGTGCCCATCATATGATTGCGCGCATGGATCACACCCTAGGGTTAGTTGTATGTTGATAGGACTATGTATTGGAGGGCAAGAGTGACAGAAGCTTCAACCTAGCATAGAAATTGATGCATACAGGATTGAAGGGGGACCAATATACCTTAATGCTATGGTTAGGTTTTACCTTAATGAACATTAGTAGTTGCGGATGCTTGCTAATAGTTCCAATCATAAGTGCATAGAATTCCAAGTCAGGGATGACATACTAGAAGTGGCCTCTCCCACATAATACTTGCTATCGGTCTAGTAAAGTAGTCAATTGCTTAGGGGCAATTTTGCAACTCCTACCACCACTTTTCCACACTCGCTATGTTTACTTTATTGTTTCTTTATCTAAACAGCCCCTACTTTTTTATGTACTCTTTATTACCTTGCAAACCTATCCAACAACACCTACAAAGTACTTCTAGTTTCATACTTGTTCTAGGTAAAGCGAACATCAAGTGTGTGTAGAGTTGTATCGGTGGTCGATAGAACTTGAGGGAATATTTATTCTACCTTTAGCTCCTCGTTGGGTTTGACACTCTTACTTATCGAAAACTGTTGCGGTCCCCTATACTTGTGGGTTATCACTTGACCCATTCCGTTAGCTTACACTTGATCATTTAGTATGTTGCTATTGCTTTCTTCATGACTTATACATGTTCCTATGACTATGAGATTATGCAACTCCCGTTTACCGGAGGAACACTTTGTGTGCTACCAAACGTCACAAGGTAACTGGATGATTATAAAGGTGCTTTACAGGTATCTCCGAAGGTACTTGTTGAGTTGGCGTATTTCGAGATTAGGATTTGTCACTCCGATCGTTGGAGAGGTATCTCTGGGCCCACTCAGTAATACACATAACTATAAGCCTTGCAAGCATTGTAATTATTGAGTTAGTTGCGGGATGATGTATTACGGAACGAGTAAAGAGACTTGCCGGTAACGAGATTGAACTAGGTATTGATATTCCGACGATCGAATCTCGGGCAAGTAACATACCGATGACAAAAGGGAGCAACGTATGTTGTTATGTGGTTTGACCGATAAAAGATCTTCGTAGAATATGTAGGAGCCAATATGAGCATCCAGGTTCCGCTATTGGTTATTGACCGGAGACCTGTCTCGGTCATGTCTACATAGTTCTCGAACCCGTAGGGTCCGCATGCTTAATGTTCGGTGACGATTTGTATTATGAGTCTATGTGTTTTGATGTACCGAAGGTAGTTCGGAGTCCCGGATGAGATCGGGGACATGATGAGGAGTCTCGAAATGGTCGATACGTAAAGATCGATATATTGGACGACTATATTCAGACATCGGAAAGGTTTCGAGTGATTCGGGTATTTTTCGGAGTACCGGAGAGTTACGGGAATTCACCGGGGATTATATGGGCCTTATTGGGCTGTAGAGGAAAGAGAGAGGAGAGGCTGCATGCCCCCCAATGCTTAGTCTGAATTGGACTAGGGGGAGGGGCGACGCCCCCTCCTTCCTTCTCTTCTCTTTCCCTTTCCTTCTCTCCTACTCCTACTACTTGGAAGGGCTCCTAGTTCTACTAGGAAAGGGGGAATCCTACTCCCGGTGGGAGTAGGACTCCCGTAGGGCGCGCCATAGAGAGGGCCGTCCCTCCCCCTCCTCCACTCCTTAATATACGGGGAGGGGGGCACCCCTTGGAGACACCACAATTGATCATTGATCTCTTAGCCGTGTGCGGTTCCCCTCTCCACCATAATCCACCTCGATCATATCGTAGCGGTGCTTGGGCGAAGCCCTGCGTCGGTAGCATCATCATCAATGTCACCACGCAGTCGTGCTGACGAAACTCTCCTGTGAAGCTTTGCTGGATCGGAGCTCGTGGGACGTCATCGAGTTGAACGTGTGCAGAACTCGGAGGTGTCGTGCGTTCGGTACTTGGATCGGTCGGATCGTGAAGACATACGACTACGTCAACCGCGTTGTGCTAGTGCTTCCGCATTCGGTCTACGAGGGTAGATGGACACACTCTCCCCTCTCATTTCTATGCATCACCATGGTCCTGTGTGTGCGTAGGGATTTTTTTTGAAATTACTACGTTCCCCAATAGTGGCATCCGAGCCAGGTTTATGCGTAGACGTTATATGCACGAGTAGAACACTAGTGAGTTGTGGGCGATACAAGTCATACTGCTTACCAGCATGTCATGCTTTGGTTCGGCGGTATTGTTGGATGAAGTAGCCTGGACCGACATTACGCGTACGCTTACGCGAGACTGGTTCTACCGACGTGCTTTGCACACAGGTGGCTGGCAGGTGTCAGTTTGTCCAACTTTAGTTGAACCGAGTGTGGCTACGCCCGATCCTTGAGAAGGTTAAAACAACACTAACTTGACAAACTATTGTGGTGGTTTTGATGCGTAGGTAAGAATGGTTCTTGCTCAGCCCGTAGCAGCCACGTAAAACTTGCAACAACAAAGTAGAGGACGTCTAACTTGTTTTTGCAGGGCTTGTTGTGATGTGATATGGTCAAGACGTGATGAGATATAAGTTGCTGTATGAGATGATCATGTTTTATTGAAGTTATCGGCGACTGGCAGAAGCCTTATGGTTGTCTCTTTATTGCATAAGATGCAAGTACCATGTAATTGCTTTACTTTATCACTATGCGATAACAATAGTTGCAAAAGCAATAGCTGGTGAGATGACCATGTGACGACACGTTGATAAAAGATCAAGATGATGGAGATCATGGTGTCATGCCGGTAACAATGGAGATCATGACAATACTTTGGAGATGGAGATAAAAAGCACAAGATGACGATGGCCATATCATATCACATATTTGGATTGCTTGTGATGTTTATCTTTTATACATCTTATTTTTGCTTAGTTCGGTGGTAGCATTATAAGATGACCTCTCACTAAATTTCAAGGTAAAAGTCTTCTCCCTGAGTATGCACCGTTGCCAAAGTTCGCCGTGCCGAGACACCACGTGATGATCGGGTGTGATAAGCTCAATGTTCATCTACAACGGGCGTAAGACAGTTTTGCACACGCAGAAATACTCGGGTTAAACTTGACGAGCCTAGCATATGCAGATATGGCCTCGGAACACTGGAGACCAAAAGGTCGAGCATGAATCATATAGTACATATGATCAACATAGTGATGTTCACCAATGAAAACTACTCCATCTCACGTGATGATCGGACATGGTTTAGTTGATTTGGATCATGTGATCATTTAGATGACTAGAGGGATGTCTATCTAAGTGGGAGTTCTTAAGTAATATGGTTGATTGAACTTTAATTTATCATGAACTTAGTCCTGATAGTATTTGCATAACTATGTTGTAGATCAATAGCTCGCGATGTTGCTCCCCGTTTATTTTGATATGTTCCTAGAGAAAAACTATGTTCAAAAATGTTAGTAGCGATGATGCGGACTAGCATCGCAATCTGAGGTATATCCTCATTGCTTCAAATAAGAATTATGTCCTTGATGCACCGCTAGATGACAGACCGATTGCAGGAGCAAAAGCAGACGTTATGAACGTTTGGCAAGCTCGATATGATGACTACTTGACAGTTTAGTGCACCATGCTTTATGGCTTAGAATCGGGGCTTCCAAGACGTTTTTAAACCGCATGGAGCATATGAGATGTTCCAAGAGTTGAAATTAGTATTTCAGACTCATGCCCATGTCGAAAGGCTTAAGAACTTTGACAAGTACTTTGCCTACAAGATGGAGGGGAATAGCTCAACTAGTGAGCATGTGTTCAGAATGTCTGAGTACTACAATTGCTTGAATCAAGTGGGAGTTAATCTTCCAGATAAGATAGTGATTGATAAAGTTCTCTAGTCACTATCACCAAGTTACTAGAACTTCATGATGAACTATAATATGCAAGGGATAACGGAAATGATTCCCAAGCTCTTCGTGATGCTGAAATCGACGAAGGTAGAAATCAAGAAAGAGCATCAAGTGTTGATGTTAACAAGACTACTAGTTTCAAGAAAAGGGAAAGGGGATAGAAGCGGAACTTCAAGAAGAACGACAAGCAAGTTGCTGCTCAAGTGAAGAAATCCAAGTCTGGACCTAAGCCTGAGACTGAGTGCTTCTACTGCAAAGGGACTGGTCACTGGAAGCGGAACTGCCCAAAGTATTTGGCGGATAAGAAGGATGGCAAGGTGAACAAAGGTATATTGGATATACATGTTACTGATGTGTACTTTACTAGTGTTTATAGCAACCCCTCGGTATTTGATACTAGTTCAGTTGCTAAGAGTAGTAACTTGAAACGGGAGTTGCAGAATGAACAGAGACTAGTTAAGGGTGAAGTAACGATGTGTGTTGGAAGTAGTTCCAAGAATTATATGATCATCATCGCACACTCCCTATACTTTCGGGATTAGTGTTGAACCTAAATAAGTGTTATTTGGTGTTTGCGTTGAGCATGAATATGATTTGATCATGTTTATTGCAATACGGTTATTCATTGAAGTTAGAGAACAATTGTTATTCTGTTTACATGAATAAAACCTTCTATGGTTATACACCCAATGAAAATGGTTTGTTGAATCTCGATCGTAGTGATACACATATTCATAATATTGAAGCCAAAAGATGCAAAGTTAATAATGATAGTGCAACTTATTTGTGGCACTGCCGTTTAGGTCATATTGGTGTAAAGCGCATGAAGAAAATCTACGCTTATGGGCTTTTGGAATCACTTGATTATGAATCAGTTGATGCTTGCGAACCATGCCTCATGGGTCATAACCCACAAGTATAGGGGATCGCGACAGTTTTCGAGGGTAGAGTATTCAACCCAAATTTATTGATTCGACACAAGGGGAGCCAGAGAATATTCTCAAGTATTATGAACGTATGGCAGAGCAAAGCTGATGACTACTCGATAGTTCAGTGTGCTATGATTTACGTCTTAGAATCGGGACTTAAAACATGTTTTGAACGTCATGGAGGATATGAGATGTTCCAGCAGTTGAAGTTAATATTTCAAGAAAATTCTCGAGTTGAGAGATATGAAGTCTCCAACAAGTTCTATAGCTGCAAGATGGAGGAGCATAGCAGCTGAGTTGTCAATTCAACCACACCTGGAAACTTAGTATCTGCAGCAAAGTGTTTAGTAGCAAAGTAATATGATAGTAGGGGTAACGATAGCAAAAGTAATATTTTTGGTGTTTCGTATTTATGATAACAATAGCAACGGAAAAGTAAATAAGCGAAGAACAATATATGGAAAGCTCGTATGCAATGGATCGGTGATAGAGAATTATGCTAGATGCGGTTCATCATGTAACAGTCATAACCTAGGGTGACACAGAACTAGCTGCAATTCATTAATGTAATGTAGGCATGTATTCCGAATATAGTCATACGTGCTTATGGAAAAGAACTTGCATGACATCTTTTGTCCCACCCTCCCGTGGCAGCGGGGTCCTAGTGGAAACTAAGGGATATTAAGCCCTCCTTTTAATTGAGTACCGGACCAAAGCATTAACACATACTGAATACATGAATTCCTCAAACTACGGTCCTCACCGGAAGTGGTCCCGATTATTGTCACTTCGGGGTTGCCGGATCATAACACATAGTAGGTGACTATAGACTTGCAAGATAAGATCAAGAACTCACATATATTCATGAAAACATAATAGGTTCAGATCTGAAATCATGGCACTCGGGCCCTAGTGACAAGCATTAAGCATAGCAAAGTCATAGCAACATCAATCTCAGAACATAGTGGATACTAGGGATCAAACCCTAACAAAACTAACTCGATTACATGATAAATCTCATCCAACCCATCACCGTCCAGCAAGCCTACAATGGAATTACTCACACACGGCGGTGAGCATCATGAAATTGGTGATGGAGGAAGGTTGACGATGACGATGGCGACATATTCCCCTCTCCGGAGCCCCGAATGGACTCCAGATCAGCCCTCCCAAGAGAGTTTAGGGCTTGGCAGCGGCTCTGTATCGTAAAACACGATGAATCCTTCTCCTTTACTTTTTTCTCCTCGAACATGAATATATGGAGTTGGAGTTGAGGTCGGAGGAGCTCCAGGGGGCCCACGAGGCAGGGGCCCACAAGGCTAGGGTGTGGGGCCCCTGTCCTTGATTCTTTGCCAGTATTTTTTATTATTTCCAAAAATAATCTCCGTGGAGTTTCAGGTCATTCCGAGAACTTTTGTTTCTGCATATAAATAACACCATGGCAATTCTGTTGAAAACAACGTCAGTCCGGGTTAGTTCCATTCAAATCATGCAAGTTAGAGTCCAAAACAAGGGCACAAGTGTTTGGAAAAGTAGATACGACGGAGACATATCAACTCCCCCAAGCTTAAACCTTTGCTTGTCCTCAAGCAATTCAGTTGACAAACTGAAAGTGATAAAGAAAAACTTTTACAAACTCTGTTTGCTCTTGTTGTTGTAAATATGTAAAGCCAACATTCAAGTTTTCAGCAAAGATTATGAACTAACCATATTCACAATAACTCTTAGGTCTCATGTTTACTCATATCAATGGCATAATCAACTAGCGAGCAATAATAATAAATCTCGGATGACAACACTTTCTCAAACAATCACAATATGATATAACAAGATGGTATCTCGCTAGCCCTTTCTGAGACCGCAAAACATAAATGCAGAGCACCTTTAAAGATCAAGGACTGACTAGACATTGTAATTCATGGTAAAAGAGATCCAGCCAAGTCATACTCAATGTAAACTAACAGTAATGAATGCAAATGACAGCGGTGCTCTCCAACTGGTGCTTTTTAATAAGAGGATGATGACTCAACATAAAAGTAAAATAGATAGGCCCTTCGTAGAGGGAAGCAGGTATTTGTAGAGGTGTCAGAGCTCGATTTTGAAATAGAGGTGAATAATATTTTGAGCGGTATACTTTCATTGTCAACATAACAACCAAGAGATGGCGATATCTTCCATGCTACACACATTATAGGCGGTTCCCAAACAGAATGGTAAAGTTTATACTCCCCCTCCACCAACAAGCATCAATCCATGGCTTGCTCGAAACAATGAGTGCCTCCAACTAACAACAGTCCCAGGGGAGTTTTGTTTGCAATTATTTTGATTTGATTTGCATAAAGCATGGGACTGGGCATCCCGGTGACCAGCCATTTTCTCATGAGTGAGGAGCGGAGTCCACTCCTCTTGAGAATAACTGGCCTAACATGGAAGATACGGACAGCCCTAGTTGATACATGAGCTATTCGAGCATACAAAACAGAATGTTTATTTGAAGATTTAGAGTTTGGCACATACAAATTTACTTGGAACGGCAGGTAGATACCGTATATAGGTAGGTATGGTGGACTCATATGGAACAACTTTGGGGTTTATGGGATTGGATGCACAAGCAGTATTCCCGCTTAGTACAGGTGAAGGCTAGAAAAAGACTGGGAAGCGACCAGCTAGAGAGTGACAACAGTCATGAACATGCATTAAAATTAATCAACACCGAATGCAAGCATGAGTAGGATATAATGCACCATGAACATAAATATCGTAGAGGCTATGTTGATTTTGTTTCAACTACATGCGTGAACATGTGCCAAGTCAAGCCACTCGAATCGTTCAAAAGAGGATACCACCCTATCATACCACATCACAACCATTTTAATAGCATGTTGGCAAGCAAGGTAAACCATTATAAGCTCCTAGCTAATTAAGCATGGCATAAGCAACTATAATCTCTAATTGTCATTGCAAACATGTTTATTCATAATAGGATGAATCAGGAACGATGAACTAATCATATTTACAAAAACAAGAGAGGTCGAGTTCATGCCAGCTTCTCCCATCTCAATCAGTCCATCATATATCGTCATAATTTCCTTTCACTTGCACGACCGAATGATGTGAATAATAATAACAGTGCACATGCATTGGACTAAGCTGGAATCTGCAAGCATTCAATAAACAGGAGAAGGCAAGGCAATATGTACTCTTGGTTAACTCAACAATTATGCATATAGGAGTCACTTCAACAATTTACTCATGGTCTTCTCCCATTGGCCCCCAAAGAAAAGAAAAGAAATAAAACTATTTACACGGGAAAGCTCCCAACAAGCAAAAGAAGAACATGAAATCTTTTTGGGTTTTCTTTTTAATTACTACTACAAGCATGGAAATTAAAACTAGCTAAAAGCTACAACTATTTTTTTGGTTTTTCTTAAGGTTTATCAAACACACAAGAAGAAAGCATAAAAAGGAAATGAACTAGTATGGATGATACAATGAAAAAGTATGAGCACCGACAACTAGCAATGAGTGTGTGAACATAAATGTAATGTCGGTGGGAAATACGTACTCCCCAAGCTTAGGCTTTTGGCCTAAGTTGGTCTAATGCCACGGATGGCCTGGCGGATGTCCAAAGTTGTAGTTGGGGTCGTATTGTGATGCAGCAGTCATTGCATCGTGGGCTTCAGCTTGGAGGCGAGCTATCTCAGCCCTCCTCTTATACTCTTCTGCCTCCTCTCTGGTTATGTAATATCTCCCCTTTGCCTGAAAGTCAAAGAAGGTAGAAGCAGGGAGAGTGACGTGATAGGTGCGTCGTCTGTCAAAGATTAGTCGGTACTGGAGGAACTTATCGTTCCTCTCAACAAAATGATGACGAGCCATAGCCTCATAATCCAAATAACCAGGAGGCAACTCAATATCATCCTCACGTATGGTTATACCAAGAAAATTAGCTATGCGGGTTGCATAAATTCCACCAAATAAATCTCCATTAAATCTATTATGATGCAACCTACGTGCAACAATGGCTCCCGAGTTATAAGATTTATCTCCTAACACAGCACTCCTAAGAATACTGAGGTCAGGGACACACATATGGCATGCTTCATCTTTACCATTTATGCACCTACCTATGAAGAGAGCAAAATAATGTATAGCAGGAAAATGAATGCTCCCTATGGTAGCTTGTGCTATATCTCTAGATTCCCCCATAGTTATACTAGCAAGAAAATCTCTAATCTCAAATTTCCGAGGTTCACTAGTACTACCCCATTGTGGAAGTTTGCAAGCAGTGGTAAAGTCCTCTAAGTCCATAGTATGAGAATTTTCATAAAGATCAAACATGAAAGTTTGAGAATTGCGTGAAGATGAAAATTCAAACCTCCTCACGAAGGAACTAGTGAGATAGTGGTATTGACGGCATTTTTCTACCTCGAAGCTCACAAGATCAGCATTACGCAAATATGCATTAAATTCTTCCTTAATTCCTGCTCGATCCATGAAGTCCTCTGAAGGCCATTCACAAGGCCGCACAGGAGCATCCCTTGGTGGCTCATCATCAGCATCACACATTGCAAGCCTGGGTCCTTGCTTCCTTGAAGGACCACCTTGGTACATTTTCCTAAACATATTTCTTCGTCTGAAAAATTTCTGAAATTTTTAGTAACTTCAAATAAAAGTAAACCAAACTCAACAAAATTGATAGCAACTACTCCTATAAGTTCCTAGAGCCTATATCATGCATTAGAACTACTTGGAACCATAAAAAATTGACATGCAAGCTTAAGAACATGGTCACTTAGGCAGCACAAATTTGCAATGAATAAAGCACTAGAACAAAAACTAATTGGATCAATGGAGGAGTCACATACCAAGAACAATTCCCCAAAGCAATTTTGTGAGAGGTGCTTTGAGCAAAGAGATCGAAAATTGCAGCAAAATGAGCTAGAACTCGTGCTTGAGCTGGATGGTGATTTTTTGGGAGGAAAAAGAAGTGTGTGGGTCCAGGAATAAGTGGTGGGGAGCCACCATGGACCCACGAGGCAGGGGGGCGCGCCTAGGGGGTGGGCGCGCCGTGGACCCTCGTGGCCAGGTGCTTGCTCCCCCTGCTGTGTTCTCAGTGCCAGATATTCTCAAATATTCCAGAAAAAATCATATTTAAATTTCAGGGCATTTGGAGAAGTTTTATTTTTGGGGTATTTTTATATTGCATGGATAATTCAGAAAATAGACAGAAATTACTATTTTTGCTTTATTTAATATAAATAACAAAAAGTAAAAAGAGGGTACAGAGAGTTGTGTTTTCTAACTTCATCCATCTCATGCTCATCAAAAGGAATCCACTAACAAGGTTGATCAAGTCTTGTTAACAAATTCATTCCGAGTAACATGGAATCAGAGAATTTTCGAATAACACTAGGTTATCTCAACAGGGATATGCACATCCCCAACAATAAGAATATCATATTTCTTCTTGACAGTAGGAAGAGGAAATTCAAAACCTCCAATAGTGATTGTTGAAAATTTTCCAATAGAATTTATACTGTGGAATTGACGTTGTTTCCTCGGAAAGTGTACCGTATGCTCATTACCATTAACATGAAAAGTGACATTGCCTTTGTTGCAATCAATAACAGCCCCTGCAGTATTCAAAAAGGGTCTTCCAAGAATAATAGACATACTATCGTCCTCGGGGATGTCAAGAATAACAAAGTCCATTAAAATAGTAATGTTTGCAACCCCAACAGGCACATCCTCACAAATACCGACAGGTATAGCAATTGATTTATCAGCCATTTGCAAAGAAATTTCAGTAGGTGTCAACGTATTCAAATCAAGTCTACGATATAAAGAGAGAGGCATAACACTAACACCGGCTCCAAGATCACATAAAGCAGTTTTAACATAGTTTCTTTTAATGGAGCATGGTATAGTTGGTACTCCTTGATCTCCTAGTTTCTTAGGTATTCCACCCTTAAAAGTATAATTAGCAAGCATGGTGGAAATTTCAGGTTCCGGTATCTTTCTTTTATTAGTAACAATATCTTTCATGTACTTAGCATAAGGATTCATTTTAAGCATATCAGTCAAACGCATACGCAAAAAGATAGGTCTAATCATTTCAGCAAAGCGCTCAAAATCCTCATCATCCTTTTTCTTGGATGGCTTAGGAGGAAAAGGCATGGGTTTCTGAATCCCAGGCTCTCTTTCCCTACCGTGTTTCCTATTAACAAAGTCTCTTTTATCATAACGTAGATTCTTTGATTGTGGGTTATCAAGATCAACAACAGGTTCAACTTCTACCTCATTATTATTTCCAGGTTGAGCATCAACATGAACATCATTATTTACATTATCACTAGGTTCATGCTCATTACCAGATTGTGTTTCAGCATCAGAAATAGAGATATCATTGGGATTGTCAGGTGTGTCAATAACAGGTTCACTAGAAGCATGCAAAGTCCTATCATTTTTCTTTTTTTTCCTCTTGGAAAGACTAGGTGCATCAATATCATTTCTCTGAGAATCTTGCTCAATTCTCTTAGGATGGCCCTTAGGATACAAAGGTTCCTGGGTCATTTTACCACCTCTAGTCATAACTCTAACAACATTATCATTTTTCTTACTATTTAATTCATTGAGAAAATCATTTTGAGCTTTAAGTACTTGTTCTACTTGAGTGGTAACCATAAAAGCATGTTTACTAATGAGTTTAAGTTCACCTTTAACTCTAGACTTATAAGCACCCAAGTGTTCAATCATATAAGCATTTTGTTTCAATTTTCTACCAAAATAAGCATTGAAGTCTTCTTGCTTAACCATGAAGTTATCAAACTCATCCAAACATTGGCTAGCAAACTTAGTAGGAGGGATTTCAGCTTTATCATATCTATAGAGAGAATTTACCTTTACTACTTGTGTCGGGTTATCAAGACCATGTGTTTCTTCAATAGGCGGTAAATTAAGACCATGTATTTCTTAAATAGGAGGTAAATTCTTAACATCTTCAGCTTTAATACCCTTTTCTTTCATAGATTTCTTTGCCTCTTGCATATCTTCAGGATTGAGAAATAGAACACCTCTTTTCTTCGGAGTTGGTTTACGAATAGGCTTAGGATTTGGCTCAGGAGCTGGCTCAGGAAGTGTCCAATTATTTTCATTTGTCAACATATTATTCAATAGAATTTCAGCTTCATCCGGTGTTCTTTCTCTGAAAACAGAACCAGCACAACTATCCAGATAATCTCTGGAAGCATCAGTTAGTCCATTATAAAAGATATCAAGTATTTCATTTTTCTTAAGAGGGTGATCACGCAAAGCATTAAGTAATTGGAGAAGCCTCCCGCAAGCTTGTGGGAGACTCTCTTCTTCAATTTGCACAAAATTATATATATCCCTTAAGGCAGCTTGTTTCTTATGAGTAGGGAAATATTTAGCAGAGAAGTAATAAATCATATCCTAGCACTACTAGGGAAAAGCCTAGCAGTAGCGCGGGTTTTGGGTGTATCAGTAGCGCGGGCGCCCGTGCTACTGATACGGTGCCACAGCTAATTTGTAGCAGTAGCGTGTGTTGACACGCGCTACTACTATACATGGTTAGCTGTAGCGTGCGTTGCAGTACAGCGCTACTGCTAATTATCTATAGCGGTTCTTATGCCCCGTGCTACTACTATTACTTTCAAAACCAAAAAAAATATCTTGATCCCGTGCGTGTTGTCAATGGCAGCAGTTGTTCGATCCAGCGATGGTTGGGGTCGCGGGAGGTATGAACGAGCAGCGGCAGACCAGATCCGGCGGTGGCTGTTGGAGGAGGGCCTGTTTCCATGGAAGAGCAAGGCGGCGGCATGGGGCTCCTCTTCCCGACCATGCCAGATATGGTCGTCCATGGCGACTACCTGCACGGGCATGGACATGGGATTGCGAGTCAAACCAGAGGGAGAGAGAGAGAGAGATAGAGAAAGAAAGAAAACCGAGGGAGAGAGGAAGGAGATGGAGGGAGTAGCAGGGCTGGTCATCGGTGGTTAGGTCTCTGGCGTGGTGGCACGAGGCAGCGGCCTCCTAGACGCCGGTGGAAGACCGGCGAGCTCCTAGACGCCGGTGGCGCGAGGCGCCGCCCTCTTTCGGTGCCATGGAGGAGGAGGAGCGCATTGGCAAGAGGTCAATGTGAGAACGTATGGAGAGAGAGAGGAGGGAGTGGCAGAAGAGAGGAGGGATTTGGGGGAGGGGGAGGACGGGTGGGGAAAAGGTGGTCGGTGCGCATTAGCAGTAGCGCGGTACGTAAAACACGTTGTTGCTAAGAAAGTAGCAGCAGCGCGCTTTCGGTACAAGCGCTACTGCTAACCGGGACCAAAAGTGTGCCCGATTTGAAAATTAGCAGCAGCGACCTTAGAAAAACCGCGCTACTGCTACAGCTATAGCAGTAGCGCGGCTCGCAGCACCGCTGCTGCTAAATGAAGTTGGGTGGGCACTGTCGGTCGATATTTGTAGCAGCGCGGGTTACGCCGAGCGCGCTACTGCTAAGCACTTGTCAGTAGCGGGTTTTCCACACCCGCGCTATTGCTAATTAGCAGCAGCGCTCCTTTATGAGCCGCGCTGCTGCTAAGATTCTGTGTATAGGGTTTTCCCTAGTAGTGTAGGGACTACGCACATGTTGGGGAACGTAGTAATTTCAAAAAAATTCCTACACACACGCAAGATCATGGTGATCCATAGCAAGGAGAGGGGAGAGTGTGTCCACGTACCTTCGTAGACCGAAAGCGGAAGCGTTAGCACAACGCGGTTGATGTAGTCGTACGTCTTCACGATCCGACCGATCAAGTACCGAACGCACGGCTCCTCCGAGTTCTGCACATGTTCAACTCGATGACGTCCCTCGAACTCCGATCCAGCCGAGCTTTGAGGGAGAGTTCCATTAGCACGATGGCGTGGTGACGATGATGATGTTCTACCGACGCAGGGCTTCGCCTAAGCATTGCTACAATATGACCGAGGTGGATTATGGTGGAGGGGGGCACCGCACACGGCTAAGAGATCGAAAGGATCAATTGTTGTGTCTCTAGGGGTGCCTCTCTCCCCGTATATAAAGGAGTGGAGGAGGGGGAGGGGGGGCGGCCACCCTTGGCACGCCCCATGAGGAGTCCTACTCCCACGGGGAGTAGGACTCCCCCCTTCCATGTTGGAGTAGGAGAGGAGAGGGAAGGAGAAAGAGGAAGAAAGGAAAGGGGGGGGGGGCGCCGCCCCCTTCATTGTCCAATTCGGACTTGGGAGGGGAGGGGCACGTGGATGCCCCTTGGCCGCCTCTCCTCTTCCACCAATTGGGCCCATGAGGCCCAATAACCTCTGGGGGGATTCCGGTAACCCCCCGGTACTCCGGTATATATCCGATAACCCATGGAACCATTCCGGTGTCCGAATATTGTCTTCCAATATATCAATCTTTATGTCTCGACCATTTCGAGACTCCTCGTCATGTCCATGATCACATACGGGATTCCGAACTACCTTCGGTACATCAAAACACATAAACTCATAATATAACCGTCATCGAACTTTAAGTGTGCGAACCTACAGGTTCGAGAACTATGTAGACATGACCGAGACACGTCTCCGGTCAATAACCAATAGCGGAACCTGGGTGCTCATATTGGCTCCTACATATTCTACGAAGATCTTTATCGGTCAAACCGCATAACAACATACATTGTTCCCTTTGTCATCGGTATGTTACTTGCCCGAGATTCGATCGTCGGTATCTCAATACCTAGTTCAATCTCGTTACTGGCAAGTCTCTTTACTTGTTCTGTAATACATCATCCCGCAACTAACTCATTAGTTGCAATGCTTAAGTGATGTGTATTACCGAGTGGGCCCAGAGATACCTCTCCGACAATCGGAGTGACAAATCCTAATCTTGAAATACGCCAACCCAACAAGTACCTTTGGAGACACCTGTAGAGCACCTTTATAATCACCCAGTTACGTTGTGACGTTTGGTAGCACACAAAGTGTTCCTCCGGTAAACGGGTGTTGCATAATCTCATAGTCACAAGAACATGTATAAGTCATGAAGAAAGCAATAGCAACAAACTAAACGATCAAGTGCTAAGCTAACGGAATGGGTCAAGTCAATCACATTATTCTCCTAATGATGTGATCCCGTTAATCAATTGACAACTCTTTGTCTATGGCTAGGAAACATAACCATCTTTGATCAACGAGCTAGTCAAGTAGAGGCATACTAGTGACACTCTGTTTGTCTATGTATTCACACATGTATCAAGTTTCCGGTTAATACAATTCTAGCATGAATAATAAACATTTATCATGATATAAGGAAATAAATAATAACTTTATTATTGCCTCTAGGGCATATTTCCTTCAGTCTCCCACTTGCACTAGAGTCAATAATCTAGATTACACAGTAATGATTCTAACACCCATTGAGCCTTGGTGCTGATCATGTTTTGCTCGTGGAAGAGGCTTAGTCAACGGGTCTGCAACATTCAGATCCGTATGTATCTTGCAAATCTCTATGTCTCCCACCTGGACTTGATCCCAGATGGAGTTGAAGCGTCTCTTGATGTGCTTGGTTCTCTTGTGAAATCTGGATTCCTTTGCCAAAGTAATTACACCAGTATTGTCACAAAAGATTTTCATTGGACCCGATGCACTAGGTATGACACCTAGATCGGACATGAACTCCTTCATCCAGACTCCTTCATTTGCTGCTTCCGAAGCAGCTATGTACTCCGCTTCACATGTAAATCCTGCTACGATGCTTTGTTTAGAACTGCACCAACTGACAGCTCCACCGTTTAGTAAAAACACGTACCCGGTTTGTGATTTAGAATCGTCCGGATCAGTGTCAAAGCTTGCATCGACGTAACCATTAACGACGAGCTCATTGTCACCTCCATAAACGAGAAACATATCCTTCGTCTTTTTCAAGTATTTCAGGATGTTCTTATCCGCTGTCCAGTGATCCACTCATGGATTACTTTGGTACCTCCCTGCTAAACTAATAGCAAGGCACACATCAGGTCTAGTACACAACATTGCATACATGATAGAGCCTATGGCTGAAGCATAGGGAACATCTTTCATTTTCTCTCTATCTTCGGCAGTGGTCGGGCATTGAGTCTTACTCAATTTCACACCGTGTAACATAGGCAAGAACCCTTTCTTTGCTTGATCTATTTTGAACTTCTTCAAAACTTTGTCAAGGTATGTGCTTTGTGAAAGTCCAATTAAGCGTCTCGATCTATCTCTATAGATCTTGATGCCCAATATATAAGCAGCTTCACCGAGGTCTTTCATTGAAAAACTCTTATTCAAATATCCTTTTATGCTATCCAGAAATTCTATATCATTTCCAATCAACAATATGTCATCCACATATAATATTAGAAATGCTACAGAGCTCCCACTCACTTTCTTGTCAATACAGGCTTCTCCAAAAGTCTGTATAAAACCATATGCTTTGATCACACTATCAAAACATTTATTCCAACTCCGAGGGGCTTGCACTAGTCCATAAATGTATCGCTGGAGCTTGCACACTTTGTTAGCTCCCTTTGGATCGACAAAACCTTCCGGTTGCATCATATACAACTCTTCTTCCAGAAATCCATTCAGGAATGCAATTTTGACATCCATTTGCCAAATTTCATAATCATAAAATGCGGCAATTGCTAACATGATTCGGACAGACTTAAGCATCGCTACGGGTGAGAAGGTCTCATCGTAGTCAATCCCTTGAACTTGTCAAAAATCTTTTGCAAGAAGTCGAGCTTTATAGAAAGTAACATTACCATCAGCATGAGTCTTCTTCTTGAAGATCCATTTATTCTCGATGGCTTGCCGATCAACGGGCAAATCAACCAAAGTCCACACTTTGTTCTCATACAATGATCTCATCTCAGATTTCATGGCTTCAAGCCATTTTGCGGAATCTGTGCTCACTATCGCTTCTTCATAGTTTGTAGGTTCGTCATGGTCTAGCAACATAACCTCCAGAACAGGATTACCGTACCACTCTGGTGCGGATCTTACTCTGGTTGACCTACGAGGTTCAGTAATAACTTGATCTGAAGTTTCATGATCATTATCATTAACTTCCTCACTAATTGGTGTAGATGTTAGAGGAACCGGTTTCTGTGATGAACTACTTTCCAAAAAGGGAGCAGGTACTGTTACCTCATCAAGTTCTACTTTCCTCCCACTCACTTCTTTTGAGAGAAACTCCTTCTCTAGAAAGGATCCATTCTTAGCAACGAATGTCTTGCCTTCGGATCTTTGATAGAAGGTGTACCCTACAGTTTCCTTTGGGTATCCTATGAAGACACATTTCTCCGATTTGGGTTCGAGCTTATCAGGTTGAAGCTTTTTCACATAAGCATCGCATCCCCAAACTTTAAGAAACGATAACTTTGGTTTCTTGCCAAACCATAGTTCATAAGGTGTCGTCTCAATGGATTTTGATGGTGCCCTATTTAACGTGAATGCGGCCGTCGCTAAAGCATAACCCCAAAATGATAGCGGTAAATTAGTAAGAGACATCATAGATTGAAACATATCTAGTAAAGTACGATTATGATGTTCGGACACACCATTACGCTGTGGTGTTCCGGGTGGCGTGAGTTGCGACACTATTCCGCATTGTTTTAAATGTAGACCAAACTAATAACTCAAATATTATCCTCCACGATCAGATGGTAGAAACTTTATTTTCTTGTTATGATGATTTTTAACTTCACTCTGAAATTCTTTAAACTTTTCAAATGTTTCAGACTTATGTTTCATTAAGTATATATACCCATATCTGCTTAAATCATCTGTGAAGGTGAGAAAATAACGATACCCGCTGCGAGCCTCAACATTCATTGGACCACATACATCAGTATGTATGATCTCTGACAAATCAGTTGCTCGCTCCATAGTTCCGGAGAACGGCGTTTTAGTCATCTTGCCCATGAGGCATGGTTCGCAAGTACCAAGTGATTCATAATCAAGTGATTCCAAAAGTCCATTAGTACGGAGTTTCTTCATGCGCTTTATACCAATATGACTCAAACGGCAGTGCCACAAATAAGTTGCACTATCATTATCAACTCTGCATCTTTTGGCTTCAACATTATGAATATGTGTATCACTACTATCGAGATTCATCAAAAATAGACCACTCCTTAAGGGTGCGTGACCATAAAAGATATTACTCATATAAATAGAACAACCATTATTCTCAGATTTAAATGAATAACCATCTCGTATTAAACAAGATCCAGATATAATGTTCATGCTCAATGCTGGCACGAAATAACAATTATTTAGGTCTAAAACTAATCCCTAAGGTAGATGTAGAGGTAGCGTGCCGACGGCGATCACATCGACTTTGGAACCATTACCCACGCGCATCATCACCTCGTCCTTAGCCAGTGTTCGCTTAATCCGTAGTCCCTGTTTTGAGTTGCCAATATTAGTAACAGAACTAGTATCAAATACCCAGGTGCTACTGCGAGCTCTGGTAAGGTACACATCAATAACATGTATATCACATATACCTTTGTTCACCTTGCCATCCTTCTTATCCGCCAAATACTTGGGGCAGTTCCGCTTCCAGTGACCAGTCTGCTTGCAGTAGAAGCACTCAGTCTCAGGCTTAGGTCCAGACTTGGGTTTCTTCTCTTGAGCAGCAACTTGTTTGTTGTTCTTTTTGAAGTTCCCCTTCTTCTTCCCTTTGCCCTTTTTCTTGAAACTGGTGGTCTTATTAACCATCAACACTTGATGCTCCTTCTTGATTTCTACTTCCGCAGCCTTTAGCATTGCGAAGAGCTCAGGAATCGCCTTATTCATCCCTTGCATATTATAGTTCATCACGAAGCTCTTGTAGCTTGTTGGCAGTGATTGAACAACTCTGACAATGACACTATCAATAGGAAGATTAACTCCCAGTTGAGTCAAGTGATTATGATACCCAGACATTTTGAGTATATGCTCACTGACAGAACTATTCTCCTCCATCTTGCAGCTATAGAACTTATTGGAGACTCCATATCTCTCAATCCGGGCATTTGCTTGAAATATTAACTTCAACTCCTGGAACATCTCATATGGTCCATGACGTTCAAAACGTCTTTGAAGTCCCGATTCTAAGCCGTTATCCATGGTGCACTAAACTATCAAGTAGTCATCATATTGAGCTAGCCAAACGTTCATAACGTCTGCATCTGCTCCTGCAATAGGTCTGTCACCTAGCGGTGCATCAAGGACATAATTCTTCTGTGCAGCAATGAGGATAAACCTCATATCACGGACCCAGTCCGCATCATTGCTAATATCATCTTTCAATCTTAGTTTTCTCTAGGAACTCACATACAAAACATAGGGAAGCAATAACGCGAGCTATTGATCTACAACATTATTTGCAAAATACTATCAGGACTAAGTTCATGATAAATTAAAGTTCAATTAATCATATTACTTAAGAACTCCCACTTAGATAGACATCCCTCTAATCATCTAAATGATCACGTGATCCAAATCAACTAAACCATGTCCAATGATCACGTGAGATGGAGTAGTTTTCGATGGTGAACATCACTATGTCTCTAGTGTTCCGAGGCCATATCTGCATATGCTAGGCTCGTCAAGTTTAACCTGAGTATTTTGCGTGTGCAAAACTGGCTTCACCCGTTGTAGATGGACGTAGAGCTTATCACACCCGATCGTCACGTGGTGTCTGGGCACGACGAACTTTGGCAATGGTGCATACTCAGGGAGAACACTTTTATCTTGAAATTTAGTGAGAGATCATCTTATAATGCTACCGTCAATCAAAGCAAAATAAGATGCATAAAAGATAAACATCACATGCAATCAATATAAGTGATATGATATGGCCATCATCATCTTGTGCTTGTGATCTCCATCTCCGAAGCACCGTCATGATCACCATCGTCACCGGCGCGACACCTTGATCTCCGTCGTAGCATCGTTGTCGTCTCGCCAACTATTGCTTCTACGACTATCGCTACCGCTTAGTGAAAAAGTAAAGCAATTACAGGGCGATTGCATTGCGTACAATAAAGCGACAACTATATGGCTCCTGCCAGTTGCCGATAACTCGGTTACAAAACATGATCATCTCATACAATAAAATATAGCATCATGTCTTGACCATATCACATCACAACATGCCCTGCAAAAACAAGTTAGACGTCCTCTACTTTGTTCTTGCAAGTTTACGTGGCTGCTACGGGCTGAGCAAGAACCGTTCTTACCTATGCATCAAAACCACAACGATAGTTCGTCAAGTTAGTGTTGTTTTAACCTTCTCAAGGACCGGGCATAGCCACACTCGGTTCAACTAAAGTGGGAGAAACTAACACCCGCCAGCCACCTATGTGCAAAGCACGTCGGTAGAACCAGTCTCGCGTAAGCGTACACGTAATGTCGGTCTGGGCCGCCTCATCCAACAATACCACCGAACCAAAGTATGATATGCTGGTAAGAAGTATGACTTGTACCGCCCACAACTCACTTGTGTTCTACTCGTGCATATAACATCTACACATAAAACCTGGCTCGGATGCCACTGTTGGGGAACATAGTAATTTCAAAAAAAATCCTACACACATGCAAGATCATGGTGATGCATAGCAACAAGAGGGGAGAGTGTGTCAACGTACCCTCGTAGACCGAAAGCGGAAGCGTTAGCACAACGCAGTTGATGTAGTCGTACGTCTTCACGATCAGACCGATCAAGTACCGAACACACAACACCTCCGAGTTCTGCACATGTTCAACTCAATGACGTCCCTCGAACTCCGATCCAGCCAAGCTTTGAGGGAGAGTTCTGTCAGCACGATGGCATGGTGACGATGATGATGTTCTACCGACGCAGGGCTTCGCCTAAGCACTGCTGTGATATGACTGAGGTGGATTATGGTGGAGGGGGGCACCGCACACGGCTAAGAGATCCAAGGGATCAATTGTTGTGTCTCTAGGGGGTTCCTCCCTCCCTGTATATAAAGGAGTGGAGGAGGGGGAGGGGCTGGCCACCCTTGGCGCCCCCCATGAGGAGTCCTACTCCCACTGGGAGTAGGACTCCCCCTCTTCCATATTGGAGTAGGAGAGGAGAGGGAAGGAGAAAGAGGAAGAAAGGAAAGGGGGGCGCCCCCCTTCCTTGTCAAATTCAGACTTGGGAGGGGAGGGGCGCGCGACTGCACCTTGGCCGCCTCTCCTCTTCCACCAATTGGGCCCATGAGGCCCAATAACCTCTGGGGGGGTTCCAGTAACCCCCGGTACTCCGGTATATATCCGATAACCCCCGGAACCATTCCGGTGTCCGAATATAGTCTTCCAATATATCAATCTTTATGTCTTGACCATTTCAAGACTCCTCGTCATGTCCGTGATCACATCCGGGACTCCGAACTACCTTCGGTACATCAAAACACATAAACTCATAATATAACCGTCATCGAACTTTAAGCGTGCGGACCCTACAGGTTCGAGAACTATGTAGACATGACCGTGACACGTCTCCGGTGAATAACCAATAGCGGAACCTGGATGCTCATATTGGCTCCTACATATCCTACGAAGATCTTTATCGGTCAAACCGCATAACAACATACATTGTTCCCTTTGTCATCGGTATGTTACTTGCCCGAGATTCGATCGTCGGTATCGCAATACCTAGTTCAATCTCGTTACCAGCAAGTCTCTTTACTCGTTCCGTAATACATCATCCCGCAACTAACCCATTAGTTGCAATGCTTGCAAGGATTAAGTGATGTGTATTACCGAGTGGGCCCAGAGATACCTCTCCGACAATCGAAGTAACAAATCCTAATCTTGAAATATGCCAACCCAACAAGTACCTTTGGAGACACCTGTAGAGCACCTTTATAATCACCCAGTTATGCTGTGATGTTTGGTAGCACACAAAGTGTTCCTCCGGTAAACGGGAGTTGCGTAATCTCATAGTCACAGGAAGATGTATAAGTCATGAAGAAAGCAATAGCAACAAACTGAACAATCAAGTGCTAAGCTAACGGAATGAGTCAAGTCAATCACATTATTCTCCTAATGATGTGATCCCGTTAATCAATTGACAACACTTTGTCTATGGCTAGGAAACATAACCATCTTTGTTCAACGAGCTAGTCAAGTAGAGGCATACTAGTGACACTCTGTTTGTCTGTGTAGTCACACATGTATCATGTTTCCGGTTAATACAATTCTAGCATGAATAATAAACATTTATCATGATATAAGGAAATAAATAATTACTTTATTATTGCCTCTGGGGCATATTTCCTTCAGCACACAACCAGGATCAAGAGAATTAAACCATATCTTAGCATCACCCTTTAATGAGAACTGAAATATTTTAAGGATATAAAAGTAGCGAGTTCTCTCATCATTGGTGAACAGGGTGGCTATATCATTCAATTTAGTAAGATGTGCCACAACAATTTTAGATTCATAACCATAGAAAGTATCAGATTCAACTAAAGTCATTATATCATGATCAATAGAGAATTCATAATCCTTATTAGTAACAAAGATAGGTGAAGTAGCATAAGCAGGATCATATTTCATTCTAGCATTCAAAGTTTTTTGTTTAAGCTTAGCTAATAATTTCTTAAGATCACTTCTAGCATTGCAAGCAAGAAAGTCTCTTGTAGTTTCTTCATCCATAACATAGCCCTCAGGCACAACAGGCAATTCATATTTATTAGGAGAGCCTTCATCATCACTTTCATCAATATTATCAGTTTCAATAATTTCATTCTCTCTAGCCCTAGCAAGTTGTTCATCAAGAAATTCACCAAGTGGCACAGTAGTATCAAGCATAGAAGTAGTTTCACCATAAGTATCATGCATAGCAGAAGTGGCATCATCAATAATATGCGACATATTAGAATTAATAGCAGAAGCAGGTTTAGGTGTCGCAAGCTTACTCAAAACAGAAGGTGAATCAAGTGCAGAGCTAGATGGCAGTTCCTTACCTCCCCTCGTAGTTGAGGGATAAATCTTGGTTTTTGGATCTCTCAAGTTCTTCATAATGATAAGCAGATATAAATCCCAAGTGACTAAAAGAATAGAGCTATGCTCCCCGGCAACGGCGCCAGAAAATAGTCTTGATAACCCACAAGTATAGGGGATCGCAACAGTTTTTGAGGGTAGAGTATTCAACCCAAATTTATTGATTTGACACAAGGGGAGCCAAAGAATATTCCCAAGTATTAGCAGCTGAGTTGTCAATTCAACCACACCTGGAAACTTAGTATCTGCAGCAAAGTGTTTAGTAGCAAAGTAATATGATAGTAGGGGTAACGGTAGCAAAAGGTAATGGTAGCAAAAGTAATATTTTTGGTGTTTTGTAGTTATGATAACAATAGCAACGGAAAAGTAAATAAGTGAAGAACAATATATGGAAAGCTCGTAGGCAATGGATCGGTGATAGAGAATTATGCCGGATGCGGTTCATCATGCAACAGTCATAACCTAGGGTGACACAGAACTAGCTCCAATTCATTAATGTAATGTAGGCATGTATTCCGAATATATTCATACGTGCTTATGGAAAAGAACTTGCATGACATCTTTTGTCCTACCCTCCCGTGGCAGCGGGGTCCTTGTCGGTGTCAAAACCGGCGGATCTCGGGTAGGGGGTCCCGAACTGTGCGTCTAGGCCGGATGGTAACATGAGGCAAGGGACACGAAGATATACCCAGGTTCTGGCCCTCTCGATGGAGGTAAAACCCTACGTCCTGCTTGATTAATATTGATGATATGGGTAGTACAAGAGTAGATCTACCACGAGATCGGAGAGGCTAAACCCCTAGAAGCTAGCCTATGGTATGATTGTTGTTGTGTATTTTGTCCTACGGACTAAAACCGTTCGGTTTATATAGACACCGGAGAGGGTTAGGGTTACACAAAGTCGGTTACAATGGTAGGAGATCTGCATATCCGTATCGCCAAGCTTGCCTTCCACGCCAAGGAAAGTCCCTTCCGGACACGGGACGGAGTCTTCAATCTTGTATCTTCATAGTCCAGGAGTCCGTCTGAAGGTATAGTCCGGCCATCCGGACACCCCCTAATCCAGGACTCCCTCAATAGCCCCTGAACCAGGCTTCAATGATGACGAGTCCGGCGCGCAAATTGTCTTCGGCATTGCAAGGCGGGTTCCTCCTCCAAGTACTTCATAGATGATTTTGAACACAAAGATAGTGTCCGGCTCTGCAAAATAAGTTTCCACATATTGCCATAGAGAGAATAACATTTACACAAATCTAATCTGCTGACGTATTCCGTAGTGTGACACACCACGGCCAAGCCTTTATCCAAGTCGTTTCATTATCCCACCTCAGTGCGTCATGCGAGGCGGTTTCCTTGGCACGTCTTGTTAAAGCAGAGATCGTGTCCCCTTATTCCGGGATTCTCATCAATACGGGCGTGGGTAACCCAACCGCTCCA
This sequence comes from Triticum dicoccoides, assembly GCF_002162155.2. Taxonomy (NCBI): domain Eukaryota; kingdom Viridiplantae; phylum Streptophyta; class Magnoliopsida; order Poales; family Poaceae; genus Triticum; species Triticum dicoccoides. The sequence continues at coordinate 688,641,368 of NC_041388.1, forward strand.
TTGATTACGGTGCTTGGAGATAAGCGAGTTTTACCAGGCTGGTGGCGACACGTAGTTGCGTCCACCCATATAAGGGGATAAGGATCCACCTGTTCACCTACGCCTTCTTCCTCCCTTGCTTATCCATTCTCGCGCACTCAAGCTCCAGCGCCCAAGTCCGCACTCCCCACCTCAACCTTCTCCAGCCATGTCTAGAGCGGGAGGCAAGTGGATGGTCTCCTCCGTCACGGAGGGACACATCAAAAAACTGAGGAAGGCCGGTACTTGTCTAACGACATTGCGTACCGGCTTCCCGAAAAGGGGCAGCTCATCCCCACCCCTAGGCCCCATGAGAGGGTGGTGTTCCTCCCCCATTCCCTCCATGGACTGGGCTTCCCTCTTCACCCATTTGTCCGGGGGCTCATGTTCTACTATGGCCTGGATTTCCACGATCTGGCCCCGAACTTCGTCCTCAACATCTCGGCGTTTATCGTCGTGTGCGAGGCTTTCCTCCGCATCCGCCCCCATTTCGGCCTATGGCTCAAGACTTTCAATGTCAAGCCGAAGGTGGTGCGCGGCAACCAGGCAGAGTGCGCAGGCGCCATGGTGGGCAAGATGGCAAACGTCTTATGGCTCGAGGGCTCCTTTATGGAGACCCTGAAGGGGTGGCAATCGGGGTGGTTTTACATCACCGAGCCGCGCGACCCCGAATGGGTCGCACCCCCCGAGTTTCGATCCGGACCCCCTACGCGGCTCACCTCCTGGAAGGAGACGGGCCTGTCGTGGGGTAAAAAAGGAGAGCTGACCGGACTCCAAACATGCGTCCAAACCCTGGTGGACAAGAAGCTCAAACTTGTCAACATAGTCCAGGTTATGCTCATCCGCCTGATCCTCCCGTGTCAACAACGGGCTTTCAACCTGTGGGAGTTTGACCCGGCGTGGCACCAAACTCTGAGCAGGCTCTTTGACATGACGTACGAAGATGCCTGGAAGGTGCTTTTCAAGGGCGTCGAGGCCCCCGCATCCGCTATCGAGGATCGCGGATTCAATATGCAGCGTCACGCTCATGCGGTAAGCTGTTTTTTCCTTTTACAGGGTATCAGTTTTTCATAGTTTGACTCCATGCGGGATCTAAGCTCCCTTACCTTTGATAGGATTGGCAGGTGACGTCCGGACAGATCAACTGTCCGGCTCCTTTGCCCGAAGGCCCAGCGGACGCTCGCTGGGCGAAGCTGCTGGTTCCGGCACCCTATGTGGTGCCAGAGAAGAAGGCCGCAAAAAAGGCCACGGGGACTCGAAAGAGTGCCCGGCGCCAGGAGGTGTCGGATCCATCATCCGACGGTTCCGAGGTGCATTCCTCCCATGAAGGCGAGGAGGAAGAAGAAGAGACCTCTCCCCCTCCAGTGGGAGGAGAGAAGAAAAGGAAGGCCGCCCTCTCTGGGGAGGCCGGAGGGTCCAAGAAGGGGAAAACCCTTCCTCCGGACTACTCCACCGATGCCGACGACGGCGGAGAGGAGTGGTCGCCCAGGGCCAAGCCCCTGGAAAAATCGTAAGTATCCGGATACCAGAGTAACTCATAGTATTCGTTTATTGCACAGCTTTCCCTTATGTCGAATATGTTTATGCAGTCCACCCAAAGACCAGCTCGACGCGTCGTCGAGCGGCTCACTGGACTCGTCGGATGTGAACTCACTTCCGACGGCTTCCTCCCCCCGCCCTATGGACGACACCGAAGTGTTGTCCCAACAGGTTCCAAGCCGGGAGGAGGTGGTCCCGGAGGCATCGCAAGGCGACCTCCCGGACTCTGGGAGTAAAGGGGATGAAACCCCCCAGGGCTCCAAGTCTGGCTCTAGGCCGGACACCGCTCCGGAACCTTCAAAGGTTCCAGAGTCTGGCGGGGGACCTCCTTCCAAGAGGAGCAAGCCCACCGTGTCGCTGACCCCTGTCCAACCGGAGGCGCCGGACAATCTGTTGGAGGCGCTCCAAGGCGCCTCCATCGACGAGGAGCACCGCACCATTATGAGTGCGGTGGTCCAGAAGGTTCAGTCCGCCAAGAGCGGACAGACTGAAGCTTGTACTAGCCTTCTAACAGGCTTTGAGGTAAGTAAAGAATGTGTAAATAATATTACCGCATAGACAGTAGCCCCTGATGCTCTGTTTGGCGTTCGGGAAGAAAAGCCGAATAGAGGATCAAATAAAATTCGCAGGAGTCTAACAAAAAGGAGTCAATATGCGTATGCAGGCTTCTCTGCTTGCGTCCGCCGCACTGACTGCGGAAGTGGACATGCTAAATCAGAACCTCGAGCGGTCCGAGCAAGAGCTCGGGCGTGCCAAGAAGCAGCTCGAGGATAATGAAGGTAAGAAATACCTTGTTTAAATATATATAAAAAGGTGCAATTGCAAAAAATGACAGGATTATCATGGCTATTGTAGGAGCCACGTCTGAGGTGGCGACCCTTAAGCAAGCGCTGGTCGAGGCCGAGAAGAGGGCGGCCACAGAGCGCATCGAGCGGGAGAAGTGTGAGGCCGAGGTTGGCAAGGTACGGCAAGAGCTCCAGGCTCTCATGGAAAAACATGAGAGTTTGGAGCTTGACTCAAAGACGCGAGCGTCCGAGCTCGCGGTGGCTATTGAAAATGCCAAGTCTGCCAAGGCCGAATCCCAGAAGACCCTACAGGAGTTGGATGAGGTGAAGAAGATAGTGGCGGGTAAGGCATTCTTTATTCCAAGCAAACACATAAACGTGAGTTACTTGTTACTTACCCGAATCCGGAGCTCTCCAGGAGCGTTCGCAGATCTTCCCCGGAGTGTGTCTGATGCCGCCGCATTCTATCGAGCCGAGGACGGCAGCTCGACAGAGAAGGTGTTCTGGTCTCAGTATGCTGAGGCCGGACACCCCGTGCCCCTGAGCGACCAGCTAAAGCAACTGGTCGAGCTCCACAAGGCGGCCGAACAGGCCATGAAGGGCCTCATAGTTCGGCTGTGGCCTGGAGGGGCTCTGCCTGGGAGCTATTTCGGGCTGGTGCGGCGGCTGGTGGAGGCCTGTCCAAGGCTCGAAGTCATCAAGCGCTCAGTCTGTATTGAAGGTGCCCGTAGGGCCCTTACCCGTGCTAAGGTGCACTGGGGCAAGCTGGATGCTGAGAAGCTTGTGAAGGACGGGCCACCGCCGGGGAAAGAGCATCGCAAGCCCGAGAATTATTATAAGGATGTTCTGAAGGGTGCCTGCCTTGTGGCGGATGAATGTTCTAGGGATGTAATTTTTTAGTGAAACTTGCTCGTTTTGTCCTATGCGTTGAAAACTTGTTCATATGCGCTAAGCAATGCTGTTTGGAATTTAAAATATTACCTTCTGTGCGGCTGTTTATCAATTCTGAGAGATGGCAAGTCGTCGGCTTCTGCCCCCGTGCCACTAGTGCTGGGGTGTTCAGGGATAAACCTGAGCGTTCTTTTTCCCATGTTTGGGCCCTTCGAGGGAGGCGCTCAGCCCAACGAACAAGGCAATCGGACTATAATGCGTGAACACTCTCACTTAGCCATAGAATTCTATAATTTTAAATTTTGGCGAAGCCCCTGGTATTCGGAAGACCGAGTTCAGGGCGCTATCCACGCCTTGGCCGGACAGAGCCGGCTCCTCGCTCTAAGCGGCATAAGTCCTTAGGGACTCGAAAAACCTCTCGAACAGCGACCAGCTCTCGCTTCATCATGACAGTCAGTTTTAGCTTTCTCCACTGAGGTGCTTGACCCAGATCAACTAGGGCACAATCGCTGTGGTTCTCCTAGTGCTACCTTAGCCGATATAGCGGAACGTAAGGCACCAAAACATAGGAGCCGGGAAAACCCAACTATTGACCCAAGACATGATTCGGAGCCGATGCATATAATGCTATAAGTTCGGGGTGCCACACTTGTTAAACTGTTCGGACTTCTCACACCATATTGAGGGGTACTAAAGCCCCTGGAGTATTTTGGCCGTACCAAAAAGTGTAAGGGTCCAATATGTCGTTAAGGAACACACACACACACACATATATAGAGTAATGCAAAAATAGACAAAAGCTATGCACTGTTTATTAAAGAGGGCTGCGATCAAAGCAGAATGATACAAATAATGCGATAAGCAAAAGGTTGGACTATGTAACATGTCCGTTCCAGGGGCAAGCTGCGGAATAGTATGTGAAACAGGTATACTGCTCGTGATAGAGACCACCTGGGAGTTCCGTAATGCGGCATGGCTTGTCTGCTTCCCTGGTTCTTGCATCATTTGTGCGGCAATTGAACTGCCGAACAGGCCTTCCGAAGCATGGAGTCCTGAAAGTAAGAGAAAATTAAAAAATCGGCAGCCCCTGGTGCGGTTTAAGCCGTGTTTCGGGTGTGCCGTGATGGTGCCCCTTCCCCTGTAGCCATGGTATTTCTAGAGCGTAGTTATGTACGCGAAGTACTGGTGTCGCATTTTTGCGAGGGTTGGGGTTGGGGCCGCATTGCTACGCCTGCTCGGATCGTGCCAGGCGGTCTTGTTGTAGGTTACTCCGGGCGCGCTTGATGGTGTCCGATCGTTTTAATGGCCGGACTAGAGAACTGCCTGGAGAGGTTGCTTTGTACTTCCGCTGCAAGGGCCGCAGTGTGCTCCTCCGTTCGGAGGGAGCGTTCGGTGTTTCCATTGACCGTAATTACTCCTCGAGGGCCTGGCATCTTGAGCTTAAGGTATGCGTAGTGCGGTAGCGCATTGAACTTGGCGAATGCGGTTTGCCCGAGCAGTGCGTGATAGCCACTGCGGATGGGACTATGTCGAAGATTAACTCCTCGCTTCAGAAATTATCTGGAGATCCGAAGACCACTTCAAGTGTGACTGAGCCTGTACAGTTGGCCTCTACACCTGGTATTACGCCTTTAAAGGTCGTTTTGGTGGGCTTAATCCTCGAGGGATCTATGCCCATTTTCCACACTGTATCCTGGTAAAGCAGGTTCAGGCTACTGCCGCCGTCCATAAGGACTGTAGTGAGATGAAATCCGTCAATAATTGGGTCTAGAACCAATGCGGCGAATCCGCCATGACGGATGTTAGTGGGATGGTCCCTTCGATCAAAGGTGATCGGGCAGGAGGACCATGGGTTGAACTTTGGGGCGACTGGCTCTACCGCGTATACGTCCCTTAACGCGTGCTTCCGCTCCCTTTTGGGGACGTGGGTTGCGTATATCATGTTCACCGTCCGCACTTGTGGGGGAAAACCCTTCTTACCACTGTTGTTCGGCGGCCGGGGCTCCTCGTCGTCATCGCTATGCATCCCCTTGTCTTCATTTTCGGCGTTTAACTTGCCTGCCTGCTTGAACACCCAACAATCCCTGTTGGTGTGATTGGCCGGCTTTTCGAGGGTGCCATGTATCTGGCACAAGCGGTCGAGTATTCGGTCCAAATTGGATGGGCCCCTAGGATTCCTTTTGAATGGCTTTTTCCGCTGACCGGATTTAGAGCCTCTGAATCCGGCATTAACTGTCGTATCCTCAGCATTGTCACCGTTAATGTGGCGCTTCTGCTTGTTGTGACGCGACCTGCCACTACTGTCCCTGGTATCCGAATTACCAGGGTTCTTGGTCATATTGTTGCTACGAGCAAGCCAGCTGTCTTCTCCCGCACAAAAGCGGGTCATGAGTGTCGTGAGTGCTGCGATAGACTTCGGCTTTTCCTGTCCAAGGTGCCGGGCAAGCCACTCGTCACGGATATTGTGCTTGAAGGCTGCTAGGGCCTCAGCGTCCATACAGTCGACTATTTGATTTTTCTTTGTTAGGAACCGTGTCCAGAATTGCCTGGCCGATTCCTCTGGCTGCTGAATTACGTGACTTAGGTCATCGGCGTCTGGGGGTCGCACATAAGTGCCCTGGGAATTGTTGAGGAATGCGGCTTCCAGGTCCTCCCAACAACTGATTGATCTTGTTGGCAAGCTGTTAAGCCAATGCCGAGCTGGTCCTTTAAGCTTGAGTGGGAGGTATTTGATGGCGTGGAAATCATCGCCGTGGGCCATGTGGATATGAAGGAGATAATCCTCGATCCATACCGCAGGATCTGTTGTGCCATCATATGATTCGATATTTATGGGTTTGAAACCCTCGGGGATTTGATGATCCATTATTTCGTCTGTGAAGCATAGTGGGTGTGCGGCGCCTCTGTACTGGGCTATATCACGACGTAGATCCAATGAGCTTTGTCTACTGTGTTCGGCCCTGCCGAATTTGTGGCCGGCGTGACGGTTACCGTCTCGAGCCGTGGGGCGCCCACACGATCCGTAGATCGATCTTATTTGCCTTGCCTTGTCCTCCAACATATCTCGTAAGTCCGGCGCATATTCCCGTGCCTTGGTACGGGGTGCGGCTTGAGTGGAGGGCCGAGAGGCCTCTCTGTCGCGTCCACGAGGTGGCCGGTCGGCCGTATCAAGTGCTTCCTCCTCTAATCGGGGTAGCAACCTGCGCTTTGGGTAGCTCTTGGAGGGGCGTTCGAGTTTATGCTCTTCGGCCGCAAGGACTTCAGTCCATCTGTCGACTAGCGAATCTTGATCAGCTCTAAGTTGTTGCTGTTTTTTCTTGAGGCTTCTTGCCGTGGCCATAAGCCTGCGTTGAAAACGCTCTTGCTCAACGGGATCCTCTAGCACGACGAATTCGTCGTCGTCGAGGCTTGCCTCGTCTTCAGAGGGAGGCATATAATTATCGTCCTCGACCTCTCTGTCTGTCGCTCTCTCATGAGGGCTGGTTTCTCCATCCTCCTGTGCTAAATCTTACTGGAGGGGGTTTTCTTCAGCACATTCCGGAGTATTATTATCTCCCGTGCTGGAATCATCGTATTTGTTTTGGCGGGATTTTGAGCAGCGCCGCTGACGTCGGCGCTTAGGCTGTTTCTTGGAGGGGTCATCCTCCACTATTCCATTGCCATCTCCTTCTTTTGGGGTGTCCACCATGTATATGTCATATGACGAGGTGGCTTTCCAGGGCCTGATAGGCGCTGGTTCTTCATCGTCTCCTTCATCGGCGTCCATACCGTCGATGTCTTCGGAGTCGAAGTCGAGCATGTCAGTTAAGTCGTCGACAGTGGCTACAAAGTGGGTGGTGGGTGTGCTTTGAATTTCTTCATCGTTCGAGTCCTAACCTTGCTGACCGTAGTCCGGCCAGGGCTCTCCTGATAAAGAGAGAAACTTCAGTGTCTTCAGAATATCGCCGAAAGGCGAGTGCTGAAAGATGCCCGTGACAGTAAACTCCATAATTGGCGCCCAATCGGATTCGATCGGCAGGGGCGCGGAGGGTTCGAAGTCCGGAGAGGAGTCCGGCTCCTTGGAGTCACGAGTCTCGCAGAGTGCGGGGCTGGTGTTTGGCTCGATCGCCGTTGGGATCGCAGCCCCCGAGGTGGCGTCCAACCACCTATCCTCGATCGGCGCAATTGGCTCTGAATTAAGGGTCGAGCCGATGCGGGTGCGGCCTCCAGGGCACTATTTCGCGGCAGAGCTAGATCATGCTCGTCGTGACAGTGCGGCGCGCTCGGTAGTGGCTCGAATCCGTCGAAGATCAAGTCCCCACGGATGTCAGCCGTGTAGTTTAAACTTCCAAATCTGACCTGATGGCCAGGGGCATAGCTTTCGATCTACTCCAGATGGCCAAGTGAATTGGCCCGTAGTGCGAAGCCTCCGAAGACGAAGATCTGTCCGGGGAGGAAGGTCTCACCCTGGACTGCATTGCCATTGATGATCGTAGGAGCCATCAAGCCTGACGGCGGCGACACAGAGGAACTCTCAATGAAAGCACCAATGTCGGTGTCAAAACCGACGGAACTCGGGTAGGGGGTCCCGAACTGTGCGTCTAGGCCAGATGGTAACAGGAGGCAAGGGACACAAAGTTTTACCCAGGTTCAGGCCCTCTCGATGGAGGTAAAACCCTACGTCCTGCTTGATTAATATTGATGATATGGGTAGTACAAGAGTAGATCTACCACGAGATCGGAGAGGCTAAACCCTAGAAGCTAGCCTATGGTATGATTGTTGTAGTGTATGTTGTCCTACGGACTAAAACCCTCCGGTTTATATAGACATCGGAGAGGGTTAGGGTTACACAAAGTCGGTTATAATGGTAGGAGATCTGCATATCCATATCGCCAAGCTTGCCTTCCACGCCAAGGAAAATCCCTTCCGGACACGGGACGGAGTCTTCAATCTTGTATCTTCATAGTCCAGGAGTCCGGCTGAAGATATAGTCCGGCCATCCGGACACCCCCTAATCCAGGACTCCCTCAGCCCTAGTGGAAACTAAGGGATATTAAGGCCTCCTTTTAATATAGTACCAGACCAAAGCATTAACACATGGTGAATACATGAACTCCTCAAACTATGGTCATCACCGGAAGTGGTACCGATTATTGTCACTTCGGGGTTGCTGGATCATGACACATAGTAGGTGACTATAGACTTGCAAGATAAGATCAAGAACTCACATATATTCATGAAAACAAAATAGGTTCAGATCTGAAATCATGGCACTCGGGCCCTAGTGACAAGCATTAAGCATAGCAAAGTCATAGCAACATCAATCTCAGAACATAGTGGATACTAGGGAGCAAACCCTAACAAAACTAACTCGATTACATGATAAATCTCATCCAACCCATCACCGACCAACAAGCCTACGACAGAATTACTCACACACGGCGGTGAGCATCATGAAATTGGTGATGGAGGAAGGTTGATGATGACGATGGCGACAGATTCCCCTCTCCGGAGCCCCGAACGGACTCCAGATCAGCCCTCCCGAGAGAGTTTAGGGCTTGGCAGTGGCTCCGTATCATAAAACGCGATGAATCATTCTCCTTTATTTTTTCTCCCCGAACACGAATATATGGAGTTGGAGTTGAGGTCGGTGGAGCTCCAAGGGGCCCGCGAGGCAGGGGCCCACAAGGCTAGGGTGTGGGCCCCCTGGCCTTGATTCTTTGCCAGTATTTTTTATTATTTCCAAAAATAATCTCCGTGGAGTTTCAGGTCATTCCGAGAACTTTTGTTTCTGCACATAAATAACACCATGGCAATTCTGCTGAAAACAGCGTCAGTCCGGTTTAGTTCCATTCAAATCATGCAAGTTAGAGTCCAAAACAAGGGCAAAAGTGTTTGGAAAAGTAGATACGACGGAGACGTATCAACTCCCCCAAGCTTAAACCTTTGCTTGTCCTCAAGCAATTCAGTTGACAAACTAAAAGTGATAAAGAAAAACTTTTAGAAACTCTGTTTGCTCTTGTTGTTGTAAATATGTAAATCCAACATCTTTTGTCCTACCCTCCCCGGCAACGGCGCCAGAAAATAGTCTTGATAACCCACAAGTATAGGGGACCGCAATAGTTTTCGAGGGTAGAGTATTCAACCCAAATTTATTGATTCGACACAAGGGGAGCCAAAGAATATTCTCAAGTATTAGCAGCTGAGTTGTCAATTCAACCACACCTGGAAACTTAGTATCTACAGCAAAGTGTTTAGTAGCAAAGTAATATGATAGTAGGGGTAACAGTAGCAAAAGGTAACGGTAGCAAAAGTTATATTTTTGGTGTTTTGTAGTTATGATTACAATAGCAACGGAAAAGTAAATAAGCGAAGAACAATATATGGAAAGCTCGTAGGCAATGGATCGGTGATAGAGAATTTTGTCGGATGCGGTTCATCATGTAACAGTCATAACCTAGGGTGACACAGAACTAGCTCCAATTCATTAATGTAATGTAGGCATGTATTCCGAATATAGTCATACGTGCTTGTGGAAAAGAACTTGCATGGCATCTTTTGTCCTACCCTCCCGTGGCAGCGGGGTCCTAGTGGAAACTAAGGGATATTAAGGCCTCCTTTTAATAGAGTACCGGACCAAAGCATTAACACAAAGTGAATACATGAACTCCTCAAACTATGGTCATCACCGGAAGTGGTCCCGATTATTGTCACTTCGGGGTTGCCAGATCATAACACATAGTAGGTGATTATAGACTTGCAAGATAAGATCAAGAACTCACATATATTCATGAAAACATAATAGGTTCAGATCTGAAATCATGGCACTCGGCCCCTAGTGACAAACATTAAGCATAGCAAAGTCATAGCAACATCAATATCAGAACATAGTGGATACTAGGGATCAAACCCTAACAAAACTAACTCAATTACATGATAAATCTCATCCAACCCATCACCGTCCAGCAAGCCTACGATGGAATTACTCACACACGGTGGTGAGCATCATGAAATTGGTGATGGAGGAAGGTTGATGATGACAATGGCGACGGTTCCCCTCTCTGGAGCCCCGAACGGACACCAGATCAGCCCTCTCGAGAGAGTTTAGGGCTTGGCGGCGGCTCCGTATCGTAAAATGCGATGAATCCTTCCCCTTTATTTGTTTCTCCCCGAACACGAATATATGGAGTTGGAGTTGAGGTCGGTGGAGCTCCAGGGGGCCCACGAGGCAGGGGGCATGCCAAGGGGGGCAGGCGCACCCCCCACCCTCATGGCTAGGGTGTGGGTCCCCTGGCCTTGATTCTTTGACAGTATTTTTTATTATTTCTAAAAATAATCTCCGTGGAGTTTCAGGTCATTCCGAGAACTTTTGTTTCTACACATAAATAAAACCATGGCAATTCTGCTGAAAACAACGTCAGTCCGGGTTAGTCCATTCAAATCATGCAAGTTAGAGTCCAAAACAAGGGCAAAAGTGTTTGGAAAAGTAGATACGACCGAGACGTATCAATGGGAAAAGATGACTAAGACTCCATTCTCCAGAACAATGGAGCGTGCAACTGACTTATTGGATATAATACATACTGATGTATGAGGTCCGATGAGTGTTGAGGCTTGCAGCGGGTATCATTATTTTCTGACCTTCACAGATGATTTGAGCAGATATGGGTATATCTACTTGAAGAAACATAAGTCTAAAACATTTGAAAAGTTCAAAGAATTTTAGAGTGAAGTGGAAAATCATCGTAACAAGAAAATAAAGTTTCTACGATCTGATCGCAGAGGCGAATATTTGAGTTACGAGTTTGGCCTTCAATTAAAACAATGTGGAATAGTTTCACAAACTCATGCCACCTGGAACACCACAGCGTAATGGTGTGTCCGAACATCATAACCATACTTTATTTGATATAGTGCATTCTATGATGTCTCTTACCGATTTACCACTATCGTTTTGGGGTTATGCATTAGAGACAGCTGCATTCACATTAAAAAGGGCACCATCTAAATCCGTTGAGACGACACCGCGGTGCGCCATTAGTAGTTTTGCAAAAAAAAGAATAAAAAAATTCAGTACTGGCGCACTCCCTGTCTGGTGCGCCATTACTAGTTAGAACTCATAATGGCGCACTTCGGTAGGATGCGCCATTAGTATGTATGTAAAAATGAAAAAAAAATTATCACTAGTGGCGCACCTATTTTCTGGTGCGCCATTAGTGTCTTCCACACTAATGGCGCATCACCAACTGGTGCGCCATTAGTATATAGTTGTGGTGCACTACTTCCCTAGTGCGCCATTAGTGTCAATCCTATCTATAGCCCTTCTCCTAGTAGTGTCGTATGAACTGTGGTTTAGCAAGAAACCTAAGCTGTCGTTTCTTAAAGTTTGGGGTTGCGATGCTTATGTGAAAAAGTTTCATCTTGATAAGCTCAAACCCAAGTCGGAGAAGTGCGTCTTCATAGGATACCCAAAAGTAACTGTTGGGTACACCTTCTATCATAGATCCGAAGGCAAGATGTTTGTTGTTGAGAATGGATCCTTTCTAGAGAAGTAGTTTCTCTCGAAAGAAGTAAGTGGGAGGAAAGTAGAACTTGATGAGGTAACTGTACCTGCTCCTTTATTGGAAAGTAGTTCATCACAGAAATCTGTTTCTGTGACTCCTTAACCAATTAGTGAGGAAGCTAATGATGATGATCATGTAACTTCAGATCAAGTTACTACCGAACCTCGTAGGTCAACCAGAGTGAGATCCACACCAGAGTGGTACGGTAATCCTATTCTGGAAGTCATGTTAATTGACCATGACGAACCTACGAACTATGAGGAAGCGATGATGAGCCCAGATTCCGTGAAATGGCTTGAGGCCATGAAATCTAAGATGGGATCCATGTATGAGAACAAAGTGTGGACTTTGGTTGACTTGCCCGATGAGCGGCAAGCCATAGAAAATAAATGGATCTTCAAGAGGAAAACGGACGCTGATAGTAGTCTTACTATCTACAAAGCTAGACTTGTCGAAAAAGGTTTTGACAAAGTTCAAGGTGTTGACTACGATGAGATTTTCTCACTCGTAGCGATGCTTAAGTCTGTCTGAATCATGTTAGCAAATTGCCATATTTTATGAAATCTGGCAAATGGATGTCAAAACTACATTCCTTAATGGATTTCTTAAAGAAGAGTATATGATGCAACCAGAAGGTTTTGTCGATCCTAAAGGTGCTAACAAAATGTGCAAGCTCCAGCGATCCATCTATGGACTGGTGCAAGCATCTCAGAGTTGGAATATACGCTTTGATGAGTTGATCAAAGCATATAGTTTTATATAGACTTGTGGTGAAGCCTGTATTTACAAGAAAGTGAGTGGGAGCACTACAACATTTCTGATAAATATATGTGAATGACATATTGTTGATCGGAAATAATGTAGAATTTTCTTCAAAGCATAAAGGAGTATTTGAAAGGAGTTTTTCAAATAAAGACCTCGGTGAAGCTACTTACATATTGAGCATCAAGTTCTATAGAGATAGATCAAGACGCTTGATAAGTTTTTTCAATGAGTACATACCTTGACAATATTTTGAGGTAGTTCAAAATGGAACAGTCAAAGAAAGAGTTCTTACCTGTGTTACAAGGTGTGAAATTGAGTAAGACTCAAAGCCCGACCACGACAGAAGATAGAAAGAGAATGAAAGTCATTCCCTATGCCATGATGTGTACCAGATCTATTGTATACCCTACACTGAGTTTAGCAAGCGAGTACAATAGTGATCTAGGAGTAGATCACTGGACAACGTCAAAATTATCCTTAGTGGAATAAGGATATGTTTCTCGATTATGGAGGTGACAAAAGGTTCGTCGTAAAGGGTTACGTCGATGCAAATTTTGACAGTGATCCAGATGACTCTAAGTCTCAATCTGGATACATTTTGAAAGTGGGAGCAATTAGCTAGAGTAGCTCCATGCAGAGCATTGTTGACATAGAAATTTGCAAAATACATACGGATCTGAATGTGGCAGACCCGTAGACTAAACTTCTCTCACAAGCAAAACATGATCACACCTTAGAACTCTTTGGGTGTTAATCACATAGCGATGTGAACTATATTATTGACTCTAGTAAACCCTTTGGGTGTTGGTCACATGACGATGTGAACTATGGGTGTTATTCACATGGTGATGTGAACTATTGGTGTTAAATCACATGGCGATGTGAACTAGATTATTGACTCTAGTGCAAGTGGGAGACTGAACTAAATATGCCCTAGAGGCAATAATAAAGTTATTATTTATTTCCTTATTTCATGATAAACGTTTATTATTCATGCTAGAATTGTATTAATCGGAAGCATAATACATGTGTGAATACATAGACAAACATAGTGTCACTAGTATGCCTCTACTTGACTAGATCGTTAATCAAAGATGGTTAAGTTTCCTAACCATAGACATGAGTTGTCATTTGATTAACGGGATCACATCATTAGGAGAATGATGTGATTGACTTGACCCATTCTGTTAGCTTAGCACTTGATCATTTAGTATGTTGCTATTGCTTTCTTCATGACTTATCCACGTTCCTATGACTATGAGATTATGCAACTCCCGTTTATCGGAGGAACACTTTGTGTGCTACCAAATGTCACAACGTAACTGGGTGATTATAAAGGTGCTCTACAGGTGTCTCCAAAGGTACTTGTTGAGTTGGCGTATTTTGAGATTAGGATCTGTCACTCCGATAGTCGGAGAGGTATCTCTGGGCCCACTCGGTAATACACATCACTATAAGCCTTGCAAGCATTGTAACTAATGAGTTAGTTGTGGGATGATGTATTACGGAACGAGTAAAGAGACTTGCCGGTAACGAGATTGAACTAGGTATTGAGATACCGATGATCGAATCTTGGTGCCGGGGTACTGATCCACGGACACCTATGGGACCGGCGGGCCGAGTCCCTTTTGGTTCGGCGGGGGCGGAGGTCGTGCAAAGAGCGGATCGAGGCGAAACACACGAGCAGTTACCCAGGTTCGGGCCGCACGGATGCGTAAAACCCTACTCCTGCTTTGTGGTTTGTATTGAGTTCTTGCTCGGGAGCGCGGAGTGCTACAGTACACACCAGCAGCTAACGAGACCAAGCGTGAGTGTTCTTGAACCAGCCAACCCCCCTCTATGTTGCGCATGGGCCTCCTTTTATGTGCTCAAGGGGTCACCGACAGGTGGCAACGTAGACAAGGGCAAAAAGGGAAAGGTGCTGCGGTTGGTACAGCTACCTGCTTCAGTGTATCATACCTAACCCTGACGGCAGGGGACAAGGGCCTTAAATGCCCGTCTGCATCGCCTAAACAGTGTAAAAGGGACCGTCAGGGACGCCACCGCTTGCCACGACGGCAATCTTGTCAGCGCCGCTTGCCATTGCTCACCGCTGGCTGCACAGCCTCCTGCCACGTACGCTGGGAAGGGTCCCAGAGCGACACGTTGGTGGATGTGCTGGAGCGCGGGCACGGAGTGGTGGCTTGCCGCGGCAAGCGCCTTGCCGCGGTCGTTGTCTTGTCGCGTCCGGGAGCTTGTCGCTCACCGGGCCTTGCCGGGATGCGTGGCGCGCCGCGGCAAGTTCCTTGAGATGCCTTGTGTTGCCTTCCCGGAAAGCTCCTCTTGCCGGGGTCTTGAAGTGCCTTGGTTGGCCTTCCCAGCAAGCTCCTCTTGCCGGGGTCTTGACTTGGATACTTTGTTCTTGAACGGCTCCAAAGGAACCACGGAAGACCTTGGCGGTCACCCGGAAAGCCTTGCCGCGGGATGCTGCGACTGCCCGTGCACAAGTTCGGGATACTAGGGTACCCCAACTCTAGTACACCGACACTTGGGCAAGTAACATACCGATGACAAAAGGGAACAATGTATGTTGTTATGCGGTTTGACCGATAAAAGATCTTCGTAGAATATGTAGGAGCCAATATGAGCATCCAGGTTCCGCTATTGGCTATTGACCGGAGACGTGTCTCAGTCATGTCTACATAGTTCTCAAACCCGTAGGGTCCGCACGCTTAATGTTCGATGACGATTTGTATTATGAGTTTATGTGCTTTGATGTACCTAAGGTAGTTTGGAGTCCCGGATGAGATCGGGGACATGACAAGGAGTCTCAAAATGGTCGAGACGTAAAGATCGATATATTGAACGACTATATTCGGACATCGGAAAGGTTCCGAGTGATTCTGGTATTTTTCGAAGTACCGGAGAGTTACGGGAATTCGCCGGGGAGTGTATGGGCCTTATTGGGCTTTAGGGGAAAGAGAGAGGAGAGGCTGCCCCCCCCCCCCCAATGCTTAGTCCGAATTGGACTAGGGGGAGGGGCGGCGCCCCCTCCTTCCTTCTCTTCTCTTTCCCTTTCCTTCTCTCCTACTCCTACTACTTGGAAGGGCTCCTAGTTCTACTAGGAAAGGGGGAATCCTACTCCCGGTGGGAGTAGGACTCCCATAGGGCGCGCCATAGAGAGGGCCGGCCCTCCCCCTCCTCCACTCCTTTATATACGGGGAGGGGGGCACCCCTTGGAGACACAACAATTGATCGTTGATCTCTTAGCCGTGTGCGGTGCACCCCTCCACCATAATCCACCTCGATCATATCGTAGCAGTGCTTAAGCGAAGCCCTGCGTCGGTAGCATCATCATCACCGTCACCACGCCGTCGTGCTGATGAAACTCTCCTGTGAAGCTTTGCTGGATCGGAGCTCGCGGGACGTCATCGAGTTTAACGTGTGCAGAACTCGGAGGTGTCGTGCGTTCAGTACTTGGATCGGTCGGATCGTGAAGACGTACGACTACATCAACCGCATTGTGCTAACGCTTCCGCATTCGGTCAACGAGAGTACGTGGACACACTCTCCCCTCTCGTTGCTATGCATCACTAGGATCCTGTGTGTGCGTAGGGAATTTTTTTGAAATTACTACGTTCCCCAACATCTGGAACTACGAAAGAAGTATTAAGGTAAACCTAACCATAGCATGAAACATATGGATCCAAATCAGTCCCTTATGAAGCAACACATAAACTAGGGTTTAAGCTTCTGTCACTCTAGCAACCCATCATCTACTTATTACTTCCCAGTGCCTTCCTCTAGGCCCAAATAATGGTGAAGTGTCATGTAGTCGACGTTCACATAACACCAATAGAGGAGAGATAACATACATCTCATCAAAATATCGAACGAATACTAAATTCACATGATTACGTATAAAAGACTTCTCCCATGTCCTCGGGAACAAATGTAACTACTCACAAAGCATATTTATGATCAAGATCAGAGGAGTATTAATTATCATTAAGGATCTGAAAATATAATCTTCCACCGAATAAACCAACTGGCATCAACTACAAGGAGTAATCAACACTACTAGCAACCCACAGGTACCAATATGAGGTTTTGGGTCCAAGATCGAATACAAGAGATGACCTAGGGTTTGACAAGAGATGGTGCTGGTGAAGATGTTGATGGACATTGACCCCCTCTCGATGAGAGGATCGTTGGTGATGACGATATATAGCTTCCATTTCCCCCTCCCGGAGGAATGTTTCCCCCGCAGAACAGCTCCACCAGAGCCCTAGATGGTTCTGCCCAGGTTCCGCCTCGAGACGGTGGTGCTTTGTCCTGAAAGCTTCCTTCTGATTTTTTTTCCAGGTCAAAACACACCATATAGCCAAAGATGAGCATCAAAGGCCTGCCAGGGGGCCCACAAGGTCGGGGGGCACGCCAAGGGGGGTAGGGCGCGCCCTCCACCCTTGTGGCTGGTTGGTGGCCCCCTCTGGTTCTTTCTTCGCCCAATATTTTATATATATTCCAAAAACATGCTCTTGAAGTTTCAGGACTTTTGGAGTTGTGCAGAATAGGTCTCCAACATTTGCTCCTTTTCTAGTCCAGAATTCCAGCTGCCGGCATTCTCCCTCTTCATTTAAACCTTATAAAATAAGAGAGAATAGGCATAAGTATTGTGATATAATGTGTAATAACAGCCCATAATGCAATAAATATCAATATAAAAGCATGATGCAAAATGGACGTATCATGCATAAAAATTCCACAAAAAGTTTTGTTGCATTTGGACTCCGTTTGATATTGATTTTCTGCGATGTAAAAAACAAGCAAAATAGCAACTGGCAGTGGGCACTATGTTAATAGGTTAGTCCCAAAAAATGATATAAATGATTGTAAAACATCCAAGAATGATAATATAACATCATGGAACAATCAAATATTATAGATACGTTGGAGACGTATCAGCATCCCCAAGCTTAATTCCTGCTCATCCTCAAGTAGGTAAATGATAAAAACAGAATTTTTCATGTGGAATGCTGCCTAACATATTCATCACTTATTCTTTCTTTTATAGCATGGACAATTGGACTTTTATATGGTTCAAACCAATAGTCTAGTTTTGACATGAGGACTTTAATACTCAAGCATATCAACAATCAACCATGTCTTTCAAAATATCAACGCTAAAGCAAGTTATCCCAAGCCCATTATGCTCAACCATTTATCCATTCATGAAACACACTCGCATATTAGCTACACCCAATGCTCAAGTATGATCATAGTGCCCCTTAGTTGGTGCTTTATAAGAGAAGATGGAGACTCAAGTAAAAATAAAAATTGCATAGAGTAAATAGAAAAGCCCTTCACGGAGGGAAGTAGGGATTTGTAGAGGTGCCAGAGCTCAAAGCAAAAAAGATAGAGATAAAACATATTGGGTGGCATGCTTTTCCGAAAACGATCAAGTAGTTCCCAATACTTTCCATGCTAGATATATCATAGGCGGTTTCCAAACAAAAAATAAAGTTTATTCCTTTTCCACCATACTTTCACTTTCCATGGCTAACCGTATCCACGGGTGCCTTCCATACCAACACTTTCCAAGGAATTCATTATTTGACAACATAAAGTAAATTCATTTTTCATTTCGGGACTGGGCATCCCTAATACATTTGCCGTACTCTCGTGCAATGACAAGTGAATAAAACTCATCTTGAGAATAACACATCTAGCATGGAAATATATCACCCACCCCCTACCGTTTCATGAGCGGTACGAGCACACAAAAGAGAAGTTCATTTTGAAAATTAGAGATGGCACATACAAATTTGCTTAGAACGGCAAAAGAATACTGCATATAGGTAGGTATAGTGGACTCATGTGGCAAAACTGGTTTAAAGGATTTTGGATGCACACGTAGTAATCATACTTAGTGCAAAATGAAGGCTAGCAAAAGATTGAGAAGCAACCTACCAAGAAACAAAAAATCTCATAAGCAAGAATTAAGCATAACTAACACTGGATAATGTAAGACAAGTAGGGTGTAATTTCATTGCATAATTATTGACTTTCATTCTTGCATAGGGAATCACAAACCTTAACACCAATATTCTTACTAAAGCATAATTACTCATCAACATGACTAACATATTATATCAACATATCTCAAAACTATTACAAGGAATCAAGTTTATTTTGTCCAATGATCTTCATGAAAGTTTTTATTATATCCTCCTTGGATATCTATCACTTTGGGACGAGTTTCATATGTTGCTTTTGATAGCTCAAACAAATATAAGTGAAGAACATGAGCAAAAAAACATTTCTTCTGTCAAAATAATTTAAGTGAAGCATGAGAGAATTTCTTAATTTTTTTACTGACTATCAAATAAGTATAAGTGAAGCATGAGAGAATTTCTTCAAAAATACTAACGCACACCATGCTAAAAAAGATATAAGTGAAGCACTAGAGCAATTCCATAGCTCATAAAGATTTAAGTGAAGCATAGAGAGCAATTCTAACAAGTCGTGGCATAATTTTGGCTCTCTCAAATAGGTGTGTCCAGCAAGGATTCATGATTAAAAACACAAAGAAAAACAAGCAAAGACTCATATCATACAAGATGCTCCAAGCAAACTCATAATATGTGATGAATAAAAATATAGTTTCAAGTAAAATACCGATGGTCGTTAGAAGAAAAAGGGGATGCCACTCGGGGGCATCCCCATGCTTAGTTGCTTGATACTTCCTGAATATTATCTTAGGGTGCCTCGGGCACCCCAAGCTTAGACTTTTGCTAATCCTTATTCCTTCATCCATCGTAAAGTCACCCAAAACTTGAAAACTTCAATCACACAAAACTCAACAAAACCTTCGTGAGATCCATTAGTATAAGAAAGCAAATCACTACTATAAGTACTGTTGCAAACCCATTCATATTTTATTTTTGTATTATATCTACTGTTTTCCAACTTTTATATGGCAAAAACTCTCCAAAGAAAATCATAAAATCATCAAAACAAGCACACGCCGCAAAGAAAACACAATCTGTCAAACACAGAACAGTCTGTAGCAATATGGAGATTTCCAATACTTATGTACCTCCAAAACTTCTGAAAAATCAGCATAATGTGAACAATTTGCATATAAATCTTCAGCAAAAACAATCAGTATTTTATCGCTCGTCTGTTAAAAATGAAAATTGTTTTTCTGGGCGCAAAAGTTTCTGTTTTTCAGCAAGATCAAATCAACTATCACCCAACATGATCCCAAAGGCTTTACTTGGAACAAACACTAATTAAAACACAAAAAACACAATCATAACAGTAGCATAATTGTGCAAACACTCAAGAACAGAAAGAAAAAGACAAAAATAAATTTTATTCATTGGGTTGCCTCCCAACAAGTGTAACGTTTTATGCCCGTAGCTAGGTATAATGCAAATGATCTAAGTATTGTCATCTTTGTTTCTAGATCCATATGATGGCCTCATGATTGATTCATAAGGTGGCTTAATTCTAGTTCTAGGGAAGTGTTCCATACCCTTTCTTAGTCAAAATTGAAATTTAATGTTGCCTTCTTTCATATCAATCAAGGCACCAATAGTACGTAAAAACGGTCTACCAAGAATAATTGGACAAGACGGATTGCAATCAATATCAAGAACAATAAAATCTATGGGCACATAATTCCTATTATCCAGAATAAGAACATCATTAATTCTTCGCATGGGTTTTTTAATAGTACAATCCGCCAAGTGCAAATTTAGAGAACACTCTTCAATATCGGTAAGACCAAGCACATCACATAAAGATTTCAGAATTATAGAAACACTAGCACCCAAGTCACATAAAGCAAAACACTCATAATTTTTAATCTTGACTTTGATAGTAGGTTCCCATTCATCATGCAATTTTCTAGGAATTGAAATCTCTAATTCCAACTTTTTTCCAAAGCTTTCATCATAGCATCAACAATATGTTTAGTAAAAGCTTTATTTTGTTCATAAGCATGGAGTGAATTTATCATGGATTGCAACAAAGAAATACAATCAATCAAAGAGCAACTATCATAATTAAAGTCTTCGTATAAAAAAAAGTGGGCACATCAATAGTTAAATTTTTGCCCTCTTCAAACCCACTTTATCAATTTTCTCAACAAGATTTTCACCCTCCGAATCATCGGGACGCCTTCTAGCTAAAGTTGACTCTTGTTTAGTCCCTTTATTATCGATCTTAATTTTACTAAACAATGAATCAATAGAGGAAACACCAATCATTTTAAGATCTTCATCACTTTTATCTTCTAACGAGATTGGTTTAGCGGCCATTTGATTTACTAGGGTAGCTTGTGCATCGGATATTTTACCAAGCAAACTTTCAGCAAAAGCATACTTAGATTGGAGATTGCGAACTTCTCTACTAATATCATCAAGTTGCTTAGTTATAGCTTCCAGCACAACAGAGTGTTCCTTAAGTTCTTCGGTAAAATATTTATTGTCCTCAAATTGTGTAGTCATATATTCCTTAGTACTTTTCTCAATTTCAAGCAAAATATTGGGATAAGGGTACTCATAATATTTTCTTTGAGGCATCATGACTATGCAAACAAGGGTGCACACAAAAACAGATCTGACGAGAAAACGGCGAACAAAAAAGAGGGCGAATAAAAGGGCAAAATTTTTGTGAAGTGGGGGAGAGGAAAACGAGAGGAAAATGGAAAATATTGTAAATTGCAGGGAGATGCGATTTGTGATTAGGAACCTGGTAGATGTTGCTGATGTATCCCTGGCAACGGCGCCAGAAATTCCTTTCGATGCAGCTTGAACTACGTCGGTATTTCCCCAAAGAGGAAGGGATGATGCAGCACAACTGTAACATCCCAAATTTTCAATTTGAAATGTTATACATTAGATCATCATTGCATATCATATTTTATTGCATTTTGGTTGATCCGAGAAATTCTACGCAACTCAAGGACCCACGGAGAGAGCTGGGGATTTCATTATTTTCATATTCGGGTTTTCTCGAATTTTGAAAAGAGGATTGTTTGATTTTAAGTATTTTCTCTTCGAATATTTCTTTTATAAAAATAAAAGAGAGAGTATAAAATGACTTCCTCAAAATAAAGAAATATCGGAGATTCAATATTAAAATCAAATAAGATTTTTATTTAGAGTTTTATCGCTATTTTATTTGAATTAGGAAAAACGTGCTTTTTCCTAATTGCATTTTAGGCCCAAATAAATGTTCACCTTGTCCGGCCTATTTTTAGAGGACGGGGAAATTTTAATTCGGGATTTTTGGAGTCCGTTTAGTATTATTTTTCTTTTTCTGCATGTCGGAATTATTTAAAAAAACAAACCAACTTCGGGCCGTACCCGGCTAGGAGACCTCGGGCCGGCCCTTTATAAGCCGCAGCGCCGCACCCCACAGCCCGCCCAGCCGCCCCGCACCCCGTCAGCCCTAGCCGCCACCACCGCCCACCGCAGCACCGGATCTCGCCGTTGACCGGTCGGTTGTCTACGGGTAACCCCAGTTTTTTTTATTTTCTTCGGTTTATTTTCGATAGATCAGATTTTTTGACGGTTTATTTATTTAGCGAACGCCCGCTCATTCATTCGTTTTAACGAACGGTTTTCCCCGTTTAGCCACAGACAGCGAACATTTGTTCGTTAGCCTGTTCGTCAATTTTTCTTTTTCTCAGATTTTCCGCGATTATTTACGATCGCGATTTCTGATCCAATTTTCGTTTTTGTTTAACTTTTCGCTCGTTTATCGGAATCAGGCGATTCAAGCGCCTAGAGTTTCGTCTCGAAGCCCTATTTCTATTTAACCAACTTAAACAAGATTTTGCTACTTTAAAATTTGACTTTAGTCCAAATTAGTTAATGAAGCCTGTTTCTTTCGCCATTTGAGTTTTGTTGCTTCGCTTGATTTGATTCTTTTTGCAAACTGGAGTTCTTAAGTTGAACTTTCTGGTTAGATATATTATTTGAGTTTACCCGTGCCCTTGCTTTATTGCTCAGTGTATGCTTGTTAGTTTGTGATAGAGTACCCGGAGTGGGAAGCGTGCTACTACGAGTCTCTAGGTTTCGCGGATCATCAGCAAGGCAAGTAACACTTTGATCATGCTTTTCATTACCCAGTTTTTGTGCATTAGTTTCAACCCTCAAACATTGCATGAGTAGGATCGATAACATGTTGGTATTGGGAAGTAGATAATGAGGTAGAACCTATCACCTGTTTTATTATCAAACCTTTGGGAGTTACTTCTACATTGCTTATACTGCTATGCTATGCTCGTAGACGTGGATTGGGATTGAGTGTATTCATGACGGTTGTGAGTATTTTTAATTAAGGGTTAACTTAAGGTGGAAACTTTAATACACATCTGGGTGAACTGAGGCACCTGGGGAATTCTAGTGATTGCCTGTATTTTTGGAAATCCCGGGGTACCGTGTGATTCTCCTATGGATTGCCACCCAGGCTCAAAGGGATCATGAGATTTTTCATGCTAGAAACTTCCATGTGCAGCCACAAGCCATTATGGGCTCTGGCATAGTTGATTAAGTCGTGTGAACTCTTACAGTGGTAGACTAGCAGATGTAGGGGATGTAGGTGGTACTGTCTACCCATCGTAAGGTGCTAACGCTTCTGAAAGACCGTGTCTCGGTCATCCGTTTCTCAAACACCATGTAGTGTGAGAAATCCAACGGAGGAGATCGAGTCTTGTGGGGAAAAGTGCACAAACCTCTGCAGAGTGTACAAACTAATCATGGTTAGCCGTGTCCCGGTTATGGACATCTTGAGTATCTGGTTCTTGGATTATCATGTGGATCTCATCACTCTTAATTATAAAATTTGATTGGGTTGTTAATGATTACTTCTAATTGGGATTGAGAGGGGGTTTACCTTCTCAATGTTTTCAACAACTTTGTAGTTAAATAAAATATATTCCTTTGTAGTAGGGAAAATTGGCTTTTCGCAAAACATATTAACCATACAGCCTCCACCAGCCATATATGCATATAGTGATAGCATTGTTCTGTTCAATTACTCTCTTGTGTTACATTGCCAGCATATTCCATGTGCTGACCCGTTTTCGGGCTGCAACGTATCATGTTGCAGACTTTTCAAACGACGAGTAAGGAGCCTTAGGTCGTGGTCTTTCACTCAGTGATGCCATTGGAGTTAATGGACTCACTTTATCTTCCAAGCCTTCCGTTGTTATCGTGTTAGATGGCCTTAAGTCATATTTATTGTAATAAGTTCTCTTTTGAGACATTCATTGTAATAAGTGTGTGATTGCTACTCTGTTATAAATCCTTCAAGTACTGTGCGTGTCAGCATTACCGATCCAGGGATGACACTTATGCACAGAGATCATACTGGTTGAGGTCTGGTCGCTACAAGATGGTATCAGAGCACACGCTGACTGTAGGACACGACCACTAAGCTAAAGCCCTAGATCACTACTCTCTTCTCATTTCTGACTCCTCTCCATTTTCTACTCTTTAGGATGTCGGATGCAAGGATTAAGTTCACGCAACCGGATGAAGACACCCATTTTTGACGCCACTTGAAGGAAGTTACTAGGTACCTGAACATTGGAATGCCAAGCTTCACCGGGACTTACAACACCACTTTACCAGAAGAGGAGCGCTGGATGATTCAAGTTCAAGTTACAGGAAGGACATTCACGCTAGTCACTAAGCCCATAGAGTTTTCCTTTGATGCACCAACCTGGAGTCTAGGAAAGAGTATGGCAGCCCACATTACCATGGGACGCATTGGAGAAGTTTACCATAAGGAGCTTAAGGATACTATAAACCAGATTTGTGGGCGCCGAGATGAGCAATAGGAGATGATCAGTACCAGGAAGGATAGATCCATTGCAGCTTTTATCCAGGAGTTAAACCAGCATATTCACCGTCAAGAGAATCAGATGTGCGCAGGCATGATAGATCTGAAGAAGGCAATGACCAGGATCACGGAACTGGAGGAAGAACTCAAATCTACACGTGATGGATACGAGGAGGAAATGACGATACTAGTGGAGATAAATGACGACCAGACAAAGAAGCTAGGAGTTTTCATGGGAGACCCCGCGCTGGGAGGAGAAGACGATGAACCCAAGGAGATTCGTTCCGAAGACTACATCATCATCGACGACACTGACTCGGACCCTGATGATAGCGATGATGACTATGTTGATGAAGCTGGAGCAGATATCATGGAGTCTTCGACCGATCAATATTTCTAGTAGACCACCATATTAGTAGTAGTATTCCACCATGTATATAGTATAGTCCAAGCACTTTTGTAATGATAGTTCTAGACCGATTGTATGCCCTTGTTTGATTTGATTGAGTGATATGATTGTGTTTGTGTCATGTGCATATGGGTAGTGTTTTCCCCCTAGACCTCATTCTACTCTGTTTTCTCATCTTTTCTAAACCCAACAGATGCCTCCGAGACGTGACCCCGGATTTACTTATCCGCCGGAGCTCACTCAGTTGATCCAGCAGCAGAATACCCTGATGCAGTTGTTAGTTCAGAACCAAGGCAACAACAACAACAGCAGCAACCCATCACCATACCACCCCCAATTGACCACTTAGCCTGTTTTCTGAGGTTGCAGCCGCCGATGTTCTCTAGTAGCACCAAGCCGATAGTAGCAGATGATTGGCTCCGCAGGATTGGAAGGGAGTTAACCACTGCAGGATGCATGGATGTTGAGAAAGTGTGTTTTGCCGCGCACCAATTGGACGGACCAGCAGCCTCATGGTGTGAGAATTACACTGTCACCTATCCTATAGCCACTGTTACATGGGACCAGTTCCAGCAGGCTTTTCGCACTGCCCGTGTATCCGCAGGAGCTATGGCCATGAAGAAGCGTGAGTTTCACAACTTACGCCAAGGAGGACGCACAGTTGGCGAGTATGTGGATGACTTTAGTAAGCTAGCATGTTATGCCCCTGATGACGTCGCTACAGATGCAGCTAAGAAGGAGAAGTTTTTGGAAGGACTGAATGATGAGCTGAGCATGCAGTTGATGGTGGCAAATTTCAATAACTACCAGGAGTTGGTGGATAGAGCTCTCGTGCTTGAAGGGAAGCAGGAACAGATTGACAGCCGCAAGCGGAAGTATGGACAAGGGAAGTATAATTCTGGAGCTCAGCAGAGACCCCATTTCACCCCGAACTCGGGAGGACTTGTTCATAACCATGGAGGCCACACTCATAATGGAGGAAGTTCACACAATTATAGTGGCCCCAAGAATGGGAATGGTAATGGAGGAAGTAGCGGATAGAACCGTTCCAACCCGGCAACACCCGCCAAGAAAGATTTCAGCCACGTTACTTGCTACAAGTGTTAGAAGACCAGACATTACGCCAATGAATGTCCTGAAGCTAAGAATGGAAACGGCAATGGAAGCTCTAGGAAGAAGCCCAACCCTTTCACCAGGGGACAAGTGAACCACGTTAACGTGGAGGAGGTTGAAGCCCAGCCAGATGCAGTAATAGGTAAGTTTTTTAGTTAATTCATTTACTGCAGTCGTACTTTTTGATACTGGTGCATCGCATTCATACATATCAAGGGGATTTGTGGATAAGTTTAAACTGCCAACCCAAGCCCTTAGGTCACCCATGTTAGTAACCTCACCAGGAGCAGAGTATATGGCTAGCCTATGGTGTGATCGGTTAGCATTAAGGATTGGTAACTACCTGTTCCCCTCAGACCTAACAGTATTGGAATCACAAGGATTGGATGTGATATTAGGCATGGATTGGTTATCGAAGTATGGAGGGAACATTGACTGCGTCAGTAAGTCAATTTTGCTCACCACCCCAGAAGGAAGAAGGATCAAGTATGTATCCCGGCATGTGCCGAATAGGACTCAAGTAAATTTCTTATCAGGAGTTGTACAGGAGGAAGTACCAGTGGTGAAGGATTTTCCAGATGTATTTCCAAAAGAGTTGCCAGGCATGCCACAAGATAGAGACATTGAATTTTTTATTGAGCTTTTGCCAGGCAAAGGGCCCATATCTAAGAGACCGTACAGAATGCCCACAAAGGATTTGGAGGAAATTAAGAATCAGATTAAGGAGTTACTGGATAAAGGTTATCTCCGCCCAAGTTCGTCACCTTGGGGATCCCCAGTAATTCTAGTGGAAAAGAAGGATGGATCGTTGAGGATGGTTGTTGATTATCGAGGATTGAATGAGGTGACGATCAAGAACAAGCACCCACTGCCGATGATCAATGATTTGTTTGACCAGCTGCAAGGAGCTAAGGTGTTTTCCAAGATCGATGTGCAATCAGGGTACCACCAGTTGAAGATTCGAGAGCAGGATATACCTAAGACAACTTTTACCACGAGGTATGGGCTATATGAGTATACCGTTATGTCATTTGGCCTGACTAACGCACCTGCCTATTTTATGAACATGATGAACAAAGTGTTTATGGAGTTTTTGGATAAGTTCATCGTGGTGTTCATTGATGACATTCTGGTCTACTCAAAGAATGAAGAAGAACATAAAGAGCATTTGTGTTTGGTACTTGGGAAGCTCAGAGAACATCAGTTATACGCCAAGTTCAGCAAGTGTGAGTTTTGGTTGAAGGAAGTTGGATTTCTTGGACATGTTATATCCGGAGAAGGAATAGCAGTAGACCCCACCAAGGTTGTCACTGTGACAAATTGGGAGTCACCCACGTCAGTTGGAGAAATCCGGAGTTTTCTTGGACTCGCAGGATACCACCAGAGATTCATTAAGAATTTCTCAAAGATTGCAAAGCCTATGACGGAGTTGTTAAAAAGGACACTAAATTCAAATGGACTAAGGAATGTGAGGCCAATTTTCAGGAGTTGAAGAGACGATTGGTTACATCGCTAGTATTGATTCTGCCAGATCAATGCAAGGATTATGAAGTGTATTGCAATGCTTCTCGTCGAGGACTTGGAGCCGTACTTATGCAAGTGGGAAGAGTTGTTTCATATGCCTCACGACAGCTTAAACCCCATGAGTTAAATTATGCTATGCATGATTTGGAGTTAGCAGCCGTAGTACATGCGTTGAAGACTTGGAGACATTTTCTCATAGGAAACCATTGTGAGGTATCCACGGATCACGAGAGTTTGAAGTATATCTTCACGCAGAAGGAGTTGAATCTCAGGCAGAGGAGATGGTTGGAACTCATTAAGGATTATGATATGATATTGCATTATCATCCTAGAAAGGCTAACGTAGTAGCCGATGCGTTTAGCCGAAAAAGTCATGTCAACACACTCATGACCGGAGAATTATCCAAGGACTTAGCAGAAGACCGTCGCGAGCTATGTTTGAAGATAGTTTCGAGAGGTTATGTAGCAGCTTTGGAGATTCAGTCTACTTTGATGGATAAGATCAGAGAAGCTCGGAAGACAGACAAGGAGATTGCCGAGATAAAGGAAAGAATGAGCAAAGGAAGAGCTAAAGGATTTCGTGAGGATGAGCACGATACCTTATGGTTTGAGGACCGCGTATATGTGCCAAATGATCAGGAGATCAGGAAGTTGATTCTGCAAGAGGCCCATGATTCACCATATTCGATTCACCCAAGAAATACCAAGATGTGTCTAGATTTAAAGGATAGTTTCTGGTGGACCGGAATGAAGAAGGATTTTGCAGAGTATGTAGCAGTTTGTGATGTATGTCAGAGAGTGAAGGCAGAGTATCAGAAGCCAGCAGGATTGCTACAACCATTGCCGATACCCGAATGGAAGTGAGATAAGCTAGGCATGGACTTTATTACGGGATTACCCGGGACTCGTTTAGGCTATGACTCGATATGGGTTGTAGTCGATCGTTTGACGAAAGTAGCTCATTTCATCCCAGTGAAGACCACTTACACCAGTGCTAAGTTGGAAAAGATATACATGACCAGGATCATATGTCTGCATGGAGTTCCGAGGACCATTGTATCAGATAGAGGAACCCAGTTTACCTCAAAGTTTTGGAATCAATTGCATGAAACTTTGGGAACCAGGCTAGAGTTCAGTACAACTTTTCACCCGCAGATAGATGGATAGACTGAGAGAGTCAATCAGATTCTGGAGGACATGTTGAGAGCTTGTGCACTAGATTATGGATCTAGTTGGGACGATAATTTGCCATATGCGGAGTTCTCTTATAACAACAGTTATCAAGCCAGTTTGAAGATGGCCTCTTTCGAAGCATTGTACGGAAGAAGGTGCAGAACACTGTTGTTGTGGGACGAAGTTGGAGACCGACAGTTATTTGGACCAGATTTGATTAAAGAGTCTAAAGAGAAGGTTAAGCTGATTCGCGATAGACTCAAGGTAGCCCAATCCAGGCAGAAGAGTTATGCGGATTCAAAACGCAAGGAGACAGTTTATGAAGTCGGAGACAGAGTGTATCTTCGTGTATCCCCACTTCGAGGAGTGAAGCGCTTTGGAGTTAAGGGAAAGTTAGCGCCACGTTTTGTGGGACCATACAAAGTTTTGGAACGTATGGGAGACATTGCTTACAAGTTGGAATTACCCAAAGGATTGCCCAGAGTTCACGATGTGTTCCACGTTTCTCAGTTGAAGAAGTGTCACGCAGAGATGGCTGATAGTCCTCTGAGAGATACAGTACCGCTGGAAGCGATACAGTTAGATAACGATTTGACCTATGAGGAGAAGCCAGTTAAGATTCTTGATTTTGCCAGCCGTGTCACACGCAACAAAGTAATCAAGTTCTGCAAAGTTCAGTGGAGTCACCATACTAAAGATGAAGCCACCAGGGAACGAGAGGAAGACCTACGAAAGGATCACTCTCACATATTTTCTAGCCAACCCGAATCTCGAGGGTGAGATTCATCTTAAGGGGGTAGGTTTGTAACATCCCAAATTTTCAATTTGGAATGTTATACATTAGATCATCATTGCATATAATATTTTATTGCATTTTGGTTGATTCCAGAAATTCTACGCAACTCAAGGACCCACGGAGAGAGTTGGGGATTTCATTATTTTCATATTCGAGTTTTCTCGAATTTTGAAAAGAGGATCGTTTGATTTTAAGTATTTTCTCTTCAAATATTTATTTTATAAAAATAAAAGAGAGAGGATAAAATGACTTCCTCAAAATAAAGAAATATCGAAGATTTAATATTAAAATCAAATAAGATTTTTTTTCGGAGTTTTATCGCTATTTTATTTGAATTAGGAAAAATGTGCGTTTTTCAAAATTGCATTTTAGGCCCAAATAAATGTTCACCTTGTCCGGTCTATTTTTAGAGGTCCGAGAAAATTTATTTCAGGATTTTTGGAGTCCGTTTAGTATTTTTTTTTCTTTTTCTGCACGTCGGAATTATTTTAAAAAAAAAGAAACCGACTTCGGGCCGTACCCAGCCAGGAGAGCTCGGGCCGGCCCTTTATAAGCCGCCGCCCCGCACCTCGCATCCCGCCCAGCCGCCCCGTAGCCCGTCAGCCCTAGCCGCCACCGCCGCCCCAGCCCACCGCCGCGCCACCGTCGCTGGAGCCGCCGCCGCGCCGGATCTCACCGTTGACCAGTCGGTTTTCTACGGATAACCGCAGTTTTTTTTATTTTCTTCGGTTTATTTTCGGTAGATCGGTTTTTCCGACAGTTTATTTATTTAGCGAACGCCCGCTCGTTCGTTCGTTTTAACGAACAGTTTTCACCGTTTAGCCGCACACAGCGAACGTTCGTTCGTTAGCCTATTCGTCAGTTTTTCTTTTTCTCGGATTTTCCGCGATTATTTACGATCGCGTTTTCTGATATGATTTTCGTTTTAGTTCAACTTTTCACTCGTTTATCGGAATCAGGCGATTCAAGCGCCCAGAGTTTCGTCTCAAAGCCCTCTTTCTGTTTAACCAACTTAAACAAGATTTTGCAACTGTAAAATTTGAATTTAGTCCAGATTAGTAAATGAAGTATGTTTCTTTCGCCGTTTGAGTTTTGTTGCTTTGTTTGATTTGATTCTTTTTGCAAACCGGAGTTCTTAAGTTGAACTTTCTGGTTAGATATCTTATTTGAGTTTACCCGTGCCCTCGCTTTATTGCTCAGTGTATGCTTGTTAGTTTGTGATAGAGTACCCGGAGTGGGAAGCGTGCTACTACGAGTCTCTAGGTTTCGCGGATCATCAGCAAGGCAAGTAACACTTTGATCATGCTTTTCATTACCCAGTTTTTGTGCATTAGTTTCAACCCTCAAACATTGCATGAGTAGGATCGATAACATGTTGGTATTGGGAAGTAGATAATGAGGTAGAACCTATCACCTGTTTTATTATCAAACCTTTGGGAGTTACTTCTACATTGCTTATACTGCTATGCTATGCTCGTAGACGTGGATTGGGATTGAGTGTATTCATGACAGTTGTGAGTATTGTTAATTAAGGGTTAACTTAAGGTGGAAACTTTAATACACATCTGGGTGAACTGAGGCACCTGGGGAATTCCAGTGATTGCCTGTATTTTTGGAAATCCCGGGGTACTGTGTGATTCTCCTATGGATTGCCACCCAGGCTCAAAGGGATCATGAGATTTTTCATGCTAGAAACTTCCGTGTGTAGTCACAAGCCATTATGGGCTCTGGCATAGTTGATTTAAGTCATGTGAACTCTTATAGTGGTAGACTAGCAGATGTAGGGGATGTAGGTGGTACTGTCTACCCATCGTAAGGTGCTAACGCTTCTGAAAGACTGTGTCTCAGTCATCCGTTTCTCAAACACCATGTAGTGCGAGAAATCCAACGGAGGAGAACGAGTCTTGTGGGGAAAAGTGCACAAACCTCTGCAGAGTGTACAAAGTAATCATGGTTAGCCGTGTCCCTGGTTATGGACATCTTGATTATCTGGTTCCTGGATTATCATGTGGATCTCATCACTCTTAATTATAAAATTTGATTGGGTTGTTAATGATTACTTCTAATTGGGATTGAGAGGGGGTTTACCTTCTCAATGTTTTCAACAAACTTTGTAGTTAAATAAAATATATTCCTTTGTAGTAGGGAAAAATTGGCTTTTCGCAAAAAATATTAACCATATAGCCTCCACCAGCCATATATGCATATAGTGATAGCATTGTTCTGTTCAATTACTCTCTTGTGTTACATTGCTAGCATATTCCATGTGCTGACCCGTTTTCGGGCTGCAATGTATCATGTTGCAGACTTTTTAGACGATGAGTAAGGAGCCTTAGGTCGTGGTCTTTCACTCAGTGATGCCGTTGGAGTTGATGGACTCACTTTATCTTCCAAGCCTTCCGCCGTTATCGTGTTAGATGGCCTTAAGCCATATTTATTGTAATAAGTTCTATTTTGAGACATTCGTTGTAATAAGTGTGTGATTGCTACTCTGTTATAAATCCTTCAAGTACTGTGCGTGTCAGCATTACCGATCCAGGGATGACCCTTATGCACAGAGATCAGACTGGTCGAGGTCTGGTCGCTACAACAACTACGGTAGGTATTTTCCTCAGTGATGAGGCTAAGGTTATCGAACCAGTAGGAGAACAACGCAACACCACGTAAAAAATTCATGCACACAAAGAACAAATAGTTGCAACCCGACGTAAGAGTTGGGTTGTCAATCCCTCACGGGTAAAAAGATAGGTAAAATTGTAGTAGATTGGGTAAATAGATCTTGCGGGAACGCGAGATAAAATAAATAAATAAAAATGGCAGCAAGGTATTTTTGTATTTTTGGATTAATAGATCTTAAAATAAAAGCAAATAAAAATAGATCGCGAAGGCAAATATAATAAAGAAGAGACCCGAGGGCCGTAGATTTCAGTAGTGGCTTCTCTCGAGAAAAATAAAAACGGTGGGTAAACAAATTACTGTTGGGAAATTGATAGAACATCAAATAATCATGACGATATCCAGGAAATGATCATTATATAGGCATCACATCCAAGATTAGTAGACCGACTCCCGCGTGCCTCTACTACTATTACTCCACACATCGACCGCTATCCAGCATGCATCTAGTGTATTAAGTTCATGGAGAAACGGAGTAATGCAATAAGAATGATGACATGATGTAGACAAGATCTATTTATGTAGAAATAGACCCCATCTTGTTATCCTTAATAGCAATGATACATATGTGTCAGTTTCCCTTCTGTCACTGGGATCAAGCACCGTAAGATTGAACCCATCACAAAGCACCTCTTCCCATGGCAAGAAAAATCAACCTAGTTGGCCTAACTAAACCAAAGATTCAAAGAATAAATACGAGAATATAAGTAATCATGCATATAAGAGATCAAAAGACTCAAATAACTTTCATGGGTAAAAACATAGATCTGATCATAAACTCAAAGTTCATCGGATCCCAACAAACACACAGCAAAAAGAGTTACATCAAATATATCTCCAAGAGACCATTGTATTCCAAATCAAGAGAGAGAGAGGAACCATCTAGCTACTAACTACGGAACCGTAGGTCTACAAAAGACTACTCACGCATCATCGGAGAGGCACCAATGAGGATGATGAACCCCTCTGTGATGGTGTTTAGATTGGATCTGTGGTTTTTGGAACTTGCGGTGGCTGGAATTGATTTTCGTTGACTCTCCTAGGGTTTCTGGAATATTGGGGTATTTATAGAGCAAAGAGGGGATGTGGGAGGCCACCAAGGTGGGCACAGCCCACCTGGGTGCGCCCTGGTGGGTTGTGCCCCCCTCGGGGCACCCCCAGGTGCTTCTCTAGCCATTGGGTGTCTTTTGGTCCATAAAAATACCACAAAAAGTTTCGCTGCATTTGGAATCCATTTGATATTGATTTTTTGCATGTAAAAACAAGCAAAAAATAGCAATTGGCACTGGGCACTATGTTAATAGGTTAGTCCCAAAAAATGATATAAAATGATTGTAAAACTTCTGAGAATGATAATATTACAACATGGAACAATAAAAAATTATAGATACATTGGAGACGTGTCATTCTCTTGACAAAAACTCGATGCATTGGGTTTCATGGAAGGATCTAACCACACCCAAGTGCAAGGCAGGCATGAGTTTTCGTGACATGCAACAATTTAACCTTGCTCTCTTGGGCAAGCATGGCTGGAGGCTAATGGCAAAGCCGGACTCACTCTGCTCCCGTGTCCTCAGAGGGTGCTATTTCCCTGAGTGTGATTTTATGCAAGCCACTTCACCTAAGACCGCTTCGGCGACTTGGCGTGCAATTATAGAAAGCAGGGAGGCTCTGAAGGTTGTCTTATTGAAGCGAGTGGGAGATGGATCTTCCATATCGATGTGGTTTTGTCGGTGTACTAGAGTAGGGGAACCCTAGTATCCTGAACTTGTGCACGGGCAGTCGCAGCATCCCGCGGCAAGGCTTGCCGGGTGACCGCCAAGGTCCTTCGTGGTTCCCCTGGAGCCATTCAAGGAGACAAGACCCCGGCAAGAGGAGCTTGCCGGGAAGGCCAACCAAGGCACCTCAAGACCCCGGCAAGAGGAGCTTGCCGGGAAGGCCACCCAAGGCATCTCAAGGAACATGCCGCGACGCGCCACGCGTCCCGGCAAGGCCCGGTGAGCGACAAGATCCCGGACGCGACAAGACAACGACCACGGCAAGCCACCACTCTGTGCCCGTGCTCCAGCACATCCACCAACGTGTCGCTCTGGGACCCTTCCAGGCTTGCGTGGCAGGCGGCTGTGCAGCCAGCAGGCGAGCGGTGGCAAGCGGCGCTGACAAGATTGCCATCGTGGCGAGCGGTGGCGTCCCTGACGGTCCCTTTTACACTGTTTAGGCGACGCGGGCGGGCATTTAAGGCCCTTGTCCCCTGTCGTAAGGGTTAGGTATGATACACTGTAGCAGGTAGCTGTACCTACCGCATCACCCTTTCCATTTTTTACCCTTTGTCTACGTTGCCACCTGTCGGTGACCCCTTGAGCATATAAAAGGAGGCCCATGCGCAACATAGAGGGGGGTTCGAACTCTGACGCTCGGTCTCGTTAGCTGCTGGAGTGTACTGTAGCACTCCGCGCTCCCGAGAAAGAACTCAATACAAACCATAAAGCAGGAGTAGGGTTTTACGCATCCGTGCGGCCCGAACCTGGGTAACTGCTCGTGTGTTTCGCCTCGATCTGCTCTTTGCACGACCTCCGCCCCCGCCGAACCGAAAGGGACTCGGCCCGCCGGTCCCATAGGTGTTCGTGGATCAGTTCCCCGACATCTTTGGCGCGCCAGGTAGGGGGCGTCGAGGTTGTGTGAACCAGATTCGGCGTTCACGCGAGCTAGATCACCATCATCTTCATCGACATGCCGCCGAAGAAGAAGGCTTTGGAGGCGGCTGCTCCGTCCGCCCCGCTACCACCGGAGCAAACGGCTGATGGGGCGGACGCCGGCGGAAGAACGGGCGTCGACGAGGGAGCTCACGGTGCTGCCAGGTCCAAGGACAAGGCTGCGCTGCCCATCGGCGGCGTAGCCGGCTCCCACAATGACCGGGCGCACTCCAAGACCTCGGCGTCCGTACATGCACCGCGCCCACCTCATGAGGCGCGGGACCGGCAGCGTCACGGTGCTCATAGTACCATGCGTTTGCTGGACCAAGATCGAGCTGGTGGGTCTCGAAGTGCTCCAGACCAGCATGCACAGCAACATGCTGGCACGAGCGAGGCGCGGTCGCCTGGACGGGATACTGCTCCTTCTAACATAGTTAGAAGTCCAAGCATATCCCGCTCCTCGCACCGTTCGCCACCACCACCCGCCACTGTAGCAGAAGCTTTGGCGCGAGCTCAACTGCTCCTAGACTACCCTCCAACAGCAGACAAGATCGACGACTGGAGGGCCACCATCCAGAATCTCATCGGCTTCGCCAACGGCGACACTCAGCGGCAGCCAAGCACGTCGCAGCCACGGCAAGTCAGCCAGGCACGAGCCGGTGGCGACAAGACCGGTGGGGGTGCAACTACTGTGCACTCTCCGCCCCGAAGGCCAAGATCGCCGACTCACCGGATCCACCTCGACAGCGACTCCACCGCGTCATCAGATCCACGAGCTCGTCGAGATCAGCACCAAGTTCTTCACGAACGACAGCAAGAAGACGCTCGTACTCGCATCAAGCGCCGAAGAGAAGCGCGACGTCAATCAGACTAGCGCGATGGGCCCTTTGTCGACATGCATGCGCCAGGGGAACCAGGCGACTTGCCGTACGCGGTAGGTTGCCCTGCGTTCACTCGTGAGCTGCGGCAAATCCAGTGGACCAGCATGAAGAATTTCAAGCCAGACGTACCAGAGAAGTACGACGGCAAGTCGCATCCGTCGGAGTTCCTCAGCATCTACACCATCGCGGTGCATGCTGCCGGGGGACGGGACGACAAGATCCTTGCCAACTACTTCCCGCTGGTGCTCAAACCCAACGTCAGGTCCTGGCTCATGCACTTGCCGGACAACTCCATATCCTCCTGGGCAGACCTGTGCCATCAGTTTGTCGGCGCCTTTATAGGCGGCCACAAACCTCATGGCCAAGAGAGTGACCTTCATCTGCTCGCCCAGAAGGAAGGAGAGCCCCTGCGCAAGTACATTCAGAGATTCAGCCGTGTATAGCACAACATCCCAGATGTCCACCCTGCTGCGGTCATCAGCGCGTTCCATCAGAACATGCATAACCGCAGGATGCGGGAGGAAATGGTGATGTGCAAGATCAGAGACGTCAGTGAGCTGTATGCCCTGGCCGACAAGTGTGCACGTGCTGAAGAAGGGAGGAAACTCCCCGGAGAGAATATAGGAGCAGGAGGATCTGACAGTGAGGACGCTGCCCCGGCAAAGAAGAACCGGCGGCGGAATAGGAAGAAGAAAGGCAAAGATGTGCTAGTCATTGAACAGTCCGGCAACGAAGGTGGCGCCAAGAAAGCCAAAGTTGGTAGCTCCGGCAAGGAGATTGCCGCATGCACCAACTGCCAGGCTGTGGCGGTCGCCGACAAGCAGGACGGCACCGACAAGCAGTACTGCAAGATTCACCACACCAAGGGCCATGACCTCCAGAGCTGCAAGAAGGTCGAGCAGCTTGTCCAGCAGCAAAAGGCTGAATACGAGCAACGCGACAAGGAGAGGGCCCAAGGAGGCGCTGGAGAATCTGGCAAGAAGCGCGCCGGCCGGGGAGGACGCCGCGGCAAGGCCAAGCAGCAGCAAGGAGACAGACCTTCCCACGGCCGCGACAAGGATGAAGACGACGACGACGACGACGAAGACATGGATGATGTTGAGAC
Source organism: Triticum dicoccoides (assembly GCF_002162155.2). Taxonomy (NCBI): domain Eukaryota; kingdom Viridiplantae; phylum Streptophyta; class Magnoliopsida; order Poales; family Poaceae; genus Triticum; species Triticum dicoccoides. The sequence goes on from NC_041388.1 coordinate 688,678,121, forward strand.
CAGTGAGCAGGAGTTCCAGAAAGCCACAGAGGTCTTGTGCGTTGATGGCGGTGCTTCTCTGCATACTTCGCACCGCCAACTCAAGCAGTGGGTGCGGGAAGTCAATGCGGCAGAACCACCTGTCGAGTCACGCAAGCTTCTGAAATGGTCCAGCACGCCTATCATCTTTGATATTGAGGACCACCCTGACCGCACAACTGCGGTCGGGTGCTTGCGATGTTGGTTTCACCAACTATCCGCAACCTCAAGGTCACTAAGATGTTAGTTGACGGCGGGGCCGGCCTGAACCTGATTTCCTCCGCTGTACTCCAAAAACTCCAGATCCTTGACAGCGAGCTTGAAGAGACCGGCACATTCCAAGGAATTAACCCGGGAAGGAGCAAGCCGAAGGGTAAGGTCACGTTGCCAGTAACATTTGGCAGCGAGCTGAACTTCAGGACTGAGAGGGTCACTTTTGACGTTGCCGATATTCCATTGCCTTACAATGGGATACTTGGCCGTCCAGCACTCGCCAAGTTCATGGCAGCCTCTCACTACGCATACAACATGCTGAAGATGCCAGGCCCGATAAGCGTCATCTCTGTCCCCGGCGACAAGAAGGATGCTCTTATCTGCGCCGACAAGATCTACCGGGAAGCGGCAGCCGCAACAGACCGCAAGTCACTTGCCGTTGAAGCTCCCAGGGGGAAGAAGAAGACCAAGTCCGGCAAGAGTTCTGATGCCCACTCCGGCAAGCGCACCTCTTCGGAGTGCTGCGCTGCCGTCGAGGACGCACCATCGAGCTCCACCGGCAAGTGTAAGAAGACAATGGCAGCTCCGCCAGAGACCAAGAAGGTGTCCGCCAAGGAAGACGGCACTGGTGGTACCTTCACCATCAGTGCCACTCTCGACCCTAAATAGGAAAGCGCACTCATTGCTTTCCTGCGGGCGAATGTCGACGTGTTTGCATGGCAACCGTCTGACATCCCCGGTGTTCCCAGGAAAGTAATTGAGCACCACCTTGCCGTTTTTCCTCATGCGTGGCCCGTCAAGCAGAAGGTCAGGAAGCAAGCAGTGGAGCGCCAAGAATTCATTGCAGAAGAGATCAAGAAGTTGGAAGCAGCAGGCCTTGTCAGAGGAGTGCTCCATCCTACGTGGTTGGCCAATCCTGTAGTCGTGCGCAAGGCGAACGGGAAATGGAGACTTTGTATCGATTTTACCGATGTTAACAAAGCTTGTCCCAAAGACCCATTTCCTTTGCCGCGCATTGACCAGATTGTTGACTCCACAGCCGGATGTGATTTGCTTTCATTTCTTGACGCATACTCATGATACCATCAGATCTTCATGGCAGAAGAGGATGAGGAGAAGACCGCATTTATTCCTCCATGTGGCACGTACTGTTTCACACGGATGCCTTTGGGATTAAAAAATGCTGGTTCAACATTCGCAAGAGTAGTCCATGTCGCTCTTGAGCCACAAATACACAGGAATGTGGAAGCCTACATGGATGATATAGTGGTCAAGAGCAAGGACAAAGCAACTCTGATCCAAGATTTAGACGAAACCTTTGCAAATTTGCGCAAGATCAGCCTCAAGCTCAACCCCGAGAAGTGCGTGTTTGGAGTCCCCTCTGGCAAGCTTCTCGGGTTCTTCGTGTCTCAGCAGGGAATTGAAGCCAATCCCGACAAGATCAAGGCCATTGAGAAGATTGAAGCACCAAAGCGCGTCAAGGATGTACAAAGACTTGCCGGTTGCGTGGCTGCTCTCAGCAGGTTTATCTCTAGGTCTGCTGAGCGCGCCCTGCCATTTTTCAAATTATTGAAAAAGGTAGGTCCAATGAAATGGACTCCGAAAGTGGAGGCTGCGCTGCAAGACTTGAAGAGATACCTGTCCTCTCCTCCGATACTTGTCGCACCTAAACCACAAGAGAAGTTGCTGCTGTATATAGCAGCAACCAATCAAGTGGTTAGTGTTGCGTTAGTAGCAGAGAGGGAGGCAGATGACGAGCCAGCAACCACGGCAGGCACATCCAGCGACAAGCAGGGGGCTTCCCCGACAAGCTCTGGTCCCGACAAGGATGGATCTGCGCAGACGCGCGAGGAGATACAGAAGAAAATGGTGCAGCGCCCAGTTTACTTTGTCAGTTCCCTTCTGCAGGGGGCTAGGTCAAGGTACTCTCGCGTGCAGAAATTGCTTTTCGGCCTTCTCATGGCCTCGAGAAAGCTGCGCCATTACTTCCAAGCACATGAAATCACAGTTGTCACTCGCTTTCCGCTGAAGAGGATACTACAGAATCCAGAAGCGACAGGCGGGATTGTTGAGTGGGCACTGGAACTGTCAAGCTTTGGCCTCAAGTTTGAGAGTACTTCAACTATCCAAAGCCGAGCATTGGCAGAATTCATAGCAGAATGGACGCCAACACCAGATGAAGAAATTCCAGAAACAAGCATCCCCGTCAAGGAAGCAAGCAAAGAGTGGCTGATGTACTTTGACGGTGCCTTTTCGATGCAAGGCGCTGGCGCTGGTGTGCTGCTTATCGCACCCACCGGAGGGCACCTCAAGTACGTAGTCCAGATGCGCTTTCCCAAGGAGCAAGCAACTAACAATACTGCAGAGTATGAAGGCTTGCTTGCCGGCCTCAAGATCGCGGCAGACCTTGGGATCAAGAAGCTCATTGTCAGGGGTGACTCACAGCTTGTCGTCCGCCAAGTGAACAAGAGCTATCAAAGTCCTTTGATGGAAGCCTACGTCGACGAAGTGAGAAAGCTAGAAGAGCACTTTGACGGCCTACAGATGGAGCATGTTCCAAGAGCTCAAAACACTATTGTTGATGGCCTGTCAAAGTGCGCCGCACTTAAGTTACCTGTGGAACCAGGGATCTTTGTGCTCAAGCTGACTCAACCATCCGTAACGCCATCAACTGGACAGAGCAAGAAGAGGAAGTTGATTTCCGGTGACTATTTTCCGGCAGAGCTTCCCGAAGCCGCCGCCAAGAAGATCCCCAAGATCGACGCTAAAAGCGCTGAGGAGCAATATGCTCCGGCAAGCCCTAGGGTTTGTTCCGTTGAAGCAGAAGCTCCCGATAAGTTTTGCTCCGGCAAGCTTGCCGGGGAACGTCAAGCTCCGGCAGAGCCGCAGGTTCTCGCCGTAGAAGCGGATGTTCCCGCAGCAGCAGATTTGCCTTTAGTCCTTGTTGTCGAGCCACAAGCTCCAGCATGGCCACAGCAGATTGTCCGTTTCCTTCAGACAGGAGAACTTCCCGAAGAGCAAGAAGAAGCGGAAAGAGTAGCCCGGCAGTCAAGTATGTACCAGTTTGTCGACAAGACACTGTACAGAAGAAGACTCAACGGTGTGAAATTGAAGTGTATTCACCGGGAAGACGGAAAAAAGCTGTTGGCAGAGATACATGGAGGCATATGTGGTCACCACATTGGCGCAAGAGCACTTGTCGGTAAAGCATTCCGGCAAGGTTTCTTTTGGCCGACAGCCCTCCAGGATGCAACTGCACAAGTAACCAAGTGTGAAGCGTGCCAGTTCCATTCCAAGCAGATACACCAACCAGCTCAAGCTCTCCAGACGATCCCTTTATCCTGGCCATTTTCGGTCTGGGGGCTCGACATCCTTGGCCCCCTTTCCCCGAGAAGTCCGGGGCTTTGAGTACTTGTACGTTGCAATCGACAAGTTCACAAAGTGGCCGGAAGTGGAACCAGTGAGGAAGGTGACAGCACAGTCAGCAGTCAAGTTCTTCAGGTCGATTGTTTGCCGCTTCGGGATCCCTAACAGGATAATTACCGACAACGATACGCAATTCACGAGCCGCACCTTCATGCAATACGTCCAAGATCTTGGCGCCAAGGTTTGCTTCGCTTCTGTTGCTCACCCGAGAAGCAACGGTCAAGCGGAGAGGGCAAATGCTGAAGTGCTGCGAGGGCTCAAGACGAGAACTTTCGACAGGCTGCACAAGTGCGGAAAAAACCGGATCGAGGAGCTGCCGGTGGCTCTTTGGTCGATCAGGACGACGCCAAATCGAGCCACTGGACAGACACCTTTCGCTCTAGTCTATGGAGCAGAGGCAGTTCTCCCCACGGAACTCGTATACGGGTCACCTCGAGTGCTCGCTTATGATGAGCTTGAGCAAGAGCAGCTGCGACAAGATGACGCGCTGCTCCTTGAGGAAGACCGTCTTCAGGCTGCTGTGCGAGCTGCTCGCTACCAACAAGCTTTGCGCCGCTACCATAGCCGCAAAGTTAATGCCAGGAGTTTCGAGGAAGGCGACCTTGTTCTTCGGCGTGTTCAGTCCGCCAAGAATTCTAACAAGTTGACGCCAAAGTGGGAAGGCCCTTACCGCGTGAAACGAGTCACTAGGCCTGGCGCTGTCCGCCTTGAGACTGAAGATGCCATTCCGGTGAGCAACTCCTGGAATATTGAGCATCTTCGTAAGTTTTACCCGTAAGGCGCGGTTGCCGGAACCTGTTCTGGCAACCACCTTTTGTACAAGTCTTGCCGCTGCTGCATGTAATCCTTTGTACAAAGCCGGGCGCAGACCCCGTGCATAAGTAAAGCTCATGTGCTCCGCACATCTTGTCAATTTCATGCTTTCTATTTTTTGCATGTGTTATCTGACACTTTGTGCAGCACCTACTCCCCGGTAAGCAATAATGAGCCGTAAGGCTCCATATCTTTATTTTCTCTTCTTTCTTTTTTTCAAGGAAAGGAAGATTCCCTCGCCCACAAGTTTGCCGGGGGGAAAGGAGAAGATAATAGTATGGACCAGGCGTCGTTCAAGAAAGTTTCGCCTTGCCGGGAAGCAAACAACAGAAAAGCTAAGTTGCCAAAGTTTGAGCAATCAGATTTTTTAAATTTTTAAGTTATCTCCCTTGAATGACCGCACTTTGTATGGAAAACCTGTGTGCGGAGGAACCAACTCGTAGCTAATTGCGCCCTTACTTTGTTTTGAGTCCGCTCAACAACTTAAGTGAGCTGCGACTAGTTGCGACAAGGTTTCTTGTCGGTAGCAGCACCGCCAGCAGGCTGCTGACGTTCCGCACTCAGCGCTCGCGGCTAAGCTGCCTGCACCGGCAAGTTCCCTAAAAGCGTAGGGCTAAAACATACAAAGGGAGGAATCAAGTAAAGGGAATAACATTGCAATCATTACCCAGAATAGAGCTATATTACAAGATAGCTTGTCGCGGCTCTAACGGATTGTTTTCATAACATGATAAACAGCGACAAGGAAAGAAGAAACAGGCGGCCTAATCTACGCGATCGCCTTCGATCCTCTTGATCCCGCTCACCTTGTCCACAATGGGTGCGACAAGGGTCTTGAGCGCCTCCAGATCAGCATCCGGCGGCAGGGTCTTGAGGACGTTGGTGAGGTTGAGGCCCGGATTGCGAAAGGCCACCTTCACCAACACTTTCTGAAGAGCTCCCGCGCAGATCTTGCGCGACTCGTCGGCCAGCTGCTTTGGGATCTTCTCCCGGAGCCGCTGAAGGGCCGTCGCCACGCCTTTGAAGAACAAGATGAGCTTGGCGCTGGGTTGGAGGTTCTCGTCGGAGGGATACCCGAGATCGTCCATCCCCAGCTGCGCCAACTCCCTGTCAATGTCTGTGGCAGCATTCACAAGACTCTCCGTCCAGTGCTCCACAGTCTCCCTGAAAGCATTCTGGGTGGTGGCAACACTCTCCAGCAGCGCCTTGTCGGCCTTGATCTCTTCTTTCAAGGCCGCCTCCTGCTCCTTGGCGCCGTCCAGCGTCTTGGTCAAAGTAGTCAGCTTCAACTCAAGATCCGCGTTGGAGTCCTTGGCGGCACTGAGCTCTTTGCCTTTCTCGGCGAGATCGGCCTCCAGTTGCGCCACCTTCGCCTCCAGCTCCTTCTTGGCGGCTTCGGCGGCTGCGGCAGCATCCTCCGCTTGCTTGAGGGCTCCGCCGAGTTTTTCCTCGCGCACGGCAAGCTCCTCCTCGTGGGTGTCAAGATTGACCTTCCGCTGCGCCAGCTTGCCTTCCTGCGCAGACAGCTTCTCAGCGGCAAGCCGCTGTTGCTCTCTAACTTCAGCCTTCTCGAGGAGGAAGGCCTTCTGCGCTTCGGCGAGCTGCTCCCGCTCCTCCGCCAGGGACCGGAGGGCTTCTTGGTGAAAACCCCCGAGCTCCTCCGCGCGCTTCTCGATGTCTGCTCCCGCCTTCGCGACAAGCGCCTCGCGGGATTCCAGCTTGGCTTGTTGCGCGCGGTAGAGCGACACTAGCTTCCGCAGCAGCCGCTCCTCCTCAGACTCCTTGCTGCTGCTGCTCGGCGCGTCAACCACCGTCAGCCCAGCAGAAGCGAGCACCTCCCCGTCGAAGATCTCTCCCTCGACCGGTGCCCTGGAGCTTGAAGCCCAGGGGAGGTTGATGAAGACGCCTTCGCCGGCCTTCAAGTATACGCCTGGCTGGGGCTCTTCGGAGCCTGGCGCTGCGGCAGCAGCGGACGGGTCGGCGGTCGACGTAGCGCCCGGCGCTCCTGCGGCCTCAGGGCCGTCAGTGCGATCGCCAGACCCCTCGCCAGTTGCTGCGGCGGCAGCCTTGGCGGCCTCTGCGCCGGCGGGATCGCTAGCACTGGCTGCTTCGTCGGCGGCAACCTCGGTCTCCATCTGCTCCGCAGCAGATGGGTCTGACGGCCAGAAAAGGGAGAAGAGTCAAGCAAATATTCAACAAGAAGAAGATCAAAAGAAGAAGAGCCCAAGGGAAGTTTCGAAGCAAGAGGATTACCTGTACTGGGTTCTCCAGTCGTGGTCTCCGCCATCGGGGGGCCACTGGTGCTGTCCCTTGCCGGAGAACTCTCCCTTGCCGGAGACTTCTCCCTTACCGGGAAGCTCTCCTTGCCGGAGGACTCTCCCTTGGCTCCTGGTGGGGCTGCTCTTCTCCTACATAGACCAGCAGTCAGATATCAGCAAAGACAGAGTATTTATGCGCGCCTCACAGCGGAAAGCAAACCTGATACTTACGCTGGGGGCTGCTCTGGAGAAAAGTTGCCGGGTCCGGCAAGGTTCTCTCGGGTGCACCCCCCGCTGTCGCCGTGGGTTCATCCTCGATGATAATCACCGGGGCCTTGGCTCTCTTCGCTGCTCTCTGGGCCAGAGTCCTGAAAAGGAATAAGTTCAGAGTAAAGCAAGTGAGACACAAGACAAAACAACAAGGATCGAAGAACTACAAGTACAACAAGAGGATCTTACTCTTATTCTTCTTCCTCATCGGAGCTGAACGTGGAGAAGTCGAAGTCTGGCTCACGTCTGGCGCGAGGAGGCGGAGGAGTGGCTTCCCTTGACCGCTTGGCGGGAACAGTGGCGGTGGTCTGAGCCGACCCCGCTCCAGCTGTCGTCGCGGCATGAGAAGCGGCAGGAGCAGAAGCGGTGGTCCGGGAGGGCCCCGCTCCAGTTGTCGTCGCAGCGTGAGATGCTCCCGCGGCAACAGTGCTTGCCGCGGTGGAGCGTGTTGCGCGGCGCGGCGGCTGTTGACCCGCTTGCCGCTCCGCTACGTCCCCGGCCTTGCGGAGACGCCTTCTTGGTGGAGATGGAAGCTCTGCTTGCGGCGAGCTGTCCGAAGACGAGGTGGAAGACGAGTTGATCTCCAGCGAGCCGCTTGTATCCTTGGTGGGCTCGCTCGACCCGGCGCCATGCCCGGCAAGTTCTTTCTCGCCGACGCATTCCTCTCGCTCGGCACGGCTTCCCGCTTCTGCTGCATCTGCCTCCTCCATGGTGAATCCAAATTCGCCCGCGGCTGCGGCTGCCGCCGCCTCTTCCAGCCTGGTGGCGATACGCGTCATCTCCTCATCAGTGGTGTCGCGGGTGAGGCCGTCCTTCTCGTCGGGGCGGATCGCCACTTCTACCAAGCCATCGAAGAATTGCTGCACGACGTCGTCCGCAGGCTCTTGCCAAGTTGGGACAATCCCGTGCGAGTCGCACTGCGGCATCATTGCCCGGATGCGGTCGAGCGAGGAATTGTTGCATAGCGGAACGACGCCCCCCGGCAACCTGAAAACTTCGGGATGTTGGGGGTCATACTTGAACAGCTCCTGGAGCATCGCGTTGAGCTCCAGGACAGTGAAGTTGAAGTTGAGGCCCGGGCGCAGCCTCATGATATCTGCCGCATTCTTGAACTCCCACGCGGGTCTTCCTCGTTCCTGCAGAGGGGCGATGCGGCGGCGAAGAAAATCTGCGCCAACAGCGGCTACAGTAAGCCCGGCAAGCCTGAGGCGCAGGATCCGGGTGACAGCAATCTTCAGCCTGTCGTCTTCCGGGGCCACGTCACTCCAATCGCTGCCGCGTGCTACTGGGGTTTGGCGCCGGGTGGTAAACGGCTGTGGGTTCTCCTTGTCAATCCAGCACCAGTCTGCCCTCCATTCCTCCCACTTGCCGCGGAACTCTCCCTCCAGATAAGTTTCCTTCTTGCCAGCCCTTGAGATCCAGGCGATTCCGCCGGATAAAGGCTCTCCTCTCTCTACCCGGGGTATAAAGAAATGGCGAAAGAGGGCTACATTGGGGTGGACTCCGACAAAGTTTTCGCAAAGATGCGCAAAAACTGCCATGGTCAGAACGGCATTGGGGGTGAAGTCAAGGAGGTGGAACCCGTAGGTGTTCATGATATCGCAGAAGAATTCAAAGAAGGGCGGGCAGAGCCCGTAGTAGAAGAACAAGGCAAAAAAGGGTATTCGTTCGGAGCCTGTTTCCAAGCAGCGGCAGGGAGTACCTTCGTGCGCGGGTGCGCCCGCGTCTCCGTCGACCAGAAGAGGTAGTAGTTTTCCCTCAGCTCCTTCGCGGCGAGCTTGGGGGGGAAGACTGCCTGCTCCTTCCACAGCGCCGCAAGCCGCTGCGCCTCGGTCGACTTAACAACCTTCCCCTTGTCGGCTTTTGGAGCCATGGCGGAAGTGGTGGAGGAGGTCGACGGCGTTGGTAGTGCTGGTGGCGATGGGGGGCGGGGCGCTGCTCTCTTTCGGCTTTAGGAAGACAAGGGAGCGGCGGAGATTTCTGAGATTGGAGTAGCAACCGGCGAATGTGCGAACTGCCCCTGTTTCCCCTGCTTATAAGGAGGGAGGGGGCGGACGTTCCGCATTTCCGAATAAAGTAACCACCCACGATCTCTCCCACAACGCCGCATTCAACGCGTGCCGCCCGGGGAGGGCGCGGTGGATACGGAGAGAGATACGGCGTAACCTAGGCCGCGCGTGCCCGTGCCCTGTTTTGGGCCTGGCCCAATAGCGCTCGGCACCGTGTATGGCCCAGGCCCGGGGGCTCCTGTCGGTGTACTAGAGTAGGGGAACCCTAGTATCCCGAACTTGTGCATGGGCAGTCGCAACATCCCGCGGCAAGGCTTGCCGGGTGACCGCCAAGGTCCTCCGTGGTTCCCCTGGAGCCATTCAAGGAGACAAGACTCTGGCAAGAGGAGCTTGCCGGGAAGGCCAACCAAGGCACCTCAAGACCCCGGCAAGAGGAGCTTGCCGGGAAGGCCACCCAAGGCATCTCAAGGAACTTGCCGCGACGCGCCACGCGTCCCGGCAAGGCCCGGTGAGCAACAAGCTCCCGGACGCGACAAGACAACGACCGCGGCAAGGCGCTTGCCGCGGCAAGCCACCACTCTGTGCCCGCGCTCCAGCACATCCACCAACGTGTCGCTCTGGGACCCTTCCAGGCGTGCGTGGCGGGCGCTGTGCAGCCAGCAGGCGAGCGGTGGCAAGCGGCGCTGACAAGATTGCCATCGTGGCGAGCGGTGGCGTCCCTGACGGTCCCTTTTACACTATTTAGGCGACGCAGACGGGCATTTAAGGCCCTTGTCCCCTGCCGTAAGGGTTAGGTATGATACACTGTAGCAGGTAGCTGTACCTACCGCATCACCCTTTCCATTTTTTACCCTTTATCTACGTTGCCACTTGTCGGTGACCCCTTGAGCATATAAAAGGAGGCCCATGTGCAACATAGAGGGGGGTTCGAACTCTGAAGCTCGGTCTCGTTAGCTGCTGGAGTGTACTGTAGCACTCCGTGCTCCCGAGCAAGAACTCAATACAAACCATAAAGCAGGAGTAGGGTTTTACGCATCCGTGCGGCCCGAACCTGGGTAACTGCTCGTGTGTTTCGCCTCGATCTGCTCTTTGCACGACCTCCGCCCCCGCCGAACCGAAAGGGACTCGGCCCGCCGGTCCCATAGGTGTTCGTGGATCAGTTCCCCGACAGGTTTGATAAGTGGATATCGGGGACAATCTCTATGTCCCCTATGGTAAAACCAGCTCATACTTTAGTTGATTGAGTCCCAGACTTGACAGATACTGACAACTAGACTTGGCGGCAGCAGCTAATCAAGGACACCTTTACTATACCCGACACTTGGGCCATTCTGAACATCCCACTACGCCATGGTGGTGGGGAAGATTTTTTCGCTTGGGCGTTCGATCGATCGGGCAACTATTCTATGAAGACGGCGTATCGTGCTCTAGTGACTCAAAAAGAGCGATCTGCTCTAGAGGAAGGGGCGGCTACTGGGACCTCAGGGAACAATGAACAGATATGGAAAGCCCTATGGAAGCTCAACGTGGTGCCCAAAGTTTAGAGTGTTTTGGTGGAGAGTTCTTCGCGGAATTCTCCCTGATGAATACACTTTGAAGAGGCCTCATATTCCAGAAGTAAGCAGATGCAAGATCTGCCTTGCGATGGATGAAGATCTCCATCATGCATTGATTTCATGTTCACATGCCAAATGTTTCTGGAAGGAAGCGTGTGTGTGGTTTAATCTTCGGTTACACAAGCTACATCCTAGCTCGCGGGCAAGGGACATTTTGTGTGATCCTAGGTTTTCAGATTCAGAAAGAACAAAGATTATAACCATTATGTGGTCCATATGGCACTTGCGCAATCGCTTCAAGCATGAGAAGGAAGAAATCAATCCTGTAGTGGCTATCAAGATGATGAAAGAAGCTCTTGATGTGCTCGAACTGCCAAGAAATGTGGCTGTTGTACTACCGGGGCATGGTTGGAGGCCTTCGGATGCAAACATCCACTACTAGAGAAAACCTTACTAGTGGTGCTTGGTTTTTACATACCAGTAGCGCGCGCACCCACGCTACTGCTAGGGCGCTATAGCTATTATTTAACAGTAGCGCGTTTCTAAACAAGCGTTGCAGCTAAAATACTTAGTAGTAGCGCCTCTTTCTCTACCAACGCTACTACTATCATCACGTAGTAGTAGCGCCCTATTTTCACCCCACGCTACAACTAGGTAAGTATAAATTAAAAATAATAAAAAGAAGTCAGATGCAATATTCATGGAAATCAAGACAAGTCCAGTGCAAATAAACTAAGTTCACAGAACCATCTCACAAACATTAACGACAATACCACATTTAATATAACCACACAGTCTCACAAACTCATATTGCATGGATAGATCATAGTAGATAAGTCTACTAGGTAGTCATACTAGCATATATATGGTTCAGCAGCCACTGATAACCCACAAGTATAGGGGATCGCAACAGCTTTCGAGGGTAGAGTATTCAACCCAAATTTATTGATTCGACACAAGGGGAGCCAAAGAATATTCCCAAGTATTAGCAGCTGAGTTGTCAATTCAACCACACCTGGAAACTTAGTATCTGCAGCAAAGTGTTTAGTATCAAAGTAATATGATAGTGATGGTAACGGTAGCAAAAGAGTAATGAAAGCAAAGTAATATTTTTGGTATTTTTTAGTGATTGTAACAATAGCAACGGGAAAATAAATAAGCGTAAACCAGTATATGGAATGCTCGTAGGCATCTCTAGCAATAATGCCGCCCATACTAAAAGTGTTATCATTGTATAAACCTTGGAGCAAAATAATAATATTAGGGATACTAAGGTTTCCACAGTTTCCGCGACCAATTAAGCAACAACTAGCAAATAATGCAAAGTAATGTAAGACAGGAAAATGTATGCTAGTGATTCGTGCATCGGAAACCTTCCTAGTTTCCCCTACAATGATAGTATTAATAAATCCCTCCACATCATCACGATGTGGTTCTTCTATCTTGCCCTCAAAAGGGACTAAACAAATCTGACAAAAATCATAAAGTGACATCTCCTTATGCTCATCATATGAATGAAACTCCACCGTAGGTGGTGAGTTCCTAGAATGAAAATGAAAGTTTTGCACAAAGGTATTTGTGAGTAAGAAATACTGATCGCATTGATCGTGGAGGAAAGCGGTGAGGCCTGCATTATGAGCCAACTCATGAAAATCTTCATAAATCTCGGCTGCTCTTAAGAAATCCTCGGAAGGCCATTCACACACCCGAACCTCCGCGGTGCGCGGCAAATTATACTTAGGCTTCAGTGCCTTTTCCTTCGAGCTTTGGCTCGATGAGCCCCTCAATAATCTCCTCATCATTTTTTGAAAAATTCTGAAATTTTTAGTAACTTCAAAATAAAAGTAAACCAAACTCAATAATATTGATAGTAACTACTCCTACAAGTGCCTAGGGCCTATATCATGCATCAAAACTACTTTGACCATATAAATTTGACATGCAAGCTCAAGAACAGGGTCACCTAAGCAGCAAAAATTTGCAATGAATAAAGCACTAGAACAAAAACTAACCGGACCAATGGAGGAGTCACATACCAAGGAACAATCTCCCCAAGCAGTTTTATGAGAGGTCCTTTGAGCAAGGAGATTGAAAATGGCAGCAAAACGAGCTTGGACTCAGATTTGAGCTGGTTTTTCGTGTTTGTGTGAGGAAGAAGAAGAGGATGGGTGCAGGAATAAGTGGAGGAGGGCCACCGTGGGCCCACGAGGCAGGGAGCGCGCCCTAGGGGGTAGGCGCGCCCTCCACCCTCGTGGCAAGGTGGTTTGCCCCCTGGTGTGTTCTTTGTTCCATAAATCCTCAAATATTCTATAAAAATCATATTTAATTTTCAGGGCATTTGGAGAACTTTTATTTTTGAGGTATTTTTATATTGCACGGATAATCAGATAACAGACAGAAAATTATTTATTTTATTTTATGTCAACTAAATAACAGAAAGTATAGAGAGGGTACAGAGGGTTGTGCTTCTAGTTTCATCCATCTCATGCTCGTCAAAAGGAATCCACTAACAAGGTTGATCAACTCTTGTTAACAAACTCATTCTGATAAACATGAAACCGGAGAAATTTCGAATAACACTAGGTTACCTCAACAGGGATATGCACATCCCCAATAATAAGTATATCATATTTCTTCTTGACAGTAGGAAGAGGAAATTCAAAACCTCCAAATATAATCGATGGAATTTTTCTGATAGAATTGATACTATGAACTTGAGGTTGTTTCCTCGGAAAGTGTACCGTATCCTCATTACCATTAACATGAAAAGTGACATTGCCTTTGTTGCAATCAATAAAAGCCCCTGCGGTATTAAGAAAAGGTCTTCCAAGAATAATAGACATACTATCGTCCTCGGGAATATCAAGAATAACAAAGTCCGTTAAAATAGTAACGTTTGCAACCACAACAGGCACATCCTCACAAATACCGACAGGTATAGCAGTTGATTAATCAACCATTTGCAAAGATATTTCAGTAGGTGTCAACTTATTCAAATCAAGTCTACGATATAAAGAGAGAGGCATAACACTAACACTGGCTCCAAGATCACAAAAAGCAGTTTTAACATAGTTTCTTTTAATGGAGCATGGTATAGTAGGTACTCATGGATCTCCAAGTTTCTTTGGTACTCCACCCTTAAAAGTATAATTAGCAAGCATGGTGGAAATTTCAGCTTTCGGTATCTTTCTTTTATTTGTAATAATATCTTTCATATACTTAGCATAAGGATTTGTTTTGAGCATATCAGTCAATCGCATACGCAAAAAGATAGGTCTAATCATTTCAGCAAAGTGCTCAAAATCCTCATCATCCTTTTTCTTGGATGGTTTGGGAGGAAAAGGCATGGGTTTCTGAACCCAAGGTTCTCTTTCTTTACCATGTTTCCTAGCAACAAAGTCTTTCTTATCATAACGTTGATTCTTTGATTGTGGGTTATCAAGATCAACAGCAGGTTCAATTTCTACATCATTATCATTACTAGGTTGAGCATTAATATTAACATCATCATTAACATTTTCATTAGGTTCATGTTCATTGCCAGATTGTGTTTCAGCATCAGACATAGATATACCATTTGGATTATCACGTGGTTCAGCAATAGGTTCAGTAGAAGTTTGCATAGTTCTATCATTTTTCTTTTTCTTCCTTTCAGAAGAACTAGGTGCATCAATATTATTTCTCTGAGAATCTTGCTCAATTCTCTTAGGGTGGCCTTCAGGATACAAAGGTTCCTGAGTCATTCTACCAGTTCTAGTAGCCACTTTAACAGCATAATCATTTTTCTTACTATTCATCTCATTGAGCAATTCTTTTTTAGCTTTAAGTACTTGTTCTACTTGAGTGGTAACCATAGAAGCATGTTTGCTAACAAGTTTAAGTTCACCTCTAATATTAGCCATATAATCACCCAAGTATTTAATCATATCAGCATCTTGTTTTAATTGTCTACCAAAATAAGCATTGAAGTCTTCTTTCTTAAACATAAAATTATCAAACTCATCCAAGCATTGACTAGCAATTTTAGCAGGAGGGATTTCAGCTTTATCATATCTATAGAGAGAATTTACCTTTACTACCTATGTCGGGTTATCGAGGTCTGGAGGTTCTTTAATAAATAAAGGATTAAGATCATATGTTTCTTCAACATGCGGTAAATTAAGACCATGTATTTCTTCAATAGGAGGTAAATTCTTAACATCTTCAGCTTTAATACCTTTTTCTTTCATAGATTTCTTTGCCTCTTGCATATCTTCGGGACTGAGAAATAGAATACCTCTCTTCTTCGGAGTTGATTTAGGAATAGGATCGTTAATTGGAGCAGGAGCTCGCTCCGGAGGTGTCCAATTATTTTCATTTGTCAACATATTATTCAATAAGATTTCAGCTTCATCCGGTGTTCTTTCCCTGAAAAGAGAACCAGCACAACTATCCAGGTAATCTCTGGAAGCATCGGTTAGTCCATTATAAAAGATATCAAGTATTTCATTTTCTTAAGAGGATGATCAGGCAAAGCATTAAGTAACTTGAGAAGCCTCCCCCAAGCTTGTGGGAGACTCTCTTCTTTAATTTGCACAAAGTTGTATATTTCCTTTAAAGCAGCTTGTTTCTTATGAGCAGGGAAATATTTAGCAGAGAAGTAATAAATCATATCCTGGGGACTACGCACACAACCAGGATCAAGAGAATTAAACCATATCTTAGCATCACCCTTTAATGAGAACGGAAATATTTTAAGGATATAAAAGTAGTGAGATCTCTCATCATTAGTGAACAGGGTGGCTATATCATTTAATTTAGTAAGATGTGCTACAACAGTTTCAGATTCATAGCCATGAAAAGGATCAGATTCAACCAAAGTAATTATATCAGGATCAACAGAGAATTCATAATCCTTATCAGCAACACAGATAGGTGAAGTAGCAAAAGTAGGGTCAGGTCTCATCCTAGCATTTAGAGATTGCTTATTCCATTTAGCTAATAACCTTTTGAGTTCATATCTATCTTTGCAAGCTAAGATAGCTAAAGAAGCATCTTGATCAAATAAATAACCCTCGGGAATAACAAGTGATTCTTCATCATCACTTTCATCTTCATAATCAGATTCAATATTTTCAATCTCTCTGGCCCTAGCAAGTCGTTCCTCGAGAAAATCACTAAGTGGCATAGTAGTATCAGGCATAGAGGTAGTTTCATCATAAGTATCATGCATAGCAGAAGTAGCATCATCAATAACATGCGACATATCAGAACGAATAGCAGAAGCAGGTGTAGGTGTCGCAAGCTTACTCATAACAGAAGGTGAATCAAGTGCAGAGCTAGATGGCAGTTCCTTACCTCCCCTCGTAGTTGAGGGATAGATCTTGGTTTTTGGATCTCTCAAGTTCTTCATAGTGTCCAGCAGATATAAATCCCAAGTGACTCAAAGAATAGAGCTATGCTCCCCGGCAACGGCGCCAGAAATTAGTCTTGATAACCCACAAGTATAGGGGATCGCAACAGCTTTCGAGGTTAGAGTATTCAACCCAAATTTATTGATTCAACACAAGGGGAGCCAAAGAATATTCCCAAGTATTAGCAGTTGAGTTGTCAATTCAACCACACCTGGAAACTTAGTATCTGCAGCAAAGTGTTGAAGGAAATATGCCCTAGAGGCAATAATAAAGTTATTATTTATTTCCTTATAATCATGATAAATGTTTATTATTCATGCTAGAATTGTATTTTCCGGAAACATAATACATGTGTGAATACATAGACAAACAGAGTGTCACTAGTATGCCTCTACTTGACTAGCTCGTTAATCAAAGATGGTTATGTTTCCTAACCATGAACAATGAGTTGTTATTTGATTAACGAGGTCACATCATTAGTAGAATGATCTGATTGACATGACCCATTCCATTAGCTTAGCACCTGATCGTTTAGTATGTTGCTATTGCTTTCTTCATGACTTATACATGTTCCTACGACTATGAGATTATGCAACTCCCGTTTACCGGAGGAACACTTTGGGTACTACCAAACGTCACAACGTAAATGGGTGATTATAAAGGAGTACTACAGGTGTCTCCAATGGTCGATGTTCGGTTGGCGTATTTCGAGATTAGGATTTGTCACTCCGATTGTCGGAGAGGTATCTCTGGGCCCTCTCGGTAATACACATCACATAAAGCCTTGCAAGCATTACAACTAATATGTTAGTTGTGAGATGATGTATTACGGAACGAGTAAAGAGACTTGCCGTTAACGAGATTGAACTAGGTATTGGATACCGACGATCGAATCTCGGGCAAGTAACATACCAATGACAAAGGGAACAACGTATGTTGTTATGCAGTCTGACCGATAAAGATCTTTGTAGAATATGTAGGAGCCAATATGGGCATCCAGGTCCCGCTATTGGTTATTGACCAGAGACATGTCTCGGTCATGTCTACATTGTTCTCGAACCCGTAGGGTCCGCACGCTTAAGGTTACGATGACAGTTATATTATGAGTTTATGCATTTTGATGTACCGAAGGTTGTTCGGAGTCCCGGATGTGATCACGGACATGACGAGGAGTCTCGAAATGGTCGAGACGTAAAGATTGATATATTGGAAGCCTATGTTTGGACATCGGAAGTGTTCCGGGTGAAATCGGGATTTTACCGGGTTACCGGGAGGTTACCGGAACCCCCCGGGAGCCATATGGGCCATCATGGGCCTTAGTGGAAAGGAGAAAGGGGCAGCCCAAGGTGGCTGCGCCTCTTTCCCCTCCCTAGTCCTATTAGGACTAGGAGAAGGTGGCCGGCCCCCCTCTCTCCCTTCCCCTCCGAGGAATCCTAGTTGGACTAGGATTGGGGGGAGGAATCCTACTCCCAGAGGGAGTAGGACTCTCCTGCGCCTCCCTCTTTGGCCGGCCAGCCTCCCCTCCTCTCCTCCTTTATATACGGAGGCAGGGGCACCTCTAAACACACAAGTTGACACAAGTTGATCCACGTGATCGATTCCTTAGCCGTGTGCGGTGCCCCCTGCCACCATATTCCTCGATAATACTGTAGCGGAGTTTAGGCGAAGCCCTGCTGCTGTAGTTCATCAAGATCGTCACCACGCCGTCGTGCTGACGAAACTCTTCCCCGACACTTTGCTGGATCGGAGTCCGGGGATCGTCATCGAGCTGAACGTGTGCTCGAACTCGGAGGTACCGTAGTTTCGGTGCTTGATCGGTTGGATCGTGAAGACGTACGACTACTTCCTCTACGTCGTGTCATTGCTTCCGCAGTCGGTCTGCGTTGGGTACGTAGACAACACTCTCCTCTCGTTGCTATGCATCACATGATCCTGTGTGCGCGTAGGAAATTTTTTGAAATTACTACGAAACCCAACAGTGGTATCCGAGCCAGGTTAATGATGTTGATGTTATATGCACGAGTAGAACACAAGTGAGTTGTGGACGATACAAGTCATACTGCCTACCAGCATGTCATATTTTGGTTCAGCGGTATTGTTGGACGAGACGACCCGGACCAACCTTACGCGAGACCGGTTCCCTCGACGTGCTTTGCACAGAGATGGCTTGCGGGCGACTGCCTCTCCAACTTTAGTTGAACCAAGTATGGCTACGCCCGGTCCTTGCGAAGGTTAAAACGGAGTCTATTTGACAAACTATCGTTGTGGTTTTGATGCGTAGGTGAGATTGGTTCTTACTTAAGCCCGTAGCAGCCACGTAAAACATGCAACAACAAAGTAGAGGACGTCTAACTTGTTTTTGCAGGGCATGTTGTGATGTGATATGGTCAAGGCATGATGCTGAATTTTATTGTATGAGATGATCATGTTTTGTAACCAAGTTATCGGCAACTGGCAGGAGCCATATGGTTGTCGCTTTATTGTATGCAATGCAATCGCGATGTAATGCTTTACTTTATTACTAAACGGTAGTGATAGTCGTGGAAGCATAAGATTGGCGAGACGACAACGATGCTACGATGGAGATCAAGGTGTCGCGCCGGTGACGATGGTGATCATGACGGTGCTTCGGAGATGGAGATCACAAGCACAAGATAATGATAGCCATATCATATCACTTATATTGATTGCATGTGATGTTTATCTTTTTATGCATCTTATCTTGCTTTGATTGACGGTAGCATTATAAGATGATCTCTCACTAAATTATCAAGAAGTGTTCTCCCTGAGTATGCACCGTTGCAAAAGTTCTTCGTGCTGAGACACCACGTGATGATCGGGTGTGATAGGCTCTACGTTCAAATACAACGGGTGCGAAACAGTTGCGCACGCAGAATACTCAGGTTAAACTTGACGAGCCTAGCATATGCAGATATGGCCTCGGAACACGGAGACCGAAAGGTCGAGCGTGAATCATATAGTAGATATGATCAACATAATGATGTTCACCGATGAAACTACTCCATCTCACGTGATGATCGGACATGGTTTAGTTGATTTGGATCACGTGATCACTTAGAGGATTAGAGGGATGTCTATCTAAGTGGGAGTTCTTTAATAATATGATTAATTGAACTTAAAATTTATCATGAACTTAGTCCCTGATAGTATCTTGCTTGTTTATGTTGATTGTAGATAGATGGCTCGTGCTGTTGTTCCGTTAAATTTTAATGCGTTCCTTGAGAAAGCAAAGTTGAAAGATGATGGTAGCAATTACACGGACTGGGTCCGTAACTTGAGGATTATCCTCATTGCTGCAAAGAAGAATTACGTCCTGGAAGCACCGCTGGGTGCCAGGCCTGCTGCTGGAGCAACGCCAGATGTTATGAACGTCTGGCAGAGCAAAGCTGATGACTACTCGATAGTTCAGTGTGCCATGCTTTACGGCTTAGAATCGGGACTTCAACGACGTTTTGAACGTCATGGAGCATATGAGATGTTCCAGGAGTTGAAGTTAATATTTCAAGCAAATGCCCGGATTGAGAGATATGAAGTCTCCAATAAGTTCTATAGCTGCAAGATGGAAGAGAACAGTTCTGTCAGTGAGCATATACTCAAAATGTATGGGTATAATAATCACTTGATTCAATTGGGAGTTAATCTTCCAGATGATTGCGTCATTGACAGAATTCTCCAATCACTGCCACCAAGCTACAAGAGCTTCGTGATGAACTATAATATGCAAGGGATGAACAAGACTATTCCCGAGCTCTTCGCAATGCTAAAAGCTGCGGAGGTAGAAATCAAGAAGGAGCATCAAGTGTTGATGGTTAACAAGACCACTAGTTTCAAGAAAAAGGGAAAAGGGAAGAAAAAGGGGAACTTCAAAAAGAACGGCAAGCAAGTTGCTGCTCAAGAGAAGAAACCCAAGTCTAGACCTAAGCCTGAAACTGAGTGCTTCTACTGCAAGCAGACTGGTCACTGGAAGCGGAACTGCCCCAAGTATTTGGCGGATAAGAAGGATGGCAAGGTGAACAAAGGTATATGTGATATACATGTTATTGATGTGTACCTTACCAATGCTCGCAGTAGCACCTGGGTATTTGATACTGGTTCTGTTGCTAATATTTGCAACTCGAAACAGGGACTACAGAATAAGCGGGCACTGGCAAAGGACGAGGTGACGATGCGCGTGGGAAACGGTTCCAAAGTCGATGTGATCGCGGTCGGCACGCTACCTCTACATCTACCTTCGGGATTAATATTAGACCTAAATAATTGTTATTTGGTACCAGCGTTGAGCATGAACATTATATCTGGATCTTGTTTAATGCGAGACGGTTATTCATTTAAATCAGAGAATAATTGTTGTTCTATTTATATGAGTAATATCTTTTATGGTCATGCACCCTTGAAGAGTGGTCTATTCTTACTAAATCTCGATAGTAGTAATACACATATTCATAATGTTGAAACCAAAAGATACAGAGTTGATAATGAAAGTGCAACTTATTTGTGGCACTGTCGTTTAGGTCATATCGGTGTAAAACGCATGAAGAAACTCCATACTAATGGACTTTTGGAACCACTTGATTATGAATCACTTGGTACTTGCGAACCGTGCCTCATGGGCAAGATGACTAAAACACCGTTCTCCGGTACTATGGAGAGAGCAACAGATTTGTTGGAAATCATACATACCGATGTATGTGGTCCGATGAATATTGAGGCTCGTGGCGGATATCGTTATTTTCTCACCTTCACAGATGATTTGAGCAGATATGGATATATCTACTTAATGAAGCATAAGTCTGAAACATTTGAAAAGTTCAAAGAATTTCAGAGTGAAGTTGAAAATCATCGTAATAAGAAAATAAAGTTTCTACGATCTGATCGTGGAGGAGAATATTTGAGTTACGAGTTTGGTGTACATTTGAAAAACTGTGGAATAGTTTCGCAACTCACGCCCCCCCGGAACACCACAGCGTAATGGTGTGTCCGAACGTCGTAATCGTACTTTACTAGATATGGTGCGATCTATGATGTCTCTTACAGATTTACCGCTATCATTTTTGGGGATATGCTTTAGAGATGGCCGCATTCACGTTAAATAGGGCACCATCAAAATCCGTTGAGACGACGCCTTATGAACTATGGTTTGGCAAGAAACCAAAGTTGTCGTTTCTTAAAGTTTGGAGCTGCGATGCTTATGTGAAAAAACTTCAACCTGATAAGCTCGAACCCAAATCAGAGAAATGTGTATTCATAGGATACCCAAAGGAAACTGTTGGGTACACCTTCTATCACAGATCCGAAGGCAAAACATTTGTTGCTAAGAATGGATCATTTCTAGAGAAGGAGTTTCTCTCGAAAGAAGTGAGTGGGAGGAAAGTAGAACTTGACGAGGTAACTGTACCTGCTCCCTTACTGGAAAGTAGTTCATCACAGAAAACTGTTTCAGTGACACCTACACCAGTTAGTGAGGAAGCCAATGATAATGATCATGAAACTTCAGATCAAGATACTACTGAACTTCGTAGATCAACCAGAGTAAGATCCGCACCAGAGTGGTACGGTAATCCTGTTCTGGAGGTCATGCTACTAGATCATGATGAACCTACGAACTATGAAGAAGCGATGGTGAGCCCAGATTCCGCAAAGTGGCTAGAAGCCATGAAATCTGAGATAGGATCCATGTATGAGAACAAAGTATGGAATTTGGTTGACTTGCCTGATGATCGGCAAGCGATTGAGAATAAATGGATCTTTTAGAAGAAGACTGACGCTGATGGTAATGTTACTGTCTACAAAGCTCGACTTGTCGCAAAAGGTTTTCGGCAAGTTCAAGGAATTGACTACGATGAGACCTTCTCACCCGTAGCGATGCTTAAGTCCGTCCGAATCATGTTAGCAATTGCCGCATTTTATGATTATGAAATTTGGCAAATGGATGTCAAAACTGCATTCCTGAATGGATTCCTGGAAGAAGAGTTGTATATGATGCAACCAAAAGGTTTTGTCGATCCAAAGGGAGCTAACAAAGTGTGCAAACTCCAGCGATCCATTTATGGACTGGTGCAAGCCTCTCGGAGTTGGAATAAACGTTTTGATAGTGTGATCAAAGCATTTGGTTTTATACAGACTTTTGGAGAAGCCTGTATTTACAAGAAAGTGAGTGGGAGCTCTGTAGCATTTCTGATATTATATGTGGATGACATATTACTGATTGGAAATGATATAGAATTTCTGGATAGCATAAAGGGATACTTGAATAAAAGTTTTTCAATGAAAGACCTCGGTGAAGCTGCTTACATATTAGGCATTAAGATCTATAGAGACAGATCAAGACGCTTAATTGGACTTTCACAAAGCACATACCTTGACAAAATTTTGAAGAAATTCAAAATGGATCAAGCAAAGAAAGGGTTCTTGCCTGTGTTACAAGGTGTGAAATTGAGTAAGACTCAATGCCCGACCACTGCAGAAGATAGAAGGAATATGAAAGATGTTCCCTATGCATCAGCCATAGGCTCTATCATGTATGCAATGCTGTGTACCAGACCTGATGTGTGCCTTGCTATAAGTTTAGCAGGGAGGTACCAAAGTAATCCAGGAATGGATCACTGGACAGCGGTCAAGAACATCCTGAAATACCTGAAAAGGACTAAGGATATGTTTCTCGTATATGGAAGTGACAAAGAGCTCATCGTAAAAGGTTACGTTGATGCAAGCTTTGACACTGATCCGGACGATTCTAAATCGCAAACCGGATACGTGTTTACATTAAACGGTGGAGCTGTCAGTTGGTGCAGTTCTAAACAAAGCGTCGTAGCGGGATCTACATGTGAAGCGGAATACATAGCTGCTTCGGAAGCAGCAAATGAAGGAGTCTGGATGAAGGAGTTCATATCCGATCTAGGTGTCATACCTAGTGCATCGGGTCCAATGAAAATCTTTTGTGACAATACTGGTGCAATTGCCTTGGCAAAGGAATCCAGATTTCACAAAAGGACCAAACACAGCAAGAGACGCTTCAACTCCATCCGGGATCTAGTCCAGGTGGGAGACATAGAGATTTGCAAGATACATACGGATCTGAATATTGCAGACCCGTTGACTAAGCCTCTTCCACGAGCAAAACATGATCAGCACCAAAGCTCCATGGGTGTTAGATTCATTACAGTGTAATCTAGATTATTGACTCTAGTGCAAGTGGGAGACTGAAGGAAATATGCCCTAGAGGCAATAATAAAGTTATTATTTATTTCCTTATAATCATGATAAATGTTTATTATTCATGCTAGAATTGTATTTTCCGGAAACATAATACATGTGTGAATACATAGACAAACAGAGTGTCACTAGTATGCCTCTACTTGACTAGCTCGTTAATCAAAGATGGTTATGTTTCCTAACCGTGAACAATGAGTTGTTATTTGATTAACGAGGTCACATCATTAGTAGAATGATCTGATTGACATGACCCATTCCATTAGCTTAGCACCTGATCGTTTAGTATGTTGCTATTGCTTTCTTCATGACTTATACATGTTCCTACGACTATGAGATTATGCAACTCCCGTTTACCGGAGGAACACTTTGGGTACTACCAAACGTCACAACGTAAATGGGTGATTATAAAGGAGTACTACAGGTGTCTCCAATGGTCGATGTTGGGTTGGCGTATTTCGAGATTAGGATTTGTCACTCCGATTGTCGGAGAGGTATCTCTGGGCCCTCTCGGTAATACACATCACATAAAGCCTTGCAAGCATTACAACTAATATGTTAGTTGTGAGATGATGTATTACGGAACGAGTAAAGAGACTTGCCGTTAACGAGATTGAACTAGGTATTGGATACCGACGATCGAATCTCGGGCAAGTAACATACCGATGACAAAGGGAACAACGTATGTTGTTATGCGGTCTGACCGATAAAGATCTTTGTAGAATATGTAGGAGCCAATATGGGCATCCAGGTCCCGCTATTGGTTATTGACTAGAGACATGTCTCGGTCATGTCTACATTGTTCTCGAACCCGTAGGGTCCGCACGCTTAAGGTTACGATGACAGTTATATTATGAGTTTATGCATTTTGATGTACCGAAGGTTGTTCGGAGTCCCGGATGTGATCACGGACATGACGAGGAGTCTCGAAATGGTCGAGACGTAAAGATTGATATATTGGAAGCCTATGTTTGGACATCGGAAGTGTTCCGGGTGAAATCGGGATTTTACCGGGTTACCGGGAGGTTACCGGAACCCCCCGGGAGCCATATGGGCCATCATGGGCCTTAGTGGAAAGGAGAAAGGGGCAGCCCAAGGTGGCTGCGCCTCTTTCCCCTCCCCTAGTCCTATTAGGACTAGGAGAAGGTGGCCGGCCCCCCTCTCTCCCTTCCCCTCCGAGGAATCCTAGTTGGACTAGGATTAGGGGGAGGAATCCTACTCCCAGAGGGAGTAGGACTCTCCTGCGCCTCCCTCTTTGGCCGGCCAGCCTCCCCTCCTCTCCTCCTTTATATACGGAGGCAGGGGCACCTCTAAACACACAAGTTGACACAAGTTGATCCACGTGATCGATTCCTTAGCCGTGTGCGGTGCCCCCTGCCACCATATTCCTCGATAATACTGTAGCGGAGTTTAGGCGAAGCCCTGCTGCTGTAGTTCATCAAGATCGTCACCACGCCGTCGTGCTGACGAAACTCTTCCCCGACACTTTGCTGGATCGGAGTCCGGGGATCGTCATCGAGCTAAACGTGTGCTCGAACTCGGAGGTACCGTAGTTTCGGTGCTTGATCGGTTGGATCGTGAAGACGTACGACTACTTCCTCTACGTCGTGTCATTGCTTCCGTAGTCGGTCTGCGTTGGGTACGTAGACAACACTCTCCTCTCGTTGCTATGCATCACATGATCCTGTGTGCGCGTAGGAAAATTTTTGAAATTACTACGAAACCCAACAAGTGTTTAGTAGCAAAGTAATATGATAGTGATGGTAATGGTAGCAAAAGAGTAATGAAAGCACAGTAATATTTTTAGTATTTTGTAGTGATTGTAACAATAGCAACGGGAAAGTAAATAAGCGTAAACCAGTATATGGAAAGCTCATAGGCATCGGATCAATGATGGATAATTATGCCGGATGCGGTTCATCGTGTAACAGTCATAACATAGGGTGACACAGAACTAGCTCCAATTCGTCAATGTAATGTAGGCATGTATTCCGAATATAGTCATACGTGCTTATGGAAAAGAACTTGCATGACATCTTTTGTCCTACCCTCCCGTGGCAGCGGGGTCCTAATGGAAACTAAGGGATATTAAGGCCTCCTTTTAATAGAGAACCGGAACAAAGCATTAGCACATAGTGAATACATGAACTCCTCAAACTACGGTCATCACCGGTAAGTATCCTGATTATTGTCACTTCGGGGTTAACGGATCATAACACATAATAGGTGACTATAGACTTGCAAGATATGATCTAGAACTCTCATATATTGATGAAAACATAATAGGTTCAGATCTGAAATCATGGCACTCGGGCCCTAGTGACAAGCATTAAGCATAGCAAAGTCATAGCAACATCAATCTCAGAACATAGTGGATACTAGGGATCAAACCCTAACAAAACTAACTCGATTACATGGTGAATCTCATCCAACCCATCACCGTCCAGCAAGCCTACAATGGAATTACTCACGCACGGCGGTGAGCATCATGAAATTGGTGATGGAGGATGGTTGATGATGACGACGACGACGAATCCCCCTCTCTGGAGCCCCGAACAGACTCCAGATGAGCCCTCCCGAGAGGTTTTAGGGCTTGGCAGCGGCTCCGTATCGTAAAACGCGATGATTTCTTCTCTCTAATTTGTTTCTCCCCGAAAGCAGTTATATAGAGTTCGATTTGGAGTCGGGGGTCTCCAGGGGGCCCACGAGGTAGGGGGCGCGCCCTAGGGGGGGCGCCCCCCACCCTCGTGAGAAGGGTGTGGGCCCCCTGGTCTTCATCTTTGGCGAGGATTTTTTATTATTTATTGTAAGATATCCCATGGAGTTTCAGGTCATTCCGAGAACTTTTGTTTTCTGCACATAAAACAACATCATGGCAATTCTGCTGAAAACAACGTCAGTCCGGGTTAGTTCCATTCAAATCATACAAGTTAGAGTCCAAAACAAGGGCAAAAGTGCTTGGAAAAGTAGATACGACGGAGACGTATCAGCCACACGCATGCATATGTAGTTCTAGATGATATCGATGACGATCATCATCCTCAAGCCTGGGCGGTGGGTGTTCCTTATAGTAATTAGGATTGCCTGTCCAACATGAAGATTCTAGCCGACGAGGAAGCTCTTCCACCCAACTGAGTTAAAGTGTGTGCGACCGTCCCTGATGGAGCCCCTCACGGTAAGGCGTATTCCAGCAGAGCCTTCTTCATCAGGCTTGATACCACAACTCTCAGATAGGCTCTTGGCAATTTCTGAATAATCAAAACATATCAATTAATAAGTAGCCTCACACATTCTACACTATCAGAAGACAGTACTACATTTCTACTAAGCATGAATCCTACTAATAAGTATATATGGATTCTACACTATTAACAGTTCTTTGGATTCTACACGAAGCATATATATCATCGGATTCGCTAAGCATATAGATCATCGGATTCACTAAGCATATATATCATCGGATTCACTAAGCATATATATCATCGGACTCTATGCTAAGTATAACAATAAAGCATATCATCAAATAACTATAGTAAATGCAACATACCATGACATGCCGATCAACCATGGTACTTGTCAGGCGGGTCACAAATGGCACCCCGACGAAGTCAGCACGCGGCGGAATGATGTCCCATAGGTTGCACACCTCCTCCTCGCTCAACCTCATTCTTTGATCTACGATGGCTTCATCAAGTGGGTCGTCATCATCCTCATCATCTTCATCATTTTCCGCTTTGTTGACATAAATGATGGCCAGCTTGGGTCTTTCTGCTCTGAAGGAGAAGTTGATCAACTCACCACCGGTGATACGCATGTGGGTGATGAAACGGACCCATCCATCTCCTCCCACATGCGTCATATTTTATCCTTTCTCGACCTCCATAGTGTAGGGGCCCCCAGGAGCCTCAAAGGTCACGGAGTCTCCGGTCAGCTTGTTGAATTCCGACCTCACATTGCATGGGATGATCTGTGTACAAAAGGCAAAATGATATATACATGATGAATTAATGCCAATAACACTAAAAACAAAATAGTGGTTACTAGTTTCATATAATTTATTACCGCCGCATGAAGAAAACTAGACTGGAAGTAGATGCCGAACAGCGTGCCAGTTGCAAGGCTGCTGGCGCACCTTGACTTGCACCGTTGACATGGTGGTGGTGGTGGTGGTGGCGCCATTTCCCTAAAGCAGTATGATTAAAGGATTAACGATCCAAAAAGTAAACATAAAGTTTTCAATACACATCAGGTTTTGAATAATATACACATCAGGTTCACATCATAGAGAATACACATCAGATTCACATGGCAAGCAGAATAACAACTAAATTGTAGTTCAGTTCAGACTAACCTATAGAGATAATGTAATCCAAACAGAGCCTGATAATAAGATAAATGGCATATTGCCATTATTGCGCAAGAAGACAAGCAAAAGTAGTTCAAAAACAGCCTAATTCTACATTATTAGTAGATAAAATACCATTTATTCACACATTAATCGAGGCAGCTATAAGGCAGCAATAAGATCATCAATAGATAAAATACCATTTATTTACACAAATATCAATTATGCATTATCTCTGCAAGCATGGCAAAGCAGAGCAATAACTCTTCCATCCTCATCAAGGACAACTCCCAGCCCTGACACAAGGGTAAAAACACTTCCATCCTCATCAAGGACAACTGAACTAAGTAGATCAATCCAGGGAAACACTTTATCTATTCCCACATCCAAAAGTAGAACCAGCTTAGAATCTTTCAAAACAGCACGGCACAAGATTCACAAAACACAATAAGTAAACATCCATTCCACCTTTGGCATTAAAACTATAAAAGGCAAACACCCCCTTTTAGATCAAATACAACTCTCTGTCTCTCTGTGTTTTCTTTTTCTGAAATTTACCAAAAATGGGCTCACTAACAGCATCACATGGATAGCGATTTGGGTCGATCATTCCATTAACGGTCGGGTGCTGGTGGATCGATGCCGTCACCGGCTAACCTCCTCCTACTCCTAAAAGTTGTTGGTTGTAGTTGTCGTGACAGCAGCACCGACGAGCAGAGCTGAAGAAATCATCAACACACGCTGCCTCTCCAGTCCTGCATCAGCTTCACCCACGAGCAGAGCCGTACTAATAACTACCCCTTCACCGCTTTAATCTCCAACGACAAGGGTCGGCGTCAGCAAATGAACAACCACAGTTCGTTCGGCAAGGGCAACACAGTTCTTTCGATTTGGGTCGATTTGGATCCATCAGATACCCTGGCGAATTGCTGACCTAACTTGTCGCCCTCTCTGCCATTCTCCAGCTCCTTCCCCTTTCCCTTCTCCCTGGCCCTCTACTTGCCCACCGCCGTCGCCCTGCTCTCCCGCTGTTACTCCTCCCGCCACGTGCTGTCCAGCAGCTCCCGCCGCCTCTTGTCCCTCTCCTGCAGCGCTCCCGCCGTCCAACAAAAAGCCTCTACTTCTCTCTCTACTCTCTCACGCGAGGAAACAAGCCTGCAAGAACACGTCGAGCGAACCAGACCCGTCGCATCGAAGCGCGGAGCCACCGTGCAATCCATAGATCCCTTTCCCCCACGCGAAATCCCAAAACATGGTGAGCTGCAGCGGCGAATCGATCGGAGCCTAGTGGTGGCGCGCGCAGGGAGGAGGAGATCAAGGGGGACTTACGGTGCTGGAGCGTCGGAGGAGGCGAGAGGCGACAGCGCGTGGTGGCGGCGCACAGCGCCGTCGGCGGGGGTGAGGTGGCCGGGGAGGAACCCTAACCACGGCGGCGGCGTCGGGCGGAGGGGATCGATGTTGATCCAGAGTGAGGGGGTGCAAGGGGAGACCGGCGCGCGGGCCGGTTTTCTTTTCCTCTAGTAGTAGATCTGGGTAGAGGCCGGTGCTACTGCTAAGCCCACCAGCTGTAGCGCCCGTTCGAAACAAACGCTAGAGGTAAGTGGGCTACCGTTTTTGCCCTACGGCCCACGTAACAGCAACGCGGCCCAAACTAACAAACGTTGTTGTTATTAAGTAGTAGTAGCGTGTTTTGTACCAGGCGCCACTGGTAAATACTAGTAGCGTGGGTGCTTAAACAAGCGCTACTGGTAAACATCTATCTATAAGCATTTTCCTAGTAGTGATTGTCAAGATCAACACCGATGGTGCCATCGATTTCGCAGGTAACTGCAGTGGCATGGGAGGTGTATCTCGTTCGGATGTGAAGTTCATGGGTGCTTAGTGTAAGCCCCACTTGGGCATTTTTGATCCACTGATAGCAGAAGCTCTTTCTATGCGGGATGGTGCGCTATTTGCGAAGCTACGCTGACTCACGCATGTGATCATGAAGGTGGACTGTCTGGAGATGGTACGACTCTGGAATACTCGTCACAATTCACGTTTGGTTGTGGCTCCGCTGTTACTTGGAATTGAAGAGCTAGTTAGTGACTTTACTTTATTTGATGTTCAACATGTAAATCGATCAGCAAATATTTCAGCACACCTATGTGCAAAGTCTGCTCGTGCACTAAGTGTGACTGATATGACACTGCCAGCTTCCTAGTGACCAGCTTACTTGCTGATTGTCCTAGGAATGCTTTCGTTTGAATAAAGCTCTTTGAATTGTCTGAAAAAAAGAATCCCAAGACGAGGAGGACCAATGCGTTATATAAAAAATACTGGCATGCCCCATGGCAACCGACCAAGCGACTTTCGGCGATTATCCCGGTTTTCCTAATCGCCGGACGCGGGGCCCGCCCGCGTGGGCGCACGAACGCTCCACGACGTGCGGGGAGCCATCTCCAACCTCCATTGCCCTGCCCGCACTACAACCAGCCAAGCTACCCATCCGACGGCGCTCCAGCGCACCGGCGAGCCGTGCCGGGCCGTCCGATGGCGGGCGTGGACCACCGATTGCTGTCGTTAATAATGGAACCATGGTGTGTGTGGGGTGGACTCGCGCGTTAGCCGTTGACGTAGCTTTTGATACGGGCCAATGACGACGGTTATGGTGTTGATATTGGTACGGCGATCCAATCCAAGTGTTATCTTAACGTAAACTAAGATTAAACTTTGCATGTCAACGTCCATGGCCAGGGATTGCACTAAGTACTCGACTGTTTTTGCTTTACAAGGCGGTTTTGTTTGCAATTGAATTGATGATGGGTGGGTCCGCTGCCGGTTGTTGATCTCGACGGCTCTGCTCGCAGAAAATGATGTGAGATGTTGACATCGCAATTCTCAAGCGAAAATTCTTCTGTCCCAGTTTGTGTGTGTGACAAAAGCAGCAGAGGAAGAAAAGGAGATGCATCCGTGGTGGCCTGGCAGCACTGGCGTTCAGAACTCATCCTAGGGCATGACCATATATCTCACCTACCCTTTTTTTTAGAAACGTCTGTAATTTTATTCATACTCATAACAATTATAGGTACACTGATTTGGATCTAAAAAACAAAAAAAATACAAAGTAACTTCTATATCTAAGAATTACAATCAAATCTTTTGTAAACACCTTCTTCGTTGTATCAATCTCTGTTATAAAAAATACTCCAAAGACTTCGGTAAAGAGGCTACATTGGATTGGACCAGCGATGTTGTGACTCTTTCACCCGCACGAACATTACCAATAATGATTTTTTTTAAAGCGCCTTGAGTCGCCCATTCAGAAAGATGGGAAGCCTTGATCAATGAATGTACATGGGCCAGGGATGATCCTCTAGAAGTGCAGGCTGCCGGATCACAATATCTTCATCATGATGTCGATGAAAGATTTCAACTTCACAAAGAATCAAACCAACACAAAAGGTTTGACACACCAGCATAAACTCTAGATCCAAATAATCGGATCTGCGAAGACAAAAAACTATCTAGCCTCATGGCACTGCCAAAAGAACGAGAGTAAATTTATTCTTACAAAAAACAATGATCACTAGACGATGAAAAAGAACATAGAACTCTTGAATATATCTTGCCTACTGTGATACTATTTTTCAGTCTGGCATCAACTATTTTCCCCGTGGAGGCATTGTTGGGCCGTCCAGATATGGGTTCCTGCGGGAGTGGTTTTTAGACACCTTTTTCTTTTCTTTATTATGTATGGTTTCTCTCTTGGTTCTTCATCGGTTTTTCTTGTAGTTTTTGTTTTTATGTGTTTCTTTAGCGGTTCTTTGGTTTTCATGGTTTTATCTTTTTATTTTGATTTTTGCGTCGGATTTCAGTGATTGTTTTGGGTTTCGCTTTTTTTTTTGTTTCTTTAACGGTTATCTTCAAAAATATTGGATTTTTTACTTTTTATATTCCTTTTCCTTTTTTCCTTTTATCAATACATGTAGTTTTTTCACACACATTATACATTTTTATACACCATGAACATTTTCTTATACCCATTTAACATTTTTCAAATGCATGGTTAACATTTTTCAAACATATCTTTTGATGTCTACTATTTTTCATACACATCTGCACTTTTTTGTATACATTTGAAATATTTTTATACATATTTAGGAGAACTCACATACATGATTATCATCTTTCAACCACGTGTTTGTATACATTTTTAATACACATTGAATTTTTTTATTATATGATTTTTATAAAAATACATGATTTTCCTTACACTGTATAAATTTTTTAAATGTCACAACCGTATTTCTGAAACACATGAATAATTTTTAAAATGGTAACGTATATGGAAACCTTTTTTAATTACACAATTTTGTTTCCAGAACATTTTTAAAAATGATATAAACATTTTTTTGATTACTTAAACTTTTTTTACATTGCATAAGAATTTTTTAGAATGTCACGTACATATTTTTGAAACTCGTGAACAGTTTTTTTAAATGTCTCAACATTTTTTTGAACACTATCAACATTTTTAAAATTTCTCTAACAATTTTGCTTTATCATTTTAAATTTTGTGGCTTGCTAATTTAAAAAAGTAAGTTTATGTTTGGGAATCATGTATGTTTTAGAATATTTTCAAATACATGAAAAAAAAACAAACAAATGAAAGTACTATAGATTGAGCTGCAACACAGAGATGAGTGATACATCCATTTTAGCGACGACTAATTTCGGGTGGAGGGAGTACTAGTTTGTGGTTCTTGTGCCACCCCAATTCCATGAGCGTGTGATATCAGTAAGTTGCGGTTCTTTTGTCGTTGCATGGCAGCACCGAACCGAATCCAACAAGTTGCCAGGGGATGTATGTTTGAGGTTTCTAGCTTCGTTGGACCATGGCGAACTGATGAGTTTCATTTTTTGATCTCGATCATGGGAGTCGGTTTTCTCAAGAAAGAAGATCATGGGAGTCGGTAACTGGATCGAAACAAATTCCATGCTAGTTATCTAAATGCAAATTCATCACTGCCCTGGCAACAGACTGCTCCTCTATTATATCATTATATTAACTTCCATACCAGTTATTGAAAAGCAAATTCATCATTTGAATTTGCTTAAACTTTGCGTTCTGAATGTGAATCTGGACCTTCTTTTCCAGCAACTTGGTTGTAGGTCACTCTCTTTTGTGAATTGGGCCGTCTCGGGCGAGCGAGACAACCTCTACAGGGCAGCGAAAGGGCCTTCGCACCGTCTAATGGCAAGGCAAAAGGGGATGCCAGTTGAAGCATTATTGAATCCACTACCACTAGCGCGGCATTGTGCGCACGGCAGTCACCGCTTTGTCTACAGAGCGAGCGCAAGTGTTCCTCAAATCGCGCAGCAACTCCCTTTTGAGGTCACTCGCTTTGCACTACGAAAACGTCGGAGCAGTGCTGAGAATCACTCAATCATCTTCAGATAAGGTCGTACGTGCACTGACTACATCACCCAATATATGAAACCAACGGGAAAAAAACAGTAGAACAAGCTTGCCGTTTCTGCATGACAGGGGGACCTTCTTGGGCTTATCGCCCAACGTATACCTGCGCTCCAACCGTCGGTCGGGTCGGCCCCCCCACGCACTCACTACTCCCTGCTCTGCTCTGCCTCTGCACGTATAAAGCCCGACCCAACGGAGGCAACGAAACACCAGCTCGCACTCGCTTGACACTAGCGAACCATCACCGGGAAGCCACGATCGAGCGCGCTCATGGGGGCGAGGCAGCGCGGCGAGAGAGGGGGTATCTCGACGTCCAAAAGGTCGAGGCTGGCGGCGGCGGCGGACGCGGCGTCGTGGTGCCTCGCGCTGGCGGCGCTGGCGGCGCTGCTGCTGGTGTGCTCGCTCGGGGAGACGTCGGAGGCCGCGGTGGTGGTGCGGGGCGCGTCGCTGTCGGCGCGGTGGCGGCCGTGCGAGGAG
Source organism: Triticum dicoccoides (assembly GCF_002162155.2). Taxonomy (NCBI): domain Eukaryota; kingdom Viridiplantae; phylum Streptophyta; class Magnoliopsida; order Poales; family Poaceae; genus Triticum; species Triticum dicoccoides. The sequence goes on from NC_041388.1 coordinate 688,711,590, forward strand.
GTCTACGTGGTGGCGGAGGGGGAGACGCTGCACGGCATCAGCGACCGCTGCGGCGACCCCTACATCCTGGAGCGCAACCCGCACGTCCACGACCCCGACGACGTCTTCCTCGGCCTCGTCCTCAGGATCACGCCCTCCCTCCATCTTGAAGCCGTCCGTCCCCGCTAGCCCGTAGGTAGATCAAGAAAGAAGATGAGTTTGATTCTTCTGCAGAATCATTCCGGTTCGCTCTGAAGAACTCTGATTTACGAGTAACCTCGCTAGTCTTAGTGGTAGAGGACAGAGTGTCAGAGTGTCAGCCTTGTTTCCTTGTGATTCTCTCTTATACTTCGTGCGTGGAAAATTGGCTGAATCGTTGGGCCGTGGAGCAGAGGCGGTGTCAGGTATGTCCGGATGCGCCGCGCCGCTTATTAGGGCGAGCGCCCATTAGAGCAACTAGTTAACGATTACTTTTTCGAGAGCCTCCCAACAATCAGTGGGTTGAGAGCGTGTCTCTCGACGCTCTGGGTGTTTTCTTTTGGATTTTGTTTTTTCTTTAATTTTTTCACACGTGTTTTCGGCTTTTTAAATGTTTTTTTTTCGGTTTTATGGTTTTCCATCGGTCTTTCTTAGATTTTGGATGAAAAAAAACTTTGGGATTTTTTTTGCGAGAAAAAACTTGTTTTTTTCTTCTGTGAGAGGCACGACTCAGAAACGAAAAAAACGTGTTTTCTTTTTTCTTTTGCGAGAGACACGATTTTGACGAAAACAATTTAAGATTTGGACGCACGGTTTAAGAGATAAAATATTTTGAATAAACAGATGTATGAAGAAAACTCACAGAAATGATCTTTGAAAGAAGTACTAATCAATTAGTGATTTTGATATATAGCTTGTCTATAAAAGCGTAACTAGCGATTGTTCGACCTACCAAATAGTTTTGCCTTTCGCTAGGGTTTTTGGCTCGCTCGCCGCCACCACACCGGCGTTGAGATTTTCCTAATTTTCGCTTTAGCATCTACTTCGGCCCTCCTCACCATCTCACCTAGTTATCGGCCAACGTGGAATACCGTCCGCTCAACGCCGTCCGCCTGCAACAAGGACGCGGCCAACGTGGAATACCCACCATGCCGTGCACGCTGTCACATGTCCTCATCATGCCCTGTTGCTCGTCATACACGGCATTGCCAATTTCAAAGAAGGTAGATAATATCTCTGTGAATTTTCCCTAGCTTATGCCCTAGAGATTTTTCCTAAAACATTTATAGCTTTATGTTACTTTTTAACTACTGATTATCTCTTCAAATTTAGTACCACCATGTTGCCTATAAAGTATAAACTATGCCTCCGGCGCTGAGAAAAAATGTTAGATGAATTTTTTATGGAAATTGTTAAATGAGTTGATAGAATCCCATATGAATTCAGTGATAAAAAAATTAGCATAATACGAGCACCTCCAGAAATAGAGACTAGTTGCCGTCTTGCCGATGTTTATTATGTAGCAACAAATTAATGTTTTAATTCAGGATGGGCCTGTAGAAGACTTGAGATGTTAGATGAAACTTTTTAAGTAATATGTACTATTAATTACTTGGTATAAATACTACTTATAGATGCAATTTTGATAGCATTTGTATAAAGAAAATATTTGATACTCGCAAAAATATTTTCAATATAATTATTATTTTGATGTGTATTTTA